>NW_023276807.1:232873569-233181521 GCF_003668045.3 Cricetulus griseus
GTGTAGCAATATTTATTTCTAAGGGAAAAGTATAAAAATCTTCCATTAGTCTACAAAACTTGTTTTAAAAAATTGATATTAAACATAAAATACTTACATCACAAATGTTTCCTAATCTATAGTATTTAACAAAAATTTCATACCCAGTAATATTCAGGAGCAAATGCACCTTTTAATAAAACAATCCCATTTTACCCTGTCTTCAGATACATGACCTATGGAATGCTCAGCACATTGCCATTTATTTTTGAAAAAATAGTAGTTACTGCCAGCTGTTTTGACATTTGAACACAGCAAAGTTCCAGATACTAGGTTATCAAATAAATAAGCCTTGAACAACATTACCTAAGAAGAGAAACAACAAATTAAAAAGTAGTTAATAATGAAACTAAATATCACAGGAAAATTAATTCCTATGTAATAAAAATTATTAAAACTGAATCAAATTTCAAAATAAATTTCAATTGTTAAGTCTCCTTTAAAACTTCAAAAATTGAACTTTCAACTTCAATCTATTTCTAGGAAAAAGTCTAGTAAAAGGCACACACCATCATTATATAGCTTTGTACTCTCCTCCTCCTCTAACTGCTCAAAAGCAGTGACAAAGTCATCCTCTATGGAAGACACAGACTGGTTCGTATCATCATCATCTTCATCAGTGGTCTCAAGGTGGTGCTTCTGATGCAATTGTGTGTCCAAGGTATGTCTTATACCAGCAGCATATTTACTTAGGAGACTAAAGATAAAATCAATTCTGAGTCCTGGTAATGTAGGAGACACTCTCATGACACAAAGCATTCCAGAATGATGACTCTTGGGAGAGATGAAAGATGAAAAAAATCAGTTTTAAAGTTTAAACATAAAACATTACCTGGAAGTGAAGCCTAGAAATAAGCCCAGGGTAGGGGGGTTTGCAAGAAATGTATGCATCCTGGAAGGGTCCTTCATTCTGTAATGTTTAATGATTTTAAGTATTTAATTTTCCTAAAGTTATCTAAAGAAATATATTTATTTTTATTTAAATCTCATTTTAATTTTTTCCCTTACCAATCTTTTTTTCTCCCATGTATTCAAATTCTCACTACTATCTCTTGTGCAATTTTTTCTATATTACTGTATATGTTTGTAATGATGTTTGTAATGTGTATTAATCATTTACCAAACTCACCCACTACATTGTGAATGCTTGAGAACAGGATCCAGGATGTAATTTACTTGTTATTCCATTTTCCTATAGCTCCCAGCATGTTACCTTCCCTCCTACCAAAAAAGAACTATTCTTATCTTTTAACATTTATTTCTCAGGTATTAAAACTTACAATCATGCTGATAGCTTTGATTAAGAACACAAGCCATTAGTTTTCCCTATGCACACTGTATTTTTAAATGCAAAAATTGATAAGTGATTTGTTTTTAAAAAGGAGAAACCAAATATAACAGATAATCACCCTTCACGTCCCAGAAAATAAAGCAAGTATAACTGAGTGAACAACATGATCTAAGAAACAGGTATAATTCTAATCACAAGACCTCAAAACACCATTTTATAGCTGGAATAAGTTTTTCAAATTGTAAACCTATTCATACAATTTTAAGTGTTATACTTCCTAAAATGCAAAACATTTTCTTTCGTAATCAAAAATGCTAATAACAAAAGACTGTCTTAGGAAAACAACGTCATTGTCCACTCTACATAGAAAATCTTTAACCAGAAAGCTAGTTGGAAGTCCTTTTGCTAGAACACCCAGCAGAAACACATGTAAATATGGGGTAGTCATAAAGCAGGAGCCATCACTTGGGCTATACAAAGAAATCTGAACAGTAACATTTCACTAAAAAAATTAGTATGTGTTTGCATACTACTAACAGAACTTCACAGGCAGGAATTTGGTTTATAAGCCATGATCAAAATTATTCTATGCCTCAAGGCTGGCATTGCTTTGTTGAGACTTTTTATCAATACCATTTTCTTGAGACTGAATTAAAATAACAAGGGAAACTTCAATCACTTAAAAGTTTACTATTACTAAGCAAATATAGTAAAATCCTACCCTGAAAAACTTGATTAGAAATGATCCATCAGTTACCTGATTTAGAGGACTACTGCTTACATCTGATGATTTACTCATATCCTTCATACAAATGATTTCATTTTCACTTAGACTGCAGAAATGGAGCGAATTCAGAAGGTCTGGAAGTTCCAGTGAAACTGCAGCTAGATCCTAATTTTAAATAATAACAGTGACAACAATGAGAAACACTACAGAGTACCATTGTCAAGGTATCCATAATGTTGTCCATATCAAAAAAAAACATTAAACTGTCTGCTTCTTAACAGCTCACACATACAGTTTATCTACAGGTAGTCATTTTTAAAACTCAAAAATAAAGCAATCTAAGATTATTTAGTACTGCTTCATAGCCTTTCAAGCATATTGCTGCTGCTGAGCTACCCTAATAATTTGAAGAGGGCACTCAGACATCCATGACCATTAGCATAGAATTGTTTTTAGCAACTGTCATCCAGAAAGCCTCTGGTTTGACTATGGAGTTTCTCATGCTGCTGAAACCCCTTCTTCAGAGCTTGAGAACTCTGTAAAACACTACTCCATTTTTATGAAAGTTTATGAAGGTTAAAGGAAAGCTAGCTTCCTAGCCAGCTTTGCTTCCTCTCTCTTTTTTTTAATAACTACTTTTTCCAGTTCCAGAATCACTCAAGTCCTTGCCCTGCAGAGAATAGAGGCTTTAGAAATGTGGTCTTTTCTGAAGCTCCTGAGGGCATCACAACACTTTAGAAATCTGTGGGCTTTGTTCTGACTTTGAGACAGTCGTCACACTCTGCAGCTCAGGCTGGTCTGGCACTGTGCAGCCCTAGCTGGACTCTAACTCACAGTGACACTCCTACATCAGCCTTGCACATCCAGTTATATATTTGTATGTCGTTTTGGACAGTGTGCCCTCTCTGTTTCTTTTGCCCAAGTTATTTCCTTCCAGCTAAGAAAATCAAGACAGACTAGTGTTTTCAGGCATAATCACCAGAAATAACTAATGTCAGCAGTTTTCTAACAGCAGCACAGGGAAAAACTATATTTACAGTGACCTGTACAATTGTAGCTTTCCTTCCTTGCCCCTAACCTCAAATACCAATCACTCTATAAATGTCTAGATAAAACAGGCTAGAAACTTTTGCACAAACTTATAAATGTGTAAAAACTGAGACTTTACAAATTTGATCTGTTATATTTAATTCTACTTAAATAAAAATACAAGAAATTTTACTGCTAAAGTCAAATTATGAAAACCATCAAAATATACAAATGTTATATGCAATATATAATGGACAGAAACAAGACTGTAGCTTAAAGCTTACAAGAAAAATGATTTTGGTAGTCAAACCTAAAGCTCCTTTACATAGCAAGAATTATCAACAAAAAGCCAGGCATAACAGCACGTATTTCACTGGGCGGTGGTGGCTCAGTCTTTAATCCCAGCACTCGGTAGGCAGAGACAGGTGGATCTCTGTGAGTTTGAGACCAGCCTAATCTACATCTACAAGAACTAGTTCCAGGACAGACTCCAAAGCCACAGAGAAACCCTGTCTCGAAAACACACACACACACACACACACACACACACACACACACACACACACACACACACACACACACACACACACACACACACACACACACTTATCCCAGCATGTGGGAGGTTGAAGCAGGAAGATTTCTACAAGTTCAAGGCCAGATCAAGGATGTGTCTCAAAATCAACAACAAAAGAATCCTTAGTAAAAATATTGAAAGTGAAAATGTACAGGTCACAATTAAAACATTGATCTCAAATGTCATTTTTGTTTTGGGGAGATAGGGTGCAGGGTGAAGGGGAGAGACTTACTATGTACCGTGGCTGGCCTGGAACACACTATATAGACCAACCTGGCACTAGGCTGGTCCTGAACTCAAGATCAGGCTGCCTTTGCCTTCTGAGTTATGGAAATAAAGACACACACCACCAAGTCTAGCTTCAAATTTCATGTTTTAACTTTAAAATTATTGTAAATTTTGAACATTAAAGTAAATTTTCAGTCTCCAAAACTTTTTAGTGTCCCAAAGACTTTGCAAATTCAATAAATTGACCACACCTGTATATGAGCAGCATCTGTATCTTCATTAAAGCCCAGAAATGTAACCTGAATAAAAGAGAGATCTCCATGAGTTTACTTTTTAAAGTCTTCTCTCAGAGTGTTGACTAAGCGCAGTAAGCATGCTGAGTATATTGAGCAGGCAGTGTCTCCAATGACCAAGCTTTTCACCACACTGTAGCTCTTGAACCTCATCTCCCCCATCCACCTTTCCCTCTAGCAAACTCACCCAACTTTACCCTCAAAAAAAAAAAAAAAAAAAAAAAAAAAGCGTGGGGGGTGGTGTCAGCTGGTCACTCCTTCACTTTTTTGATCTATCAGGTTTTCACCACAATATCTGACTCCTGAGTCTTTATTGGTAACAGAACTTAGCATAAAAACAATATTTGCCACAATGTGGGGCACATATATTTAAGCACAGAGCAGCTGGTGTGCTACCTGGCAGGAGACTGGATAGAAATGCCTGCCACAGTACCATCTCAGCAAGTTCCAGAATGGGAGCAGGTAAATGCAGCTCCAGGATGCTGCCTACAGCATGAGGTTAGACTCTCATGGAAAGGCAAACAGCAGCTGCAGCCAAGAACCAAAATCAAATCAAACAAACAAAAAAACTTTAAAAATGTGCCTAGAAACTGAATAAAGAAAAGAAAATGGGTATAGATAGTCATAGAAAAAATAGTTTAAAAACAATGAAGTCCTTAAAGAGAAAATAAAGTAATATAAGAAGAATAAGCTATATAAGGATGGGAAATATTATAACACAGAACATCTGGATTCTATATAGTGCTTTATTTTAAAATTTTTAAATACTAATAAGCAAAAAACAGCTGCTCAGAGACATTAGATAATGGACACTGCTGAATTAAACCAGCTTATATTTTTGTTGGGGTTTTTTTGGTTTTTTGTTTTTGTTTTGTTTTTTCGAGTCAGGGTTTCGCTGTACTGTTTTGGAGGCTCTATCCTGGAACTTGCTTTGTAGACCAGGCTGGCCTTGAACTCACAGAGATCCACCTGCCTCTGCCTCCCGAGTGCTGGGATTAAAGATGTGCGCCACCAACGCCTGGTCCAGCTTATATATTTTAAGGATGTTGTAACTTCAGAATGGAAGTCAGGAAATGTGTTGTTTTGGAGAGGTTATGATTTTGTTTCCACAGGAAACAAAAACCTATGGATTCCTTCAAAATTAATGAGGATCAGATTTGACCAGAGAAAACCTGAAAATCTTGGCTGCAGACATTAAGGAAGAAACCAAGAAAAAACTACAAAACAGTAAGCTGATTTGTATAAGCTGATCTCTCAATACAGGAACAACTCTGAGACTGGAGGTGACATAATAAATCTTGTTGGCTAGTCTACTCATGACATCCTTTCTTATGTCACAGATGGAGACTGATGTTAGTTTGGTTATGCAGTCCAAAGAGACTTATAAAGATGACACATGCCTTTTACCTCAAACAGAACAGAAAATCATCTTTAGCTGACTTGTGCACACTGTACATTCCATACTTGTGTTAATGCAAATATGCACGTTACCATTAACAGTTTGTGTTTTCAGAAAAAAAAAGTCCAGACATCAATGAAGACAAATATTCTGGGTGAGCCACCCTCTCAGAATGCCTCTGTTGCAGTTTCCTCAAAAATCTGCATCCAGAACAACATCAAAGCTGCTAGCTGAGATGGTCCAGCCTCACAGACTACTCCAGCCAGGATTTTGAAATTGTTTAGGGGGTTAACTGCAGGTTGTTATGGTCATGGTCAGAGAAGAAGCTAAACAAAGGAGTTTAGACTAAGGGATTCCTTTCTTTTTCTCTATCCTTCTTTCTTATGTAAGTAAAAGGGGACATACAGGAATGATAGCAAAAATGGTAGATTATTGGATCTACTTTTAAACTATAAAAGCAACTACTAGTCTTAAATATTTTACATTGATATTTATTTTTGTATTCTGATACATATTAAAGATTATTTTTGTTATACTGTTTATGTTTCTACTCTTGTTTAATGTATTTTTGTGTATTGATATAAATTCAAGATTATTTTTGTTAATAACATACTGTATGTTTCTTCTCCTTTAAGGTGTTATACCTATACAGCTTATTTAACAATGTAATGTAAAGTTCTAGTCCTTGAAAGCTATCATTACAAATTGTTTAGAATAATTAAAAATGCAGGTTAGTAGTTAGTCATCTATAACAATCAAACTTATACTCATGTTAGTATGTTTTCAGGGTTAAACAGATACATTTCAGATAGATAGGTGGTCTTCAAACACTTCAGACATCTACAGAATATGGCATTTAAGATGTTTCAATAACATAAGCCTTTTCATAACAGTGAGACAGGCCTGCTCCTGGCAGCACCAATTTACTTCAAAAAAAAGATGATGTGCATTGAAGAACCCCCATAAGGAGTTTGTTTTCTCTGTGGAAAAGCTATCTACTGGACACAAAAAACTGCTCTTGCCTTGACTGCTGACAGTATATTGTCCAAAGGGGAAAAGGAGGAATCAAAGGATGCCAACTGCCAAACACTGCCAAAACAAGGTAGGCCAGTCCTTCAAAATTCTTGCTTCACAGAACAGTTTGTAAGATAATCTAGGCCTGTAGGCTGAAGATGGGTGTCCCAACATTGTAGAGAAATCTTCGGTGACTGTCCAGGCAGCCAGCTGTTCTGTCATTAATTTTGGAAGTTGTTTTGTTCTGTACTTCCTGTTTACTTAGGTAATATTTTATCCTTTTTGGGTTGAAGACTAGATAGTTACACCATCTTTGTTACCAAATTCAGAAAAGAAACTTACATAATAAATGTAAAATTTATAAAGGCTGAGAGATATAAGAGTTTAAGTTGTTCTTCTAAGAAAATGTTTTAAGGTCAAAAAGGAATTTAAGTTACAATAGAAAGTGATTTATATACTGTGAAGATGTGTCTCTGCCAACACACCTTCTGACTGGTTTAACAAAGAGCTGAACAGTCAATAGCTAAGTAGGAGAGGATAGGTGGAACTTCTGGGAGAAGTTGAGGAGAGAGAGAAGAACTTGAGGGAAGAATCTGAGAGGCAAGGAATTCACCAGCCAGACATGGAGAAGAAAGTGGGGCACAAGGCACTGAGCAGAAGTTAACAAGCCATATGGCAGAACATAGATTAACATAAATGGGTTAAATTAAGTTATAAGAGCTAGCTGGGAACAAGCCTAAGCTAAAGTCAAGCTTTCATAATTAAAAGAAGTTTCTGTGTCATTATATGAGATCTGGCAGTTCAAAGAAAATCCCGCCAGTTTCTAACACATTATAGCTCTTGAACCTCATCTACCACTCACCTTCCTTTCCCTCTAGCAAACTCACCAAGTGCACCCTTGAAGCATAGCTCAGCATCCCTACTCACCCCCATCCCCACTGCCATGCCCTTTTACTCCACTATCACTGTACTCATCCACTGTCGTGCCATCTGCCCATGCTTCCCAGGGTTGTTAGTGGATGCCTTCAGCCTGCCTTCATTTTCATTCAACTCATGGTCCCCCTTTCTAGGTCTAGCATGTGCCCTGTACATGACTGCTTAAGGCTCTTGTAGTGTACCCCCTTGATATGGCTCTCTTCCTTGGACACTTCTAGGTCTGGATCCTCTTTATTCTGCAAGTTCCTACTCCAGCAGCCTTCTCAAACAAACCTTCCTTGTGTAGATCTCTCAGGTTCCTTTCTCACTGGGTGTGGTTCTACCAACATTCCCTTCAACCCCGTACTACTACTCCCTACATAAGTTCATAGAAATGGAATTTCTATGGACTCTCCAATGGCATGAGAAAATATACTGTTAAGTAAAAAGAACAAATTATAAAAAAAACACATAAGACACACATAACTTCTTCCTTATTCTTAAAAACATATGCATGAAAAATAATATTGAAAAGCAATGAACCAAATTAGTTAGCAGTGATTAACTGGGGAGTTTCATGTGACCGTATTTCTTCCTCACTTCCATCCTCTACCCTTCTTTCTAACTCACAGGGTAAACAACACTTTCTTTTTAAAAATTTCAGCACTCTAATGTCTCCATAAAGAATACAGACTGAAAATTTATTTTTTAAACTTATATTTATGTATTTGTCATCATACTAGCACCTTTCCCTTTAGGAAAAAATAGTGAATTATCTACCAAGTTAGTGCTGTGTCTAGAAATACAAAATATTTAAATAACAACAATTAACACACTGAGGAGAAGTGGGATACTTAAAATGTAAGACTACACTGAATACCCTAATTTCTTTCTGATGACACAGAACAGAAGCTGCTCAGAATCTAAAATTACCCTGGCACTTAACTCTAATTAATTATGGCTACTAATCCAGTAGAGTGTTAGGTACCCTCTAGGTATCTGGCAAACTGTTAACCTGTAGAAGCCTGTCTTTTATAACATTTCCAGGCACTATAGCTTCCCTCCCTAAAACATGGGCACTTATTTCTTTCCTTTTTTCAAACAGATATTTATGTTCCTAGATTTCATACAATCATATAACCATGCACTTATGTATTAAATAAAAGAAGTAAAATTGTCTAGAGGAACAGAGATTAACAGTAGAGAAGGATGTAAAAAGGGAAATACTAGAGTATAGGGGAACAGATATGATATACAATATATTCCTGTAAGAAAACTTAAACAGAGCCAGGCAGTGGTGGCACACGCTTTTAATCCCGACACTCGGGAGGCAGAGGCAGGCGGATCTTTGTGAGTTCAAGGCCAGCCTGGTCTACAGAGTGAGTTCCAGGATAGGCTCCAAAGCTACAGAGAAACCCTGTCTCGACAAAACCAAAAAAAAAAAAAAAAAAGAAAGAAAGAAAGAAAGAAAGAAAGAAAGAAAGAAAGAAAAGTTAAACAACAACAACAAAATTTTAAGTCAGTCACTGCCAAGCTCCAACAGTATTTGATACTCAGAAATACCTGTCTTAAAATGAACCAGTACACTGGGAAGAGGCAAATGTATGTATGTATGTATGTATGTATGTATGTATGTATGTATGTATGTATGTTACTCAGATATTTGAGCTATCCATACCCTAAAGTGGAACAGAAAGGGACAGAAATCTCTTCTGTTCTTTCAAGTTTCTTTGCCAAACACAAAAGAGAAAAAAAAAATCTGTCATTAAGTCCTGGAGATACCAAAAGTCTGCTACTTCTGTGTGACAAGGAAGACCTCATGAAGCAACAGGCGGGAAACGTGGCCATGTAAACAACCAGGGAATATGGGCTACAAAGCTTAGAATCACACACAGCAACAACTGAGTGAATTAAGAGTGGCTCTGCCCTACTAAGACAAAGTGAAAGAGGGAGGCAAAGAAGATAAATCAAGTGCCACAAGTAGCTGTCCCACAAGGGGGGAAGAGTCAGGTGGCAGAACTCTCCTCACCTAACAGGTTCACTCGTCTTTCTAGGGCACATCGAGTAAAGAGCCCTCAGTATAGGAGCCTCCCATCTCCAAGTAAGAAAACAAAGCTTATGAAGCCTCACTTCAGCTGGGCGGTGGTGCCACAAGCCTTGAATCCCAGCAATAGGGATCCCTGTGAGTTCAAGGCCAGCCTGGTCTACAAAGAGAGCTCCAAGACTATTACACAGTGAAATCCTGTCTTGAAAAAAAACAAAATAAAACAAAAAATAACATCAACAACAACAACAAAGGGGGGCAGTTTTAAGTATGAGAACCATTTTTATCACTTTTTTTGAGCTTGGGTACTAAACCTAGGCTTTGCACATGCTCGGCAAATGATCAAACCTTAAGCTACCCTTGGCTCCCAATACCTTATTTCTTAATTTTTTCACACACATAAATTTATTCTTTGACAATTTCATAGGAATATATAATATATTCTGATTATTTTTATTCCCCAACCCTCTTTTTTTTATATTTTATTTTATTAGTTCAAATTAGGAACAAGCTTGCTTCAGATGTCAATCCCTTCTCCCTCTCCCCCCCTCCCCTGCAACACCTGCCCCTAGCCATCCCCTCTCCACTCCCCAGGCGGGGTAAGGCCCTCAAAAGGGGCTCCCCAAAGTCTACCACATCATCCTGGGCCAGGCCTAGGCCCTTCCCCATGGAATATCACTCCTTTTAATAACAATAAATTCAAACAAAGATGAAAATGCTGGCTATTGCAGAGAAACAGGTGAGGAAGATATATATGTATGTAAGTATGTATATATGTATGTACATCAATATCCCATTCCCAAGTGGTAAGTATCTTAATTCCAAAGACAAACTTAACACTTCATACTTTTAAATCCAAGCCCTAAAACAGTCAAGAAGGAACTTAAAAAAATGACTACAGGAAATAAGTGTATTTGTTATGTTTTAGGATAAAAGAAACAGTATTAAAGTAGCAGCCACTGAATTGGCTGAATTGGCTCTACCTGTCCAATGAGAGGCCAGTAAAACTTGTGCTGATAACAGTCAGCCAATGATGGTAGCTACAATTTAAAACATGCACTTCTTTTAAAATAACATTTTATTAATTATTTAAGAATTTAACACAATGTATTTTGATCATACTCACTCTCCCCAATTTATCCCAGACTCATCCTTACCCCCCTACCCACCCTACTTTGCATTCTTTTTTTTCTTTTAAATCAGGTCCAATTTGTGTTGCCTAAACACTCTCAGGTATGAGGCTTGCATTGGAGCATGGTCAACCTACCAGGTCACACCCTCAAAGAAACCAACTGCTATCAATACCTGTGTTAGTATTATGTATAGATTTTTTTTTTTTTAAAGATCCTGCAGTCCTACAAAGTACATGAAAACATACTGTACTTGACTAGGAAAGGGTTCAAGAAGTGACATGTCAAACCTCAGTCAAATGGGCGTGTTCATCCTGGTTTAAACATTCTCCTCCTGATACACTGCATAGCTCCTTCTCACTCTGTAATAAAGACTTTACAGACTGGAACACATCTTCACTGAAGCTCTGAGGAATAAATAAATAAGACAATTTAATTCCAAGACATGGGAGAGAGCTTGCAGATACTGAGTTTTTCATAGTTACATAGTTACTCATTCTCCAATTAATTCATTTGTCACTTCTTCATATTATTTGCTGGGCTCAGTTCAGCTAAGAAAAAGTCAAGCTATCCAAAGACCACACAGGCCTCATGCTCCATATTTATTTATACTTACCGTACACTAAAATGAACAAATTGTATATCTTATTTCCAAGTCACTAGCAGAACATACACAATTCATGTAATGAGTGAGATGATATAGGAGCCAGAAAATGACACATTAGCATCAATGATTCTTTCCTTAAGAGACAAAGAAAAACAGACAGTAGCTAAAAATAAGATTTTCCAGCAGTCTTAAGACAGCTGTATGATGAAAATAAGGGAAAGAGTCCATGTCTGGGAAAGGAAGTTGTCACAAATGCAAAGAACCTGAGGAAGGAAGAGGACACCGAGGAAATGATGAACACTGCAGTCAGATGGAAAGGCAACACTCCCTTCCCTCTGCCTCCATTACCTCTGCTGGAATGTAATCTGCTCTTCAAGTCTATGGGAATGCCTTACTCTGCAATCCTGTCCTACAGAAACCCTATCCATGCCAAGTCTGAAAAAGATCGCCCCCATCCCTTAGTCTAATTTTCTCCT
Organism: Cricetulus griseus; assembly: GCF_003668045.3. Classification (NCBI taxonomy): domain Eukaryota; kingdom Metazoa; phylum Chordata; class Mammalia; order Rodentia; family Cricetidae; genus Cricetulus; species Cricetulus griseus. The sequence continues at coordinate 232,885,339 of NW_023276807.1, forward strand.
ATGCTATTTGCAGATTAAGGTTAGTTGATGTATGTCATATTATGATATAATATTCATGTTTATCTTTTCTACCCATTGTACCAAATCATGGAAACCATATTCCATTCATTTTATCCCCTCACATTTTACATGAAGTCAACAAACAGTTGCTAACTATACAAAATTTGTTCCACACAAATCTATAATCTAATAGATAATACTATTGAAGAATTTGAGAAAAAAGTATGTTATGTTAAATTTCAATCTCACCTAACAATATGAAACCATATATATATATATATACACATACATATACTACCTTTTCCACTGAAGGGACTTGGAAGCAGTGACCCCCAGCCTAAGAAGCAATGAGCAGATCCCATATCCAGATTTTGGTTTCTAAATACCAATCATCAATTAAAATAACCAGAGCGCCTTGAAAAAATGCCTGGTTCCAGATCCTAGACAGAGAACATACAAAAGAGACTATACCATCTAACTGTGCCAGACTACAGGGAAGTGCTCACAGACTAATTGGGCAATTTCAAAAGTACACAGAAGTCAGTGTATTAGCCAGGAATCCCCACTCGCTAATTCTGAAATATTCAGGGCATCAAAAAAGAACAGAAACGGTAATGCATCATAACTACTGCATTCAGTTATTCAGCTTTCTTCTACAATTACAGGTTGACAAATATGGACAAACTGATTCCATTAGAAAATCCTTTTTGTAACTCTCAACATAATTATTGATTTGGAAAGAATTATCAATGTATCCTAAACCTACTGGGTTAAAAACTTCTGGGAAACAGGCTACTCACATTCTCAAACTATAGCCACGTAGTTTCCTTGCTAAGCATTTAATCAAAGTTATTCTGCATTTATACTGGAGACATCAGATGTCTACAATCCTAGCCACTTCCTCAAAAACATCAACGATATGCTTCTCCTGATCTGACAGAGAGCAATGAAAAAAAAAAAAAAAAAAAAAAAAAAAAAAAAAAAAACAAAGCCTTTGATATACTCCTGATAAACAGAATTACACAGAAAACCAACTTGGGATGTTCTATTGAACAACTAGCTCAGATGTTTCCAAAGATGTGGTATCATGAGAAAAAATCTAGACCACTGGAATGGTCTAGAATGGTGGTAACTGAAATATTCAAATGCAGTATATGAAAAACCTTGAGTAGACTCTAGGTAAGAAACAAGAAAAAGTTCTGAGGATATTTGAGACAACTGGGAGAATTTATACAGACAAATGGTTTTCTTAGGAGTGAGTGGTAATCACACTAACATATAAAACAAGGTCCAAAGGGCATTTTCCACACGATTATAAAGAGAAATATGAGGTGGATCTAGCAAGATGCTAACAGAAGGTGAATCCAAGCAGAAAATATATGAGTAACTTATTGTTTTGAGTTTTCTTTCCAACTATTCAATAGACTTCAAAACAGCCAAAATTTATAGTTTTGTTTTCATTAATGAATGGAGGTTTTCACACTAACTTGTGAACAAAAAAAAAAGGGAAAAATATAAATGAGCCTGAACTATCAATATAAACTCATGACATTCTAAGAGCAAATGGCATTTCTAGGCAGAAGTCACTACAAAGAAAATACTCGGTAAAGTACAGAGTTTATAAAAAAAAAAAACTGTGAGTCCAGAGGAATAAAAATAAATAATAAACAAGTGAAGTAAATAATATACTTGCCACCATAGGAAATGACTATCATACAAGTCATAAAGCTGACAACTGGTAATGAAAAAGCCTTTACCCATCCTCATTCACCCTTGCATTATCTTCTCCCCATATAAGCATTATCAAAAGAGAGAAGAGTTATCAAAAAAGAATAGAAAAGCAAGGAAAACACCTTAGTGAACGCAAAGATGGTCTTCATGGGCAAAGTCAACAGTGTCATGAAAAGAGGCTAAAGTGTAGGAACTAAGTAACAGACAACATCCTCTAGTCCCCTTTCTTCTCTTTTCCTCTAGTGATGACCCAAAGTTGTAGCAAAGACAAAAATCAAAACCGGGATACAGACTAACTAAACTGTTTTAAGAGTAGGAGGTTCTCCCTCAGACAAGAAATAATGACTACATCTGTTAGTACAGGTTTGAAATCCTGGCTACTTGAGAGGATAAAGCAGGAGCAGTGGCAAGCTCAAGGCCTATCAGGCACATAAAGCTACTTCAAAGCCAGCCTAGCTAATGTACTGAGACCTTATATCAAAATAAAAGGCTAAAGGGCAGGAAGAGGATATGAAGGGAGGCAGCGAGGAATACCACTCAGTGCTAGAGCAACTTACCTAGCAAGTATAAATCCTTGGGCTCAATCCACAACCCCATACACACAAGAAAGGCAATTTCTCATTTGCTCACAAATTATTCAACATCTAGCATAGTCCTGACATACAATAAGCACTCAAGTTCATTATGCTGAATAAATGAGTGGTTAATATTTCCTATATACCTTTAAGATAGTACTAAAAGTATGTAAGATAGTTAACTAAAATAAAAGAAGAAAGAAAGAAAAGAAAAAGAGGAAAAGACCAGATGGAAAATGTCTGTGAAGAGATGAGGAGGAGGCAATGTGCACTGAGAAGACTTCAGAGACTAACATCATTACAATCATGACTTTATGTCACTACTTTCATAGACTTTGCAGTATTTCAATGTTATAAGTTAAATACTACGATTCGTTTAAAAACTATATAAGAACCCACATATTGTTTTGAATTTCCACTGAAGGAACCTAATACTATGGACTTACTTTTCGGACAGATGCTTTATTCTTTATGTGACTGTTCCTGAAAGGCTGGAAAGCCGCCATAACTGTATTACTGCAGTATGTAATTGCTGAAGAGAAAATTCACAGAACACCTAAAGGAGACATATTAAAAAGAAAACAACTTATTTACTCATCTTTGTGATTCAAGCAAGCATTTTATACTAAGTAATTTCTCAAAATGTATTTAGCAACCATATATATGCTGGGGGGGGTAAAAAAAGGTGAATATGAGCACCTCAGTAAGATATAAAAGTATTACAAAATCCTTTTAAACTAACAATCATAGTTTGCTATTATGTTCAATTGCACTGTCCTTCTTAACTGTATAATCTCAACAAAGATTTTTGGGAAAACATTTATAAACTTGGACTGTCACAAAAGGAATCCATTTCCATAGCTCAGAGTCACTCATCTATCCCTGCAGCAACACTAAATGCTCAGGCATTATTACCCCCTCAACAGAAGGCTTTAAAACTACACAAATGAGAATGTAAAATTTGTACATGTACTATAAAATTGCAGATGAACAAAAGCAAAATTCTAACCTGGAAGTTTCAGAGTGGCCTAATGACTAGAGTTCAGAAAAGGAGTAGTAGGATTACACACCTTACACACAAAGCTCTCAGACTCAACTTTTTAATGATGTTTTCATAAAAACTTTTGGGGACTTCAACCAACTAAGAACATTAAGCAGCCAGTCAACTGCTATATTTATATAGAATGAGAAAACAATGGTCCTATTGGACCCAAAGCCTCATGGGAACTGTTGGATTATAGTAAATGGTAGAAGCTGAGAACTGAATTCTAAATAACAAAAACAAAAATTTAAAACAATAAATATTTAAGAAATCTTACTTAAGTTTCAGTATCTTCAGTTAATCAAGCTGGTCTCTTCAAGGCATGCCTACTTGAGGTTTCTAAGTCATTCACTTCAGCACAACTTCATTCTAGTCTCTTCCTCAGATTTTTAAAAAGACTAAATTTTAGGAAAGTTCTAACTTCATACTCTATTTCTATACTTTTACTACAGAAATAAAACTGAGGTGTGAGTGCATGTCACACACCATCACTCTTAGTCACTTCTATTGCTGTGAAGAGACACCATGACCACAGCAACTCTTATAAAACAAAGCATTTAATTGAGTGCCTGCTTACAGTTTCAGAGACTTAATCCACCATCATCATGGCAGGGAGCACAGAGATATGCTGTTTTGTATTTAGCTTAGGTCAAACACCTACCAAAAGAATAACTGTGCAATGTAAAAGAGAATCAGTAGAGAATGAATTGGCACTCTTCTGAAGAAAACAAACAAACTTTGGAAATGGAAAGACAGGTGGAGGACGAAGAAAAACAGCAAGGGGGGATTACTCTAGTTAACAACTGCACAAGAGCAAACATACAACATCTTCCCATAAAATAATGTCATAACAAGCTTCACACTAAACACCTGCTTCAATTCTGGATGAATGTAACACACTTAATATTCTGGATGAATAAAGAATCCTAAGCAAGGAATCACAGTGTAGTAAAGAAATAAGAGGAAACTTAATTGAAAAGATAGAGAGTAATGAGAGACAAGCCAAGCAGAAAGCAAACAGCTGGAAGTAGAGTGGCTAGAGTTCAGACAAGAAATAGGAAATAAAAACATCAACAATAAAGTAAATCTCTTGAGGAACAGCACAAAAGCAATGTGCATCAAGAAAAACAGATTTAACACAAATAACCATACATACATATCTAGAAGAAAAAAATCACAAAATTCATAAAGACATAAAAACAATCAGAGAAACAACTATAAAGAACACAGAACAGAGATCCAGGGTGCTGAACAAATATACACACCTCTGATCCTGCAACTTCACGTCTCAAAACCTCCCTGCATATATTTGTGGTGATATTTTGTTTATGACCTAACAAATAAAGCTTGCCTGAAGATCAGAGTGCAAAGCTAGTCATACTAGTTAGCCAAAGACCAGGCAGTGGTGGCACACACCTTTAATCCCAGCACTCTGAAGTCAGAGGCAGACAGATCTCTTTTAATCGAAGGCCACCCTGTGTTACATGAGATTGATCCAGTCTAAAAGAGAAACAGAGCTCACATAAAGGTGATCTCAGCACTTGGTATCTTGTGCCTTTAATCCCAGTACTAGAGAGGAATATAAGGCGGGAGGAGATGGGAACAAATGGTAGTCTGAGGTTTGGTGGAGACAGTGCAGTCTGGAGATGCAGTCCGAGGACGGGATTGCCCTTTCACTCTGAGTACTGTAGAGGTGAGAACTCTCTAGTGGCTGCTTTGCTTCTCTGATCTTCAGCTTTAACCCCAATATCTGACTACGGGTTTTATTATTAGACAACTAGAATTCATGCTACATACATGCTTCCACAAAATTCACAAAAATAGTGCAAGACTAGTTAGTAAACCAAAAACAAAAACTAAAAATAATCCACAAGTTTCCTGATTTAAATAAATTCACTTATTACCTAGTGTGGGAAATGATGAGTTTGAATAATCACACTTGAGTGAAGAAGCAGATTTGCAGAATGTTGCAAATGACTTGAGATTAAAAGGCAGTTGCACAAGCCTAAGAAAGGAAACATCTTGAAAACAGTGCCAGAAACTGATAACAAGGATTTTTTTAATGTTACAAAATGCCATCTATCTGATTTTATAATAAATTATCAAATAAAATAAGGCCAGTTCCAGCATGTATGCATTATCACATTCAGCGTAAAATCTGTAACTGTGTGTATAAATAAATGTAAATACACATACATATAATAGGTTACAGATAGTGGGTTTATCATGGATAATTACCTTGTGTTTTTCTAGATGCACATGAATTATTTAATCATAAAAAAACCTCACAACTTATCAAGTTTTCCTACCTCATCTCTAGCTTGAGAACTGTTCAACTGCACACCATCTGTAACTTGACCTTTTTTATAATCAAAGGACTCAGGCATAAAACACCTTCCCAACAGTAATTGCACCCCATGACTCACCCTCTACACTAGCTCTCAAATCACCACTTAGAAATCAGATTATTTCAAAAGCCACACACTTGGAAGATCCAGCTTTACTAATACTATTTTTTTTTCCTTAATCCTTGTCCTCACTGGTTTTCTTCCTTTTTAGTTTTCCAAAGATACTTTACCTGTGGTTTGAACTACACAATGAAGTTCCTAATTTAGAGTTTCAGTTCAGTTCCTATCCTTTGGTTTCAATTTCTCTTATTTAAATGCACTACTAGACATTTACAATTAGGCATCTCTGCCAGGGTTTGGATATGGCCTGCCCCCAGAGACTCGTGTCCTAGAGATCTGGTCATCAGTATGACAGAGATATTAGGACATTAAAGAGTTGTGGCTCTGGGGATTTCTAGGCCCTGGAGGCACAGCCTTCACAAATAAATTAATGTTGCTCCATGGCAGTCTGGCTCCCATGGGACTAGATTAAGCACCCCTGAGCTGTTGTAAAGCATCTCCTTCCAGCTGTCTGGCTTCCAGTCCCACCTTGCAACACCTTCCTATAGCACAAACTTGGGCCATGGTATCATCTACAGCCATGAGGTGGAGGCTGAAGAGGTGGAGCTGCGCAATCTGGGACTTTGAGCCTCTAAATCTGTGAGCTAAATAAATCTATTCTCTCTAGAAAATAGCTCACCTCAAGTATTTTGTTACAGCAACACAAAACAGACTAAACCAAGTATTGTTACTGTAAAAATAAGTATGGTTAAACTGGATGTGGCAGCACATGCCTTTAATCTCAGCACTCTAACTTAGAGGCAGGTGCATCTTTGACTTCATGGCCATGCTGGTCTACAGAGGGAATTCTAAGACAGCCAGGACTACACAGAAAAATCCTATCTTCAAAAAAAAGAGAGAGAGATGGACTAAGGCTTCTCTAAACACTCTCCTTTCTATTTCATTAAAAGCCAACAAATCAACATCATGCTCTAAGGCGACTCACTCAGCTAACCTGCACTCACTCTTCATGTATCTTCAAATATCTTTCTAAGGAAAGCTTGACTCATCTCTTGTCTTTCCCTGCTCCTTTCCCAATATTCAACATCTCCTTTATGCTTTCCAAGTGGTTTGTCCTTCCATTTTCAGGTGCCACTGTTAACATACATTTGTGAACTCAGACTTGTATTTGAACATGGCAGGATCCAAACACTTGCTAAATAAAAGGTAATCTAATGATTGTACACACTTGTAATCTTAGGTTCAGGGCTGAGGCAAGACTAAGAGGTCAAGGCTGGTCTAGGCAAGACTTCCAAATAAAAGCAAATAAAATACAGTAAATCTCATTTGAGATACGTACTAAATGCTCCAAATATATTTTAACAAACAACCAAATGGCCAAGTGTTAAAAATTAACTTTCCATTGAACTACAACAAAACAGTACAACGTTCATACGAAACATTGATTTTCAAACAGCAGACAACAGCAATGCAAGGGTGTCACTGATACCTCAGAGAGTAAACATTGCCTGCCAGCTACTTCCAGGTCACAACACAATACAGCAAAGCCAGTCTAATCTGGCAGTCACAGTGAGTTTTGGAGACAGAGCTCATTCATATTTAAAGGAAGAATGCAATGACAGTAAGAGCTGCAGAGGTCTGAGGGGGGGTTTCCTATAACTTTTAGCTAAATACAAACTGAGCACCTGAGGTTGGGGAATTGACCAGAGAGCAGTGTAGTAGTATTTAAGACTGAACAGGATTTGCAATAGTTCACATTCTCACTAAGCAGAGTAGGTAGGGAAAAGCAAAAAGTCCTATTGTGTGACCCATCAGGCAACAGATAGGAAACAGATAGTTCCCACCTAGGGAATCCAAGCATCATCACTAACAAAACTTCAGTGTGAGCCTTGCAACCCCATGGAGTTCAAATAATCTAACTGTGTACCCCAGCTACAGCCAGCTCTCTGGAAAGGTGCACATCAAGCAGACAATAATGGAAAACTCAACGCTGGGAGACAGTAAAAGATGATGACCATGCAAAGGAGGAGAGTCTGACCCGAACTGGGAGAAAAAATAAGTCCCCTTTTAATATACATAAACACATTCAATCAGTTCTATTCCTCTATAGAATCCTGACTAAGGCACTGTACTCCATACATTCAAGGGTGAAGAAAATATGATCATGATAAAGGAAGAAACACAAGATACCAAAGACAAAAACAGAACTTCAAAGAATGCAAGGGGAACCCTGCAGGGGGTAGGATAAGCAGATAGGAGGGGGTAAGGAGATGGGAGAGAGAAGAGGTGAAGAGTCAACCAAAACCAAGGATTATGAAAAGCCATACACATTCCTAATACTTGGTGGGCTAACTTTAAAAAAAAAAAAAAAAAAAAACAACAAAACAAAAAAAAGAATGAAGCCTGCACAGGTTATTAAAAGTCCAGTGACAGAGTGGGATACCTCCTTAATGGGCTGTTATTCAGGGAGGTCCCTGAGGCCTCCAAAACAATACAGGCAATTGCAATGCTGTGGCTGTCCACCAGAACTAGATAGTAGAACCTGTTACTGAGACACCACATGGTCTGATCACAGGAATTGATGTGGAAGCTTCCTCCCTGCTGGGTAGCCCTCATAGTGCTAGAAAGTACTATGCAGGTTGCTGGGGCTTGTCATCAACAGGCTTACTCATTTTACTATATTACTCATCTGCCAGGCAAGAAGTGTCCACTGATGCAATAGAGGCAAATTATGGGAACAATCAATGGCTTTCTAATTAGAACAAGAGGGAGTTCACATCTGGTACTTTAAACAGGTAAAAGGCCCCCATGGCTGTGAGGTCACAGGTCCTAGTGTGCTAACCACAGCTGTAGCTTTACTGAATGATGTGCCCACCAAATTATCTTCTAAATTACTATGTCTAGCTCCATGGATCAAGGCTGCTGTCAACTTTGATTAGACCAGTTCTTTTTGCAATGGGCGGTGGTATATACAGACTAAAACACAGCCAGTGATGAGAATAACTGGCTAGTGAATGCTCAGGAGACCTATATTATCCCTCTAATTCAGGAAACATCAACAGAGGGGATGGGGTAGAATGCTGTGTTCCCTACATGACTTGGCATGGCACTCCTGATCTCGAAGCAGCTGTAATCACCTATACAAGACCCATACAAGACTGCGCCCATTAGCATCTGTCTGGATATATAGACAGTTAAAAGTAGCTATGAGAGTAAGTGTTGTAATTTTAAAAAGCAGTGCATGAGAAAGACGCTATGCAACAGAGCTCATGTGGAGGTTTTTTTGTTTTTTGTTTTTTGTTTTTTTAATTAGGAGAAAGTGCATGGGAATGGGGAGACAGGACAGGGAGGGAGGGAGGGAGGGGAGGGAGGGAGGGAGGGAGGGAGGGAGGGAGGGAGGGAGGGGGAGAGAGAGAGAGAGAGGCAGAGAAGTAGAGAGAAAGAAAGAAAAATGGGAGGTGGGCAGGGCCCTTTTAAAAGGCTACATAGTGAATGTGCATAGGTGGTGCTCTTAGTGGCTGCAGCTGAGGGCATATCCTGTCAGAACCCCAAGGGCAGGCCAGTACAGATGCTTGAATATTAAACACTTAATGGTTGCTGAGAGAGTGAGAGAGACTCCCTCTGGTGATGTAGCCACTAGTGAGGTGCTATGCTCCTGGAAATAACCCCTCACCTATATTATTTAAGCAACCCTACTTAGATTCACTAGGTCACCAAAAAAAAAAAAAAATCAAAGTAGAAAGAGACTAGTTGGAAAGTGGAAGGCAGTGTCGCCAGAAATAGGAGGAGGACATAATAAGGTAACGGGGTGAATATGATTAATTCAGTATATGCATGCACTTGGAAGGCAGAGGCAGGTGGATCTCTCTGAGTTTGAGGTCAGCCAGGTCTACAGAGCGAGTTCCAGGACAGCCTCCAAAGCAATACAGAGAAACCCTGTCTCGAAAAACCAAAAAACATTAAAAATAAGGGAAGTGCTAAAATGAAAAACATGCTAGATAGAGATAACATCAGATTGAATACTGAAGAGAAATTCTAGGTAATATAATACAAACTATCAAGGCAAAACATAGGGATTAAAAAACAGGACTCCCACAGCATCAGAACTTAATAAGCATTACATAATATATATATGTATGTATATATGTATATGTATATATATACATATATATGTACCTGATGTATACATGGATATTACATTAGCCCAAATACTAGCCCGACCTAATTATTTATATATACATACATGTATGTACATATGGACACAGAGTCCCAAGTCAGTTGGGGACAGAACCAAAAAAAGGAAGGCAAATGGTCCAGAATGCACCAAATCTAATGAAAACAGTGACAGACCCAAGAAAATCCAATAAATATCAACAAGAAAAACATTTTTTAAAACCACCAAAATGAAACACGACCAAATTGTTAGAAACAAGAGAAAATCCTGCCAATCAGGAAAGGGTGAGCCCCTAATGCAGAGAGTGAGGAAGACAGCAGACCAGACACCTCGGCAGCCTGAAGCCAGCAATAATCATCAACACTAACAACTCAAAGAGGGAAAAGTGGTAACAGCCACAAATGATAAAAAGAAAAAGCTTTCAAAAATTAAGACAAATTTCTTCTCACTAATCAGAGCTGTGAGGATTCACCAGCTGATCATATGAGAATAACTATGAAAAAAATTCTTCAGACAAACAAAAACAATACCAGATAGAACCTAGATCTACCAAAGTAACCATGAAAGCCTCAAACAGCAACACAACGCCAACATAAGAATATTTCCTCAGTTCGTAGTCACCTTTAAAAAATAGTAACTTTAAAAATAGCAATTGATGAGACACAAAAGTGAAATGCACAACCTAGAGAACAAAAGATGTGGTGGGTAGGCAGTGAGAAGTCAGTCATCAGATGTCTGTATTACATATGAAACGGTACTGTGAGAAGTCAGTCATCAGATGTCTCCATTACATATGAAACAGTACTGTGAGAAGTCAGTCATCAGATGTCTGTATTACATATGAAACGGTACTGTGAAAGTCATCAGATGTCTACATTACATATGAAACGGTACTGTGAGAAGTTAGTCATCAGATGTCTGTATTACATATGAAACAGTACTGTGAGAAGTCAGTCATCAGATGTCTGTATTACATATGAAACGGTACTGTGAGAAGCCTGTGCTGACCTAATAAAACAGAATTAACACTAATAATGAACAGTGGGATACAGGCCGATGCCATCCTCTCATGGCAGAGGCAGAGGATAAGGCTCAACCTCACAGTAAAGTGTGACAATAGTACAGCAAGTCGGATGCAAATGCTGGCTCCTCCCTCGTGTACGGACCTGCTGCTTGACTTACTACATCTAAAAATATCACAGCTATCCTAACTGCCTTCCAAAACAATAGCCAGTTATATTAAGAAGAATGAGCGTTCCTAACAATGACTAAGACACTTGCTTTCTGATAGTTTCTGGCTTTTTACATTTACTCCTAAGTCAGCCCATTCTTCCATGTACAATACACTGTGTTCTCGCCTCCATAAGGTTCTCATCCCCAGTACTAGGCTATGCCAGTCTGTCATGAGGGCAGATCTGTTGTCCACTGGATGCTAGCAGCATCTACCCAAGCTGTGAAAACCAACTCCCCCAAAGTCATCACAGGTACCTGGTGGAGCAAAGCTAATTTAGCACTTGAGACTACGGTACTTTGTAGTGCAACTAAATGCACACACAGTCTACACCCTGGGTTAATACTAAGTACTAGCAACATTCAACTGCCATTCCCAAAGTGTCTAAGTAACAGTGGGTAAAGCTATAACAGCAGAAAACCTTGCGCTTAAGAGTCCATTCACAATCCAAGGCCAGGCCTTAGTTATCTCTCTACATTCCTCAAAGGCCTTATCAAAAACAAAACCTTTGTTTATTGAACTGAACAAACTATAAGATAAAGAAAAATTTCAAGCACCTGAAATTGAGGAACTCGTGCTACCAAGTGACATCATCCAATGAAGAGCAGGGTCACCTAGGCAAGAACTGTTTGAAGTAACCCCCCATTTGTTTTCTTAAACAGCAATAGAAAAATGTCACAGGTCTTTCAACCACATTCCAGGTTTGGCCTCTCTTCTAAAGTATGCCTGAGCCCAGCCAGTCATTAGTATTTCAAGTATCAGCATAGGCCTCACTGACAGATACTAAGTATGGACTGTTCGTTACTGACTTCAAACTCCCTCTACAGCAAATGGAAATACAATTTCAAAAAGAAAATACACAAACTAAAACCTTCAGAGTTATTGTCAATGTGATCATAATATCATGACCATAAAGTTGGGTTCTTAATATTATGCATAACACTCTTCAAGATTGTTTCTAAACAAAAGCATGTTAAAATTTTAACCCGGAGAACAAATTTCTCTTTATCAGGGTCACCTGCAACTCCTGGATTCTAATAGTACATTAGTGAAACGCACTGATACAATAAGACTCTGCCCCAGGCTGCCCAAAGCAAAAAAAATGTGAATGGATCTGCAAAAGGTGTGGTGCGTGGCTCACAGGAAAAACCCTGTAAGCCCACACAGAGGCTATTCATTGATACAATATATACGGAATAATTAAAAAGAAAGAGTGTGAAACACAAAGTTAAGGTTTTCAACTTAGAAAAAAAGAAGAAAGGTAGCACCGTCACCAATTATGCAATAACTGGAAGATGATGCTTATATCACTATGGTACTATCCAAAACGCAACTAATAAAAAAGGGTTAGTTAATGTCAAATCTGGAAATGTTATGCTAAGTCACCCATATATCTGGAGTTTAAAGCTGATCAAGAGAGTAGGAGGTAAGGCTAACCAAGAATCTAAAGGAATTATTTAATGGTTCGGGGCAGATAAAAAGAGAAAAAAAGTGGGGAACCACAATTATGTGGAATCTAAAACACAGACGGAAGAATTTTTAAGAAATAGTTCTCAATATGTTCTAAGACTGAGGAGAAAAATGATACTCTCATCTCTGAACACACAAGAAGCCCAGTGCACAGTCAGCAACAGACACTAGCCATCAGATTTCTGCAAAGTACCTGCCATTTGCTTCACACGTGGGAATCCACAGTTCTCAAGTTATCATTATGCCCACCAAGCAAAGTGTTTTAAAGTAACCTGCCCAACCTTACAAACTAGGAGAATCTGTCCTGAAAAGGGACCACTGAATCCAGCTACAACCCTACCTAGCTAAGATAAGTGCAATGCAGCGCTCAAGGGAAGAACTCAAACTTTGAGATACTACAGTACACCAAAGGTAGCTATCACTTCCTCCTGGTCTACAGGCCTTCCCTGTCTTAAAGACCTTGCTGTAGCACTCTAAGAAGCTGAAGGCCTAGAAACTACCAGGCATACCTATGTCTCCCCACTATCCATTTCCTATTCCCATCTTACTACCTCACCCACAACCAACTTAACTAGAAGTAGAAAGCTGACCACAACATTCTCTCTATACGGAGACATTTAGAACTGACACTTGAAGTCTGTTAGAAACCTCCATGCAAAGTCAAGGTGGGTCTGATGAGGACATCTGGCAAACCAGAGACACAAAACCCAAGAGGTTTCAAGAGGAGGACAGTATTTAACAAACTGAATAGGGCATGCAACTAGTAGTAGAGAACTATGAGAAAATTCGTTGAGTTTCATCCTGAAGACTTTCTGGTCCCCAGGTCACTGAGCTAGAATCACAAACTGGGCCTTGGAGGCAATGTTCCAACGGTATGACAAATGCCTTTTTCAAGTAAGCTAATTCAAATGGCTTTTTGATTCTTGCAGCCAAATAATCCCCAAGCCATTAAGGAAGGTCAAAGAAAAAACACAGAGTAAGCAATGGCTAATACAAAATTGTTAAGTTTCCTCCTCCTGTCACGTCCAGTCAATAGTCCATACATTCCAAATGCTTAGCTCCAGGAAGTTCTTTTAATTTCTTTCTGTCAGAATGAGCAGAAAAAAAGAAAATACATGGACCTGCCCCATTGGCTTTTAAAGTTGTAAAGCACTATCCCCTGTGCCAACAGTGCCAGTCTGGATACCCTCAACTAACACTTGAGCTAGGCTCTTAGAGTTTCCTAACCTGGCTCAACACTTGAAGTGGGGGATTTTTTTTTTTCACTACTTGGGGCCACTTCACAAAAAGAAAAAAAAAAGGAAAAAAAAAAAACAACAAAAACAGTCTACATAAGTAATTACTCCATCCAAAGTGAGTCCAATTGCTTTTCATCAAACACAAGACAAAGCAACCATTGCCCTAAAAGTCTGAAACCCCGGCCACAAGGTCAGAAAGACTAGCAACAAATAGTTGTTCTCTTTGCCAAGATGAACGGGAGAGAACTTTATGTTATCTCCTGTGCCCATTCACCTAAGCTTTGTCTTCCTGTGTGGCTAAAATTCCCCACTTATAACTGGAAACTTCCCTTTACACAACCTGCTACATTATGATTTGAACCTGCGGAGTTCCTTTTCCAGATACTCAATCTATGGAATTAAAACAATAAAACCTACCATCCTTTCTCCCAGAGGATTTCTTCTGCTTCTAGACTTAGCCCTGGAATGCAGAAGCTAGAAAGGACTAGAAAATATCTCACTACAGTTCTGGGGCTTTGACTGCAGTATATGCAACAATCAAGAAAAAACGTCTGGCCACGGTGTAGACTGCAAATTCCCTTTCTGATCAGCTAAGCAATTCTGTTGCCTTCTACGTCAGTCACAGCTCGAGCGAGAACCCACTTCTTCCCCAATTCCCTAACGGCCCTTTATGTCTCCTAAGTCAGTTACTGACAGCAGAAATCACTGTCAACCCATGGTTCACAGTTCTTCCTGAAGAACAACACATCGAGTATGAATAACCAGGATATTCCTTGAAAAGTGCTCACGTATTTTGAAAGATTAGGTGGCACTATTTGAAATGACATCAGTCGTAGCAGTCACTGGGCTGCCATTTACAAAATAAAAAAATTAAAACAAAAAAAAAAAGCTCAGACATTAAAACGAAATCATCTTCGCATAAACAAACACTCCGTCTTCCCATCTTTCCTGAATACTCTCTGCTTCAAGTATTCTGATATATAACAAATTTGAGTACCGACATCAATAACGCTGCTAACACGGTGGGTGGGAAGACGCAAAGGAAACGGGCGTCTTTCAGAAGCAACCGAATTAATTACAAAGCTGATGACAAGAACCTCGAATATAAATTCCGGTATGCGCCAAGGCCATCGGCGATGTGTCTCGGCAGTGTTGCTCACCACCAAACGCCTCAAGCCTCCTCCATCCGATGGGTTTAATGAAGAAGGTGAGCAGAGTGAACGACTGTCACCCAGCCATACCAGGGCTCTAGGCTCTACTGTCACTGTGGTCTCGCCAGAACATTTTCTATCTGTCCGGTAGCTTGGCCAGCCTGGGGGCGAGCTGACAGCGATGCAAACAGCGGCCCCTCAACTCTGGGCAGCGCGGGGACCCCGGCTCGGGCGCTGACAGGGAAGGATGCTGTGCTGCGGACAAAGTGCACCGTCCTCCTCCCGCCCGCGCCCCTCGCAGGAGGGCCACAGCGCCCGCCCGCTCGCCGCTCGCCCGCCCGCCCGCCGGCCAGCCCGCCGCAGTCTGGACCCGCCCGCTGGCTGCCCGCTCCCCGCCCGCTCACCCGGAGGCGCAGCCTCTCAGCTCCCGGCATGTCACCCGCCCGTCACGGCCCGCAACGCCCGGTGGCGCGAGGCGCAGCGCAGCGGCGCCTCCCTCGCCCGCCCCGGCCCGAGACGCCACCGCCGCCGCCTCCCCACGCCGCCCACTCACTCTCGCGAGAGCGATCGCACCTCTCGCGAGAACGACCCCGTGGCCGAGCCCGCGCAAAAGGAAAGGGAGGGGGGGAGGTTAAAATAAATAAATAAATAAATAAAAGCCTTCCCACGTGCTCCGGAGGGCAAAGCAGCGGGCCGCCTGTCACGTGACGCCGAGGCGCCCTTCCCATTGGCCAACCGCCCCTCGGCCCGTGGGAGCTTTTAACGCGAAGCTGACCTACGAACTCTCCGCTGACGTCTTGCGCGCTTCCTGGTCCGTTGCCTTGGAAACGGCTTAACCCTTTGGTCCTGCCCAGCACCCTAGCCCAGCTCTCTCGCCTTGGACCGTCGGCCTTGGGTCGCCCCGCCTCCCTGGGGCTGCTTTCCCACAGCTGCAGCCCATCCTTCAGAGTTGCTCTGTTCAGTCCCCAGCATCTTCAGGCAAAACCACACGTCAGGCACCAGTCAGGCCAAGGCGAGCGCTCACCCTGCCTGGCATCGAAATTGGGAACTAGGCCTTGATCGCCAAGAAGCCGAGCCTCAGATAACGAGCTGTGTGACTCCCGTTTCAATGGGAAGGACCAGGGCGGTCAAGGTTGCTTGGCCTCCTCAAGGACATTGTGAAGAGTTTTGATGTGTTTTGCCCTCTTCAGGGGAGAGGGATGAGAAAGAAAGGACGCATCCATACACTCCTTCTCTTCAAAAGCTTTTGGCTATTTTCCTGCACGTTTTTAGGCATCATTCCAGGTGGCCTACTGCAGTATGATGAAGACAAATAGTGTAGGCTGTAGAGATCTGTAGGTGTTAAACACAACATGCAAATCATCCCCATCTGATGATGCTTACAACTGAGCCTCTACTTAGGGGGCGGTGCCCTCGGGGGAGGAAAGATTCAAGCAGTGCTTTGGGTAACAGCACTACAGGAATGGGAGAGAAAGAGCGGCTCTAGCAAAAAAAATAGGGCTACTTCACCGGCCCGAGATTGGGCCCAATCTCGCATATTTGAATGGCAGGAAATAAAACTGGAAAGATAATAGAGGCTAGATTACATACAGCTAATTAACCAAGAAAGGAACTGGAAATCTAGTCTACAGTGACAAGCGTTGAAGACTTACAAAAAGAGGAAATACCAACAATTATCTAAAAAAAAAAAAAATAGTAATTGCTTCCCTGTAGCTAGTGAATTTTAAGGAAGTCAAAGAAGTCAAAGCAGAAGCAAGGAGTCTTGTACAGGTGAGAAACAATTGCAAAACTCAATTCCCAGTGACCTTGACATTCTACAAAATCTATTAAATCAGAACCCTAGTACTGTCTCCTTCCTTCTGCTAAAATATAAAGAGTTCTCCTACCTAATAGGAATCAATGGAGGCTTTTGCTTTTTTGTTTTGTTTTTTGTTTGTTTTTTTTTCCTGTTTTTTTTTTAACTACTTGAGAAAATGGATGGCCAGAAAGGGCTCTCACCCTTGGTTTTCTTCCCTCCATTGTCACTACACAGGTACCTGCATCTTTAAGTTAGTTCTAAGCAGAATCCGATATAAAATCATGTTCCCTGTAGATATTTAATAGAGTAAAATTTGAAAAGATAGAAGTTGGAGACTGAAAAATAAAGATGGTTTAATAAAAAGAAATCAAAGTCTTCCAGTGTGAAACCCTCCCACTAACTATAGACATAACCAAATCAAGGCTTTATGATTCCGAGTTTCAACTTCCTGGTACATAAAACAAGGCAATTTGCTCTCCCCGCAAGGTGGCTAAGACAGATTTCCATTTTGTCATGTGTGCACTGGGAGCGGAAGCTGGAAAGGGAAATGAACTTTTAATGAAAGATGTAAGAGTCAGCAAGCAGCACAAGCCAAATGAAATTGGATGCTCACACACCAACTGAGAAACTAACTCACTGAGGCAGATACCAGGAATGCTTTCCTAAGAAATGCTGGCCTTGGGGTGTGAAAACGGAAGCTCTGCCACCTGTTCAGCTTCATAGTCCCTTTCTCTGGAACCATTGTGAGTCTATGTAGCATCCAAAACATCCAATGTGCCAAGGAACAAATGGCAAGTAGCATTTTAAAGGTCTGAGGCAAAAATCTGAAAGCTAGCACCTTAGTTTTAACACAGTTTTTTCAATCTTATGTGCATTAGTGCCTTGCCTGCATGTGTCTGTGTGAAGGTGTCGGATCACCTGGAACTGGACTGACAGACAGTTGTGAACTGCCATGTGGGTGCTGGGAATTGAACCTGGGTCCTCCAGAAGAGCAGCCGGTGCTCTTAACCACTGAGCCATTTCTCTAGTCCCCTAATGAAAAGATTTAAAGTTACTTTTTAAGAAGGGGAAAATGTATCAGAAATACTATTTTAACAAGACTACTTAAAAATGCCCCACTCCCTCAAATAAGGCCGTTTCAAAGGCTGATTTAGAGTGCTTTTTGAAATGTTTGCAGCTCTCATAATGATTAATTGAAACAGCTGCTTGGTGTTGCTAATTTAGATGAGCAGAGGGCTCAACTCTACCATCCTAACATATTAACAGGATCATAAATCATCCTGACTTACTCTAGCAGGGAAGTGGTTGTCCTCCCTTGAGATAGCAGTTTGGAGTGCTATGGGTGTAAAATAAAATTTAAGATCTCCTGCAGTGTTCCTAGTTCTTAGATTCTTTTAAAACAGCCCCCATGCACACACCGAATTTTACTCCAATATAATTTACATGTCATGCCATTTCGTGTTTTCTGTCTATTCACAGAACTGTGCAGCTATCACTGCAACCTAATTTTCAAAATGACTTTGTTCCCCCATTTTAAAAAACTGCTTATTACCAACCAATAATTCCCTATCTCACCCTCAGCTCTAAGCAATCGATAATAGTCCTTGTTTCTACAAACTTGCCTAACCTGGGTACTTAGTAATAATTAAATTAGACAATAGATGGCCTTTTATGTCTCAATTTATCCACTTAATACATTGTTTTCAAGGGTCATTCATGGTGTGATGTATTAGTATTTCATTTCTTTTTATTGGCAGATGATGATTCTATTCTGTGCCTGTTACATATTTTATTGATCATTGTATTAGTTGATAGACATGTGGGTTGCTTTCACTTTGGGCTATTATGAACAGTGTGTGTTGAATATTTAACCACACATTTTGGGATAAATGTTGCTTCCCATTAAAAAAAAATATGTAACACATTATAGGGCTGAAGAGACGGCTCAGCAGTAAAGCACTGGCTGATCTTCCAGAGGACCTAGGTAAGGTTCCCAGGACCCACATGACAGCTAACAACTGTCCCTGACTCCAGTTCCATGGGACCCAATGCCCCCTTCTGACCTCTGTGGACACTGCATGCACCTGGTGCACCTATGTGGATGCAGTGAAGACACCTACATAACAAGTAAATCTTGCTAGAATTATAAAACACATAAGTTTATCTAGTTTACAAAGTCCTCACTTCCAGTCCAAGCACACTTTATTTGTTCCTATGGCTTTTCTTTTTTTAGCCTACTCTGTTGAGCATGTTTAGTCTGTTCACAGAAATATTTGTACTCAAGCCGTTCACATCTGACTGTGTCATTCACCTGCTCAGAATCCTCTGGCTCTCCCCATGGCCTGCCTTGATTTCTTTGCTCTCCTGTCACTCTCCCTTTCAGATTCTCAAAACAGGCTCTGCCTCAGACCCTTCCCTCAAACTATGCCTTCAGTATAGTCTATCTTTTTCTGTGTACCTGTTTCATCTATGACTGCCCAGAATCCATGAACTTGCAGCTCTGCTGTGTCATTTATTCAGGAACTCCTGTCCTAAGTCCCGGCATGAAATTCATCCCCTTTAGTGAGGACTCTGCCTTCTCTCTGAAGCATTTGTCAACACATAAGGATTTTCACTTGTGTGATTATATTTAACCAATGCCTGACTCTTCCACTAGACCAAAGGATCCCAGCAGGAACCACATCTCCAATTCTTTGCAGTGACTGGCACACAGTAGGTACTCTAACTACTCAAAGGGAAGAAGAGAGGAGATAGGGAGGGAAAAAAAGGTCTCTTCCAAGACTCTTCTAGGTTCTATTTCTCTTGACTTAGAAGGAACCATAATTAAAGACGGGATAAAAATTACAATCTAAACTTGTGCTGGGCTAAGGACTAATGCCAAGGACTACTGTGTGCCTTTTCTGATACAAAGAAGTACCCAAGTGTCCCAACCACACAGAAAAGGAGTGAGAAGGAGGCTAGTGTACTAAAGACCCAAGGCAGCAGGCTGCCAAGTTATGGAACACTCTCTATGTCTAAAGACACCTAAGGAAACATCAGAGAAACCCTCTCATGGCCCTGGAAAATATGTATTTCTTCGTTTATTATAGCCTTGGGAATTAAACTGAGGCCTCAGGAGCACCAGGCAAGCAGTCTGACACTAGGATATGGTCATCCCCAACCCAGTTTTTACTTCCTATTCTGAGACAGGCACCCTAAATTAACCCAGGCTAACCTGGAACTCACTCTAGCCCAGGCAAGCCCTGAGCTTGGGATCCTCAGACCTCAAGCTTCTGAGGAGCTGAGATAAAAGGCCAGGTCTGGCTCCCCAGGGATACTGTAGTGGACTAAGATTTTAATGGTCAAGTTAGTAGTGTCTCCTCCGTTGCTTGTAATGAATGGAAACATTGCTTTCACTTGTAGACATGGTCCATTGGAGCCAAGATACATGAGTGATAGGCACATAAAAGGATTATGGTCCAGCAACACTGAATGGTCTGTTCTTGATCACATCCGGCACTAAATGTCATAGTTCATGCTAAAATCAAATATATCTGGTCTGGGCCTGCCTTTCAGTGAAACTGAGCATACTACACAAAGCTGATTCCTGACTTAATCCCCCAATGCCATTCTGACTACAAAGGAAGGCATCGTCTTTCCCCAGAGGCTTTGGAGCTTTACACCAGCAACCTCGGACAGCCAAAGCAGATTCCATGTCGCTTCCTGTTTGAAAACTTGACTCTCCCCTTGGCTGAGTGGCTGGATTCCTCCCTGAGCCATCCTGCATGAGTGATGGACCCAGCTGTCAGTTCACTTGTAAAAACCATGTCAAGTCCTCGTACACATTCTTTAGTTCTTGTATTTGGTTCTTGTTTTGTTTTGTTTGGTGGGTATAAGTTAACACATACTCATTGTGGTGAAAATTCAAGAAAGGACATGGAACCCTCTTGTGTTGTGGTTGCTTTGCATGTATTATTGCTTGATAACAAACCAATATAAGGATTCTGTAAGTAGAAAGATAAAAGTATACAAAGCATTTCAATACATTAAGTGCTTTATAAATTGAAGTGATAAAGTTCTTGCAGCATTTTTGTTGATTTCTGCTTTGTTTGAAGTGATGGGGATCCAACCCAGGGTCTTGTATTCTACCCCTGAGATAGCCCTTTAGTATCCATGCCTGTGTTTTAAGAGTGTGTTAAAAGTTAGTTTGCCATTGTTGTGGTGAAATACCATGCACGACCAAAAGCAATTTAAAAACGAAACATGATTTCAGCTTATGATTCCAGAGGGTTAGAGTCCATTAATGGTGGAAAGGCTGGGCATGGCAGCAGGAGCAGGAAGTAGATAACAGCAAGAAGTGGTGCATTTCTGCATGTATGTATGCTTGTGTACATTTCTGTATGTATGTATACTTGTCCATATATATATATGGACAAGTATACATGTATACAGAAGGGTAGATACATACCTACCTCCTGAACTTTCCATAACCCCAAACAAGAGTCACCAACTGAGGATCAAGTGTTCAAATAATTGAGTCTAAGGGGGAGCATTTCCTATTCTAATCACTACAAAGGGCACATATACCATATCACAACCTATTATAATGTTTATAACTCATACAGCTAATTATTCTGTAGCAAGTCTTTGGGCCTGTAAAAACACAACTGCACCATTATTAGAATATAATACCCAGTAATGTTTTAATATATAGAGGGTTAGTCATTAAATACTCAAAGGATTCTAAAACCATGACTCTCCTTACCGTGTGTGTGTGTGTGTGTGTGTGTGTGTGTGTGTGTGTGTGTGTGTACTGCATTGTGTATTATACATGCATGTGATGTCTACAGAGGCCAGCAGAAGTCGTCAGATTATTGTGAGCCACAATACACGAGTACTGGGAACAGAACCCTACTTCTCTTCAAGAAGAGAAAGCACTCAAGTGCTGAATCATTCTTCCCACCCACCATGATTGTATTAATAAATAGCACAAGGGCCAATTCAGAAGCACTGCTCCAAGTTAAAGCCTTCTTGACTAGCAAAAAAAAATTGAAGTGTTATTACATATCATACTGAAATATAATTCTTCAGATTAAATCATCAGAATCTTAGCTAATCAGTAACTGTCAGTGAATAAAAGTCAGATGTGCCTTTTAAGAAAATGTAATATGGCATTGTCTAAAATTCAAAAACAAGCATTCTTGAAAGGATTACTCAATGCAATTTCTTAATAAGATGTTTTCTTAACTATCATTGCCCTGCTCACTTTAAATGGCCAATACATATTGTTGTTAATTGTAAAATAGAAGCACAAAATATATCTTATAAAGAGATATTTTTGGACATTACAAGTTCAAAAAATTATGAAAGTTACCAAGAATTCCAAGAGCACTTAGGGATATCTAAATACCCAATTTTCCATTCAGTTTTTCAAACATGGCTTTCTCAAAAGGTGAGAGAAAGCCCTTCATCATGCGAACGCACATGCTCATTCTAAAAGATTCCAGATAACTTCCCCTTGACTATAGGCTTAGAGATCAAGGGCAGTTGGGTTTTTTGTTTGGCTAGGTTTTTTGGCATGCTCTCGTAATGACATTATGAGAACAGATAGAAGAACAGATTTAGAGCAGGATGTACCTGTGGCCACCATTCCCTGTCCATGGTTGCTTTTCTTTTCATGCCAGGAAGAGCATCTTCATTCATTCTCATTTGTTAACATGAAATGCCCACACGAGATGCGAGCTTTACTTAGTGTTCATGCATGGGAAAGATGAATGTTGTATGTGTCCTTCAGTCACTGGATGCTGAGGGGAAAGTATAGAGCAAAAGCAGCAGAGCTTTGAAGACATTCTGGCTTTAGGAATTATCTGCTCTACTTGGATTATACTAGACAGGTTTAGTCTGATTCTACACCATGTTTGGTCCGTGTTTGTTTTAGATTCCTTGGGGACATCTTAAATAGACACAGCCACCTCCCCATGAAGGAGCTTATGAAAGCCAGTTTTACGGCCAGTCGTTATAAACATAAAAGTAACCACCATCACTCCAAGTCTAGGCTCCCTTGTCTGAACCATGTGGCTATGGGAAATGTTAGCATCGTGCTCGGAACAAAAGTGGCACAGACTCTACAAGTGTGACTACTCATTCCTCACATTACCCAAGTGAGATAATATCACAGGGGAGGTGACTAGGAAACACACTAGAAAAAAATTATAACTGGATCGTGTAGCCTGTACAGTGGAAGACTTGGGAAGATCATGCAAGCCAAGGCTAAAGGGCCAACATGCAAGAAAGGCCCAAAGCCTGCCTCTCTTTCAGGGGAAAAAAAACACTTTGGGCTCAAATATAATGTTAAAAATAATAATTAGAACTGGAATTGGTAAACCAAGCTGTCCCTGAACTCACAGAGATCTGCCTCTATTTCCCTGCACCACCGAGCCTGGCAGAATGGGTCATTTTTATGAAAAATGATTATACATTTTTTTCCAAGACAGTGCTTCTCTATATAGCCCTGGCTGTCCTGAAACTTGCTTTATAGACCATGCTGCCCTCAAACTCAGTGAGATCCCTGTCTCTGCCTCCTGGGATTAAAGGTGTGTACTACCCCTACCCAGCCTAAATACTTTTTAATATCTAGAGTTTTGTTTAAAAAAATATCTTTGTAAGCTGGGTGGTGGTGGCACACGCCTTTAATCCCATCACTCGGAGGCAGAAGCAGGCGGAGCTCTGTGAGTTTGAGACCAGCCTGGTCTACAAGAGCTAGTTCCAGGACAGCCTCCAAAGCCACAGAGAAACCCTGTCTTGAAAAACGAAAAATCTTTGTGGAGCCCAAATTTATAAGCTCTTCACCTATTATTTTGTCATATTCTGTTCTTATTTCCATACTGAAACTTCTTCTTCTGTGTGTCTTATACAACGTACGATGGTGAAGGTTGCTGTGCTTCTCAGTAGTCGTAATAAGATCCCAGAGATCTTGTTATCTATAAACCTGTGGCAGAGTATAAAGGGTGTAACACGATTCCCCCAGACCTTTTGTTTAACAGTCAAATACTTTGTAATTTTCTCTTTCCTTTTGTTGATGGCCAGCAGCAGATCCAAAGTCAACACATAAACTCCAGTGGGAAGTGAGATCTATAGTAAACAAGCTATCACTTTTATATCTGGGTGGAAGACATGACATTCTCAAAAGGGAAAGAAAAGTCCCTGTTTGTAAGGTGTCACTTGAGCTCCAGTGTTAAACTCAGTACCCTTCAAACATTGCTACTAGTTGACATGTTCTGTAACTTAAAAATAAAAAGTCCCACATTTCTTGTTCAATGGACTTTGTGTTATTTCGAGACTTCCCCAGCAACTAAGTTCCAAGAGGAATCTACTCAATTGGTCTGCTGAGTTTCCCATTATCCTATTAAGTTTTTATTATTTCTTTTCTATCCAGACATCCTTGGAAGTGCCTACATTGCCAGCTGATCTCCAGCGGTTTGCTCAGTACTATTTTTGTTACAGAACCCTCTCATTTAGATGTTATTAATGCCATTATATATGCGGGTACTCCTCTCTGCAGAAACAACACTTGTTTCTTAAACACCATTCAACACAATGTAAATGCCAGTCATTTCTGTGAATGTGTTCTCCTCCATGATGATCTGAGTCCTCCACTGGGCACAACGTTTGGTGTCACTCCAGTTTCATGCTATGATTCAGCTGGCATTGGTCCTCTTAGTTTTTGTTTTGTTTTGAAACAGGGTCTCATTAGGTAGTTCTGGATGTCCTGGAACTCACTATGCAGACCAGATTGGTCTCTAATTCAAAGATCCACCTGATTTGCTTCCTGAGTGCCTCGACTATAGGTGAGGACCACCACACCCAGATAGTCCTCCATGTTTTTCCACTCAAGAATGACAATAATAGATTAAGAACAAACTAACTCTTTGTCCTTGGTGAGAAATTCCTCTCAAATACCTGCCAGTCACAGGAGAGGCTCTGAACCCTGCCCTCTCTTCATTTGTTCACTTTGGCCAACTCTAGAGTCTTTTAGGCAATGACAGAAGAGACTCCCTGTGGTGGTTTGGATAAGAAATGTGACCCTTAGGCTCAGGCATTTGAACATGTGGTCTCTAGTTGCTGACAGTGTTTGGGGAGATTTAGCCAGCTTTTCTAGTGGAAGTATGTCACTAGGGCCAGGCTCTAAGAGTACATCGCCTCATTCTTCTTCCAGTTCAGTTTTTCTGCTTTGTGTGTGCTGATAAAGATGTGTTCAGCTGGAACCTCTCCTTTGCATGATACAGAAAACCCCATTCCCCTCTCTCTTCCTCTCTCCAACCCCACCCACTCAAGAGAGTCTCTGGACAAAGGAAAGTCACCAAAAAGCCCATTTCTGCATTCTTGGCTGGCTACTGCAGCTTCCTCCCATGAAGCTGCCAACCACCCAAGTCCTCGCCTAAAGTGTTCAGCATTTGACCATATTTGGGCACAAACCCAGCTTGTGGTGAACACATCATCACCCCTCTCCTACAACTATAATCTCTCTGCTTTAGTTCAGGTGGGCTGTTTCTCTAGCCTGGATCTCTGGGACTGGAGAACTTGCCTGGGAGTAGTTTTGCTCAAATAAACATGTTACATGTTTTCAAATAGGCTTGATCTGGCTGACTGCCATCAGTAGCGAAACCTTTCTTCTGGCTCCTGCCTCCTTGCCTACTGCTTCCTGCCATGCCTCCTGACATTGATGGATGGGATCACCTCTCTGGAAAAGTAAGCCCAAAGAAACTCTTCCTCTTAGAAGTTGCCTTGGTCATTCTATTTCATCACAGCAACAGAAAGAAAAGCTGGGATTTCCACTGCCTTTTGTCCCCAGAGAGTTCTTTACTCATTACCTTCTATAATCAAGGATTTGACTCTCCTCAAGAATTTCTAAGAAATCATTTATTAGGAAGTTCACATGAGATAAATTCCCCTAACCAATGACATTGGTTAAGCTATTTTACTCATTAGCTTTGCTTCCACAAAACCAATTTGATCACTGTGCCACTTATATGCAGACAGAAACTGAGCCTTGACATCACTAGTACCGATTCTAACACAGAATTGGGGAACAGGCAGTAAAAGGAGTCCAAGCATATCTCTGCAGATACATAAGGTCTTCTAATTCACTCTTTTCATATGCTTTCTGGAGTTTTGGCTTGAGAAATTGTGACCAAGCCAAGAACACACAAGGAATTCGACCATGGAGAAACAGGGCTTCTAAGTATGATGTAGTCCAGTTGCTCAAGAAGCTAAGCTAGGTAGATATGAGCTGTCTGCAATGGAGTAAGTAGAGATGGCTTGAAGCAAAGTATGAAGTTATTTAGTGTCCAACCAAAGAGAACTCTTCAGGTAGCCAAAGAGCCACGTTCATCAAATGCAGAGCTGAAGGCAACAAGATGCCATGTCTCACAAGGCAAGCAGCTTTCAGGTATGCCTTCTTGGGTGCAACTTAAAGGACACATGTGCCTCAATCATTCCAGGCAAAGGGTTTCACTTCCGAAAGGATTTAGATCTATGGCATTTAAGAGGTACTGAGGGACAGCTGTGTCCTAATAAATTTTCTATTTTGAGAGCCTGGCTCTCAAGAGTGCTTCATATGATTAGCCTGACACAGGTTAGGACGGAAGTTTGAAAGCTTAGCAAATGCTGAGAGCTCTACATTTTCATCTCATCTGGGACTCTTGCACTCTGCACTAAGTTGGGACAGGTTTCAGCCAACAGAGGGAAGTGAAAATCCAGGCTGTACCAGCTCAGAGTTCCTTATCCCAAAATAGCACACAAATGCAGCAGGTGTAAAACAGCTCAAGGTATGAGAGGTAACCCAACATGCAGACCAAATGGAGCATCAGGGAATCTAGGTTTAAGACACTCAAAAATGCAGGCTGACTTGACTTTTGACAAAGGTGCCAAAGCACACACTAAAAAAAGGATACCAGGCTGATCTCTGGTAATTTGAGGCCAGACTGGTCTACAACACACATTACAGGACATCCAGGACTCTGACTTGAGACAGACAGACAGACAGACAGACAGACAGACAGACAGACAGACAGACAGGCAGGCCCATCTTTAATAAACAGCACTGGAAAGCTAAGAATGAAACAAGATCTCCACCTCTCACTCTGTACAAAAATGGATTAGAAGCATTGATGCAAGACCTGAAACTCTGAGGGTACTAGAGGAAAAGTATGCGGGAAACTTTCCAAGGCATAGGCACAGGTGTGTGTGGGGGGGGCATAGCTCAGTAGGAGAGTACTTGCCTTTCATGCACAAGGCCCTGGACTTAATCCCTGGTGCCTCCAATACACATACACACACACACACACACACATACACAGAGAGAGAGAGAGAGAGAGAGAGAGAGAGAGAGAGAGAGAGAGAGAGAGAGGGAGGGAGAGAGATATAACAGACTTACATCAAATTAAAAAAGATTGCACAGCAAAAGAACCTAGAGTGAAGAGACAGTCTATAGAATGGAAGAAGTTATTATCAGCTGTTAGTTCAGGAAAGAATTAACATCCCAACTATATAAACAATTCAAGGTTATAAACATAGAATAAATGATCCAACCAGCAAATGGATACGTGAACTAAACAGACAATTCTTATAAAATGTGAACTGGACACCCTCCTGTAAGCACCTCAGAGGCCCAATTCCTCTGGTTCCTAGCAAGAACAAGATGCTAAGACCCCTATTTCTGAAGATACCACACAATTTGGCTGCAGAACACAGAACAATTAGGATACAACTGAGCTGGAAGCTCCTTCTCTGCTAGCTACGTTTCGTAGTCTCAGAAGTTACTATGCAGCTGCTGGGGGTGGGGGTGAGGGAGCCATCAGTGGCCTCACCCAACCCTGGACATTGTGTGCTACAGGTTGAGCAAGTGCTCCCAACCCAGGTAAGATATACTATATAAGATATACTCACTGACGGATAAGATATACCCATGCCAGATAAGATATGCCCCCAGTAAAGTAAGATATGCCCACTGATAAAAGAGTGGTGCAACCAACCACCTTCTCATTGGATTTGAGCCATGCTCCTCAGGAAGGGATTCATGGCTAATACTGTAAACCTGTCAAAACCCCATGCTGGACTGGCCATAGGTCCAGGCAGAACACTACTACTGATGTTTTGATAAATGGACAAATTTCAAACTGCCTTCTACATATTTGTGTTCATATATATACAGATCAATGTTGCCCTCAATATTGATCAGAGATGCTTTTTCCTTCCTTCCTCCCTCCCTCCCTCCCTTCCTTCCTTCCCTTCCTTCCTTTTTACAGTGGACAATGATTAATACCGAGATTCATAAGTGGTCAGTGCCAAGAATAAGTGGCTGCTGAGTGCTCAGTCCTAAACAGAATACCACTCACACACACACACACACACACACACACACACACACACACACACACTCAGATGTATGCATTTTCAAAGGGCTTTTAAATCTCAGTTAAAATTTTCCCCACTTCAATGATATAAAATATATTTGTGTATATACAGTTCATATGGACAGCTGCTCAGCTGTGTCCAGAAGACACTGTTTCCTGTAGTCACCCATGCCTCTGGCTCTTCCACCATCTGCATCCTCTTCAATTTTATGATCCCTGAGTCTTGAAAGGAGGTGGGTGTGGATAAGTGCTCCCTTTGAGGCTGAGGGTAATACAGTCTCTTACGGGCTAGTTATGGGTCTCTGTGTTAATCACTCTCTACAGAAAATAGAAGTTTCTCAGCACACACACACACACACACACACACACACACACACACACAGAGAGAGAGAGAGAGAGAGAGAGAGAGAGAGAGAGAGAGAGAGAGAGAGAGATTTAAAATGGAGTTACCCTATAATGTGGAAACACCACATATTTGTGTCCTGCACAATGTCTGGCAGACTTTTCCATGAAGCAGAAACCCTTCAGCACTGTCCATCTTGTTTTGCAATTTCAGCAGTCACTTTCCTATGGGTCCTGTATGTCCATTTTATACAGCAGACAGTCCAACAATCTAGACAAGAGCATTTTCTTGCCCAAATGGCTAATCTTTCCATGTTGAAAGCAAACTACATAATGAGTTTCTTTGATGCCCAACTTCCTCTCAGACATATTTGGTATTGCCAGGAGCAGTTGTGTCTTACTATCAAGAAAACCCTACACCATTTTAAATGTCATATTCTGAAGGGTTTTGAAAGTTTTGAAGAATATTCATCTCAAGTATATCTCTGTATATCTAGAAAACCTAACTAACCTAACTGTAAGTTTTGACTATTATAGGTGGCTACATACAATGTGTATTTAATTGTGCATTACATTTTTTTTTTTTTTTTTTGGTTTTTCGAGACAGGGTTTCTCTATGTAGCTTTGGAGCCTATCCTGGCACTCACTCTGGAGACCAGGCTGGCCTTGAACTCACAGAGATCCGCCTGTCTCTGCCTCCTGAGTGATGGGATTAAAGGCGTGTGCTACCAACGCCCGGCCTATGCATTACATTTTAAAAGAGCTGTATAAACACAATACCTAAACAAGAGGAGAAATATACATAAAACGAAATTGACCTTAAATTTGTATCAAAAAATGAAAATCCATTCCAATACAAAGTATTCATTTCTATATCCTATTCCCCCTTTTTCCTTCAAAAAGAGATTGGTTGTGATCATTAACCATTTATAAACTATCCTGTATAAATGAAAACAAACATTTATAAACAATATTTGGGAATGTGGGCATCATTCTCTCCAAAATGCTTCCTGCTCTTTGGGGATACTGTCTTGGGGATCTTAAGAAGACCCAGAAGTCCTGGCTGTAGTGGTCTGCAAAGCTGCCTTGTCCCAGCTGTTTTGAATGTTAGATCACCTGGGCCGCTGCTTCAGGGGGTCTTGCTTCATCAAACCATATTAATCTGGAAAGAACCCACAGCTTTTCATTTTCGGTGGAAACACAAATAAAAAAAAAATCTCTTTTCCAAAAGAAATATCCTTATACTTAAATTTTGAAGTCAAGACATTTTTAAAACATATAAATTGGATTAATCCAGCAGCATTTCTTTTAGCAGTAGTTGCTATTTCCTCAGCAGTCAAACAACTCAAAGACAACACAATAGCATACAGTATCCAGACTCTCTATGTATTTTCCATTTTATATGGCTTATGTATGTATGTATGTATGTATGTATGTATGTATGTATTATTACTCTATTTATTTTACTTTTATTTTCGTTTTTGAGACAGGGTTTTTCTGTGTAACTTAGGCTGCCCTTGAACTCACTTTGTACATAAGGCTGGGCTTGAAATCACAGAGATCTGCTTGCCTCTGTCTTTCAAGTGCTGGGATTAAAGGCATGTGCTACCACACCCAGCTACTATATTTCTTTTTTCCCTTTTCTTTTCTCTCCCAAGCCTACGTATATTTTTAAACACACTGTAAAACATTTAGAAGTTTTTTCTTTTGAATCTGTCTTTACTGTATATCTTTATCTTTTTCTAGCCATGAGTCTTTTATCTGCTAAACAACATTGCTAAAATTAAAGCCTGGGCTGTTTTAGCTGCTGTTTTCCCAACATGGTGGGTGTAAGTTTACCACCAGCACTGGGAACTGTGCTCACCACCTTGGTCTGTGCTGCCATCAAGCAGCATGCTGTCAGCTTGGAGATGTGGGCACTGCCACTGCCAGATGCTTGTACACACCATTCAATTGTTAGCAGGGTCTCTTAAAAGCCATGTGGTTTTTCCATTTCTACTGGGTCAGGAAACCTCCCTTAAAGGAGCTGCTTGAGTCTCTGCAATCTGCTTGTCTTTAGCAAAACAGAGACCACCCAAGAAAATGCTGCTACCAAGAAGCCTTGCCTGACTTTGTTCTGTTGTTTCTAAAATCCCTTTTCAATCTTTTGTCATGTTTATGTGGAAATTCGTGTCCCACGTTGGGCACCATTTTGTAACATGAAAGTTTCTTGGCCTGGCTAGGTCCTACTGCCCTTCACTGCCCCAAAGAAACACACAGACGCTATATTAGT
Source organism: Cricetulus griseus (assembly GCF_003668045.3). NCBI lineage: Eukaryota > Metazoa > Chordata > Mammalia > Rodentia > Cricetidae > Cricetulus > Cricetulus griseus. The sequence goes on from NW_023276807.1 coordinate 232,916,164, forward strand.
ATAAATCTGTTGGCGGGCAACTTGGGTTTCTTATTCCTTTTTTTTTTTTTTTTTTTAGTTCTACTTAGGGAACAAGCTTATTTCAAGTCCCTTCTCCCTCTCCCTCTCCTCACCCCCCCCCTCCTCCCCCACCCCCAGTCTACCCCCCACCCCATCCACCCACCACTCCCCAGGCAGGGTAGGGCCCTCAACAGGGGCTCTGCAAAGTCCACCAAGTCTTCCTATGCTGGTCCTGGGCCCTTCCCCATGTATCCAGGGCCAGAGTGTAACCCTTCATATGGGATGGGCTCTCAAAGACCCTTCTTGCACGAGGGGAAAATACTAATCGACCACCAGAGGCTCCCTGGAGTGCAGAGGCCTCCTTATTGACATCCATGTTCAGGGGTCTGGATCAGTCTTGCACTGGCCTCCCGGACAGCATCTGGGGTCGATGTGCTCTCCCTTGTTCAGGTCAACTGTTCCTGTGGGTTTCTCCAACCTGGTACAGACCCCTTCGTTCTTCTTTCCTCCCTCTCTTCAATTAAATTCCCGCTTTCGGCTCATTGTATATTTGTGGATGTCTGTCTCTGTTTCCATCAGCCACTAGATGAGGGCTCATGTTTGTCTTTTTGTGACTGGGTTACCTCACTCAGGATGGTTTCCTCTAGTTCCATCCATTTGCCTGCGAATTTTAAGATTCCATTGCTTTTTTCTGCTGAATAGTACTCCATTGTATAGATATGCCACATTTTCTCAATCCATTCTTCAGTAGAGGGGCATCTAGGTTGCTTCCAGGTTCTGGCTATTACAAACAATGCTGCTATGAACATGGTTGAACATATGTCCTTGTTGTAAGTACATGCCCTATTTGGGTATATACCCAAGAGAGGAATGGCTGGATCTTGAGGTAGACTGATTCCCATTTTTCTGAGCAACCGCCATACTGATTTCCAGAGTGGTCTTACAAGTTTGCACTCCCACCAGCAATGGAGGAGTGTTCCTTTTTCTCCACATCCTCTCCAGCATAGATTGTCATTGGTATTTTTTATTTTAGCCATTCTGACAGGCGTGAGATGGTATCTCAGAGTTGTTTTGAGTTGCATTTCCCTGATGGCCAATGATTTTGAGCACTTTATTAAGTGTCTTTCAGCCATTTCAGATTCCTCTGTTGAGAATTCCCTATTTAGTTCTGCACCCCACTTTTAAATTTCATTGTTTGGTGTTTTGGTGGCTAGCTTCTTGAGCTCCTTATATATTTTGGAAATCAGTCCTTTGTCAGATATGGGATCGGTGAAGATCTTTTCCCATTCTGTGGGTGGTCGTTTTATCCTACTGACTGTTTCCTTTGCCTTGCAGAAAGGATACCTTATTTTTGACAAAGGTGCTAAATCTATACAATGGAAAAAAGATAGCATCTTCAACAAATGGTGTTGGTACAATTGGATTCGGACATGCAGAAAATTGCAGATAGATCCATACCTGTCACCATGCACAAAACTTAAGTGCAAATGGATCAAAGATCTCAGCATAAATCCAGCCACACTGAATCTTCTAGAAGAGAAAGTGGGAACTAACCTTGAACAAATTGGCACAGGAGACCACTTCCTGAACATCACGCCAGAAGCACAGACACTGAGGTCTGCAATTAATAAATGGGTTTCTTATTCTTAACCCATAACTACTAATCTATGTATTTCCATGTGGTCGCTTACCAGAACTGCAACTCCTTTACCTGCTGCATCTCCTGCTTGTCCCCTGCTTATATTCTGATTCTGCCCAGCTATGTCACTTCCTGCCTGTCTGTAGAGACCTCCAGACCTCTATGGTTAGCTAGTGACAGTTTCTGCCCAGCTAGTCACTTCCTGGGATGATGATTCCGCTCTGCCTACACTTCCCAGAATCCTCCTCATTTCCTAGTCCCACCTATCTTGCTGCCCTATTGGCCAACAGTGTTTTATTCACCAACCAAAAAGGTAAACATATACACAGAAGAACATTCGCCATCAGTAACCAGCCACTTTCTGATTGGATTTAAGTCCTAGTCAAGACAAACCATACCTGGTACCATTATCAGACTAAGAACATAGAACTCAATTGTTCACAGGTCTTAGGGGAGAACCTGCTACTGTTATTCCACCAAATGGGCATGTTGAGCTGATTCCTAATGACTTAAAACTATACCCATAATGAATGAATGCATTTCTCAACTTTTCACATTGAAGCTTTTATTTACAACAGATGATTAACACAGAGACCCCTAATTTTGCATTTTACATGTCTTTTTATCAGAAATTCATATTTTGAGTTATAACTTTTTCCTTTCCTTAATTAAAATAAAAATCCATATCTCACTATGGATTCCAGGCTGTTCTGAAAGCCACGATATAGCCCAAGCTATATCGCAAGCATTGTTAAGTGCTGCGATTATAGGAGTGAATCACCATGCCCATCTCTTTAATTGTAAAATGTCAACTTCCTTAAAGGCTGGGGCACATGCTTATCCTAGCCATAACTTATGTTGGCACATACTTAAAAAACATTTTACTTTTAATTATGTGTATGTGTGTCTGTCTCTGTGTGCTTGCCACGTATGTGGGAGTGATAGAAGAGAATGCAGACTCCTGGAGCTGGAGTTACAGGCAGTTGTGAACTCCCCATATGGGTGCTGGGAATTGAACTCAGGTCCTCTAGAAGAGCAGCAAGTGCACTTAACCACTGAGTCATTTTTCTAGCCTCCTATCCTCACATGACATTCTCCAAACTAACATGGTGATGCTTTACAATCAAAACACCCCACATATTTCTATAGTGGAGAACACTGACCAGATTAAGTGAAATAATGAAATTCATTGTTTTGTCAACCTCCTGGGAGTTCATATGCTGTGTTTTAGAATAAACATTCTGGAAAATATCTAGAACTTATGGTGTCCCCATCTGAGAACTTCAAAAATTCTTATTCATCAAAAGAAGAAGAAGAAGAAGAAGAAGAAGAAGGAGGAGGAGGAGGAGGAGGAGGAGGAAGAGGAGGAGGAGGAGGAGGAGGAGGAGGAGGAGAGAAAGAAAAAGAAAAGGGAAGGAAGGAAGGAAGGAAGGAAGGAAGGAAGGAAGGAAGGAAGGAAGGAAGGGGAAGAAGGAAAATTTTGCCAAGTGTGATGGGGTATGCTTGTAACCCGAAGGTAGCTCAGTTGTAGATTGCTCGATTCATGAGTGTGAATCCTGTGTTCTGAAAAAATAAACCCCATTCATGTTCACAAAACATGACCCATCTGCTAAGTATTCTGTCATGGCTATTGAGCAGGTTATATACAAAAGACCAATCTAATATTGTGTGTATAACAACAGCTGTTTTTCTCCTAAATCAAGGCTTCTAAAACCTTTCTACTTCTGATCCCTTTTTTTCAGAGGAGATTTTATAAGACTTTATGTATGTGGATATGTAAACAGGTATTCTAATAAAACATATTCTAGTAATAAATCGAAAAGAAATTTGTTCATTTATTTACATTACTTATTTTATTTACATAAAGTAAATGGTTTTGAGATAAGATCCAGGCTGGCCTCACACTTGCTACATAGTCAAGTCTGCATTTGAACTCCTGTTCTGTCCTCCTGCCGGATCTCCCACATGAAAAAAATTATAGCCATTCTCCATCACACCTACCTTCAAAAATTTATTTTAAATCAGGTTAAGTCAGGAACCCACAGAATTTTCCCATTTTATTTTGTATGTATGGGGGTGCTTGCCTGCATGGATGTCTACAGACCACATGCATGACGTGCCCATGGGGGCCACAAGAGTTCACTGGATCCCCTGGAGCTGGAGTGGCAGACAGCTGTAAGCTGCTGTGTTGGTGCGGAGACTCAAACTTGACTCCTCAGGAAAGTGCCCTTAAATGCTGGGTCATCGCTCCAGCCTCTCCAACACTTTTAAAAATCAAACATTCTAACATAATATATTCCAAATATGAACTAGATACATACTCACATGCCAAGGAAAGTAGGAAGACATTCTGAGCCTTTCCTTTCTGTATCATGTTTTTAGAAGAGAAGACTTTGTACACACAGCAAAAACACTGTAATTCAGAACTAGAATTACAAACACTCGTCTGGAATGTGAGCTGGATGTTTCAGGAACCTTCTTCCATCAGCACTGAGTGGTGTGATAGCATGCACACAGCAGTGTGAATTCTGCGTGTGCAGGACCAACACTGCAGTGAAGAGAGCTGCAACACAGGCCAGCCCTGCCAGAAGGAACATCACACACTTAATTCTGAATCAATGGGGGGGGGGGGAGATGCTGCACATTCAGACACCTTTTCCTGGTGTCCGTCACATTGTTCTGGACTTGCACATTCAGATATGTGTTTATGACACTGTGTAACTATTACTACACACTGGGTTATCCAGAACGGTGCATTTAACCATCTGGCACAACATAAGCCACGTGGGATGGAGTAGATGAGGGATATAGTTTATAGTCCTCTGTGTGTCCACATGTGCGTGCATCTGTGTGTAGTAGAGAGCCAAGAACAAGAAACCGTTCAGGAGGAGGAAGTCTTAGAAGCCATAAAATTAGTTAATATTTTAAAAACACTTTAACTGAAGCTATGGGAGACTGAAGGATAAATATGAGTGGGAATAAAAGGAATTTGAAAAAAAAAACGATCTTAGGTTTTTTGTCTGTCTCTGAGCCCATTTTCACCCATTGTATCTGATATACTTAAGTCTCTATATAAAGTTTGTCTCAAGATAATTTGTATAGGGATGGTAGTAGAACCAAATTGTACTTTTAAAATTAAGAATGCTTCAGGCTAAGACATTAGACACATTTGTCAGCTGCTGTAATCACTTTCAAACCAGCAGATAGACTTTAACAATTTGATTTCCAGATGGAACTGCATAGTGAATCAAATCATAATTAAGCTACTGAGAGTGTTACATATTAGTGGGTTTTGTCAGTTGAAGATCTGTCATTCTGGAGTAATGAGCTTTCATACATTTCATCCTTGAGATGCTTAATATTCTTATTACCAGTGAAGAGGCATTGGCTTCTGTCCTTTAGTTAGTGATGAACAAATTCTGAGATGAGCTACGTTAAATTTCGGATTTCTTGTTAATATTGCTAGTGTGGCTGTGCTCAGAACCTCTAGGTCGTATGCCCCAGATTCTTAATATTTTTTCTTTCCTTGCTACTGAGGAATATGCCTTCAATTCTGTGCATACCAAGCAAGTGCCCTACTGTTTACTTATCCATTCCTCTTTTCAACTTTTTTGGAAATAAAGTCTAAGTTACCCAGGCTGGTTTTGGACTCACTCCTCAGCCAAATCAGACCTTGAACTTGTGATCCTCCAGCATCAGCATCCCAGGTAATTTTATATTCACACATATAAGCAATATGTACATTTATGCTTAATATTAATGTTCAACAAAACCGCACTTTTCATCCACTGTGCCTTCATTTCCATTCTGTTTTTCTCTGTGTGTATGGTATATGTGCATGTGAACACAGGTACGTCTGTAATGTGTGCATATACCTATGCATACAGAGGCTAGAAGTCAACATTAGGTTTTGTTCCCCAGCTATCCACCTTGTTTTTTGAGACAGGGTCTCTCATTAGAACTAGGCCTTCACAATTTGGTTAGACTGGCTGGCCAGTGACCCCCAAGGATCCTTCTGTCTCTACATCTAATTGCTGAATTAGAGGCATGTACTTGGCCTCTTTATCGTGAGGCTCTGATGGGTCCTGATGTACCATACTGATTGCCTTAGTTATGGTTTCCATTGCTGTGAAGAGACACTATGACCACCAAAACTCTTATAAAGGAAGTATTTAATTGTGGTGGCTCACTTACAGTTCAAAGGTTCAGTTCATTATCGTCATGGCGGGAGCTGAGAGTTGTAACTTCTTGACTCTCAGGCAACACAAAGTAGTCTGAGACACAGGGAGTGTTGTGAGCATATGAGATATCAAAGTCCGCCTCCACAAGTGAGACACTTCCTCCATCAAGGCCACACCTACTCCGATAGGGTCACACCTGCTAATAGTGCCACTCCCTTTGGGAGTCATTTTCTTTCAAACCACCACATTGACTGAGCCATCTCTCCAGCCCAGAATTTTAATTTTTGCTCTGTACTCAGAGCAAAAATATATATTTTTTGTATATATTGTATATATAATCAATATATATATATATATATAATCAATATATATATATTTTATATTTTGATTGTATATATAATCAAAATATAAAAACTTGAAAACAATTACACAATGAAGTACGTGATCTCTCTCACTCAGTGACACCATGTTTTGTGGCAGCAGGGATTTCAGTAGGACAGTGAACTGTGTCGGGGACACAGTGAGCTGTGCAGAGAACACGGTTTACTTGACTGTGGTTCTTAGAACTGCTTTTACTTATTAGTGCCACTACCGCAAAGGACAGTTGCCCCAGTGCCCACTTGTGTTATTGCTTAGGAAGCACCAATGGTGTGAGGATGTTGAAATGGGGCTAATACTAAACTCAACTCATTGAAGACATAACATAAACTACAAACTACTGCATTCTGCTAGGATGGTACTGGCTACTTGTTTTTTGTTCTAGCCCCTCGTTCTTGCCTGAAGACATTGTCAGAGCTTGTGAATGTACCAGTGGTGGCACCAGGTGACACAAACACCAGGGCCAAAGCAAGGAAAGGAAAGATCCTAGAGCATTTGAATGGCCCTTGATGTTCTCATCAGGAATATCAGCTATAGTTAGACTTCCTGGTGAAACCCTAATTTGCTGGCTTTAGAAGCCATTAGCTTCTGAAAGCAAGGACTGGGTGTCATGATTATCCAAGACACAGAGCTACACAGATAGAATTAGTCTGTAAGACAATATAATTTGCATTTGGAAGTGATCTGATGTAATGATTTAGAAAGTCCATCAGAATTAGATGACGCCAAGAGATCCTTTATGTAGATGCAAAGAAACACTGGCTAATCATGATTTATTTTGACCATTCTTTTGGAGTTTAGTGGGTTCATCTACTTCCAAATACAGTGAGGCTGCATATTTTGTATTTATATATGATCCACTGTAGAAATGAAAGGGATCTACGATTTCCAATTTATTCAGCTAATAGACACTGTTGTACACATTTGGCTAGAGAGGAAATGGTTCTTCTTCCTGTATTCCCATAGGTATGGCAATAGTTACTCTTGGTTATGCCTTTGGCACACCTGGGAAGAGGAAATCTTACTTGAAGAATTACCTCATCCTGTTGGCCTATAGGTGTGTCTGTGAGACATTTTCTTGATTGCTAATTGATGTAGGAAGGCCATTTCTAGGGAGATGGGCCTAGGCTGTATAAGAAAGTACCTGAAAAGCAAGCCAGTGGGCAGCTTCCTTCCATGGTTCCTACCTTGACTTCATTCAGTGATGGATTGTAAACTGAAGGTGGATGAGAAAATCCCTCTCTTTCCCATGTTGATTTTGGTCAGTGTTTTATCACAGCACCCGAAAGCAAACTACAACAGTCAAGTAATTGCCAGCCAGTTTGTGAATTCCTGCCTCTTATGGACCACCCCCTTTTAATGACGTATCACTCCTTTAGACATCACAGTGTTTTCTATCAGTTTCATGTATCTCATTTGTCAGCCAACTTTACCATGACAATCCCATATTGAACCAGATCTTCCATCCAACTCTATCTCCTCTGGATTGACCCTGCTGTTAACCACCCTATAGTCTGTGTTCTAAGCTATGAATCCTCCATCCCCTCAACCATTACTCCTGGGCACAATCTCTCCTCTGCCCACTGAATGGGCAGAAAAAAATGGATTATTCTAAGGAATGGTGCATTATTAGGCTTACTGGCACATATGGAACTCTTCAGTCTCTTAGCTACAAAACATGCCTTGTAACCCATTGCTCTGCGGTCCTGGGCATGAGGCTTTGCAAACAGCACCTCTGTCCTGCCGTTGTTGCCAGCATCCAAACAGGTGGCTTTTCATTCAGGCTGAGGCAGCTGGCTCCATTTTCTCACCTCTTCCCCTAGTATGACAGAATAATCGGGACAGCGCCCTCTCCTCTAGGTCTAATGTTGTGGGACTCCCTGTCTCTGTTCACGAAGGTCTTTTAGGACAACTTCACGCCATGATTTTAGCTCACAATAGGTTGGCATTTAGATCTGTATTCCTTTCAAGAACTCTCTCCAATTTTATGTTTACTATCAGCATCCTATAGTCACTTTAAACCCATGTGAAACGGACACAAACATATTGAGTTCTTCCTCATTCATCCAGTGCCCATCTCCAAGTCCAGGCCATAACAACGAAGTAGTCGTTATTGTTCCCTCTTCCACATCTGACTGCCCTGTACTTGGTCCTTTTCAATTTCACTTTACACACTAGTCTGTGTGGGAGCCAAATTCTTGACAGTTATTCCCACCCACACACCCCATGTCTATCTTCTGCTCTTCCCCAGAGTTATGTCTTAGTCACACTGCACTGTCTTCCCCACTGTGCTGTTTTGTACTTTCTTTTTGAGAATGTTTCTTTTTTTAAAGATTTATTTATGGTAGGTGGTGGTGGTGCACGCCTTTAATCTCAGCATTTGAGAGGCAGAGGCAGGAAGATCTCTGTGAGTCTCAGGCCAGCCTGATCTACAGAGTGGGTTCCAGGACAGCTAGGATTACAGAGAGAGACCCTGACTTGAAATCTCCCCAAAAGTTATTTTATGTATACGAGTGCTCTATCTGCATGTATGTCTTATGTCAAAAAAAAGAGCATCAGATCCCAGATAGAAGGTTGGGAGCCACCATGTGGTTGCTGGGAATTGAACTCAGGCCTCTGGAAGAGAAGCCAGTTCTCTTAACCACTGAGACATCTCTCCAGCCCCCATACTGCGAACTTAACAAGCATTTTGTAGTGAACTTCAAGGGCTTATTTCTATAGGGGTAAAGCAAATTGTACTTCTAACATTAGTAACTCTACCACATGAAATATTATCCATCAATAATTAAAAATTAAAATCCAAAAATTAAATAAACCCCAAAATCCACACAGATAGGTACATCTTGATTTGGATGTATCTTGAAGGTAAAAATAAAAATCACATAAAGTCATGAACTATAGAGTTCTACTAATATAATATACTTGAAATATTAAAAGTTTGAAATGGAGATAGATTAGCAGTTGCCTGGAATTGGGAAGTAGATGAAGAAGGCATAACAGAAGTAGCCGTGTTCATAAATGGGCAACAAGACAGTAGCCTTGTAGTGAGCCCTTGGGGTGACTCAACTGTTGAGCAACCTGACTGTATCAGTACCAGCATCCTGGTTTTGATACCAACTAGACTAGTCCTGTTTTTCAAGATGGGTGTGTGTACATGGGTGGGGGGAGGGTGATTAAAGGTACAAAGGACCCCTTTGTATTTTTCTTAAAACCATCTCCACGACTTCCCTTCAGAAAGAGCACAGACCTCACACCTTCAAACACAGTCTTTTTTATTTGAGACGGTCGCTCTGAAAGCAGTGCCCTTTGGGAAAGACATCTCTCATCATGTACATCAGCCATTACTCTCAGCAAAGTACAAAAATACACATACCAGTGACTTCCTTACAATAAATACATAGTCATGCATCCCACAATAGAAGGCACCGAAACTGGTCACTTAGTAGTCATAAAAATTATTAGCTACATTAACAAAGCCACCCAAATTATCTGTACAAGGAAATGTAACAATATATTCCAAAGGTGAAAACACATTAAAACATCTTTAAAATAGTATGCAATAAATATCTCAATTGTCATATAGATTTTTAAAAATTATGCCATTGTAAACAGCATGTAAACAAACAAAACTCATGTCTTATCATTATTAAAAGTAATTAGAGCCAAAGTTATAACCTCTGCTCTGTCAGGTATATTTCAATGGCAAGTGTGCTAAGCAAGTAAAAGTTTCACTCTTTTCTGTAGCAAACAGAGCCCACTGTGTAATAAATAGGCAGACTTTATCTGCATCTTTCAGATACAAGTATTTAGTTTCAAAACAGACTACCAAAATGTAGTAAATTCTTAGCTATAAATATGGCAAGACTAAATTAAAACTATCTTTTGCAATATAAGGAGGAGAAGGAATGATGCTGCTAGGTTTTTATCATGATGATAACGGGGGGAAGTAAATTCTGGTTATCTTTAGTGAAGATGAAATGAATGTGCTGGGTAGATTACAGTGCCCAGCCTTTCTTGCTGCCTTCTTCTGTGGACCTTTTATAAAGCCGAACTAAGCATAGACTTATGAAGTTGAGACTTTTCTTTTGCTAAGGGACATAGAAATGCTTGGTATTTCGTATGATGGGAAACAGTGATTTCAATATATGTTTACTGAAATGTGAAAATACAAAGCGGCAAACCCCACACCCAAAACCTTACTGACAGTAAAGATAAAGACAATTTATTTCCTCATTCTCATAAAGGAAACCTATAGCCTACCCATCAATATTTGGAAGTCAGTATCATAACTCAAACGTTTGCTGTTTCATCTACATAACAGGACCTTGTGGCATACAAATACTAGTTTATTACTATATACTGAGATACAGATGCTGACTGTTAAATTCCATTACTTCCTGCTTTTCATATCTAAGGTGCTAACACCAACCTGCAGCTTCAAACAGAGCTTCCCCACTTCTTGGGAAAGCATGACTGTGTGACCGCCATCAGCGCTGTGGTTTTATAATGGGACCTCATGTATTCTGCTATGAATGTCATGAATTTCTGCCTTCCCCAAATAAACCTGAGATTTACCCATTCTACAAAGCAGGCACTGGAGTCCAGCACAGCCCTTTAGTAGCAGAAATAGTGCAGTACAGGTTTAATGAAGCACACACTTGATCAGCGATGGCGGGAACTATGGCCGACATGAAAATTTAACAGTTGTGGAAATAAAAATGGGACTGCTTCCTGATGACTAAGATTTGGTTTAGTTCTCGAGGATGGTGGGGTAGAAGGAGACTCGACTGAAATAACCTGAGGAAAAACCTTTAAAAAAAAAATTCCTCATTTCTTTAAAAAGACTTTAGGAAGAGCAATTTAGGAATGAATTTATACTCTACCAGACAGGAGTCCAGTCTTATTTTCCATCTTCAGCATCTAAGTGGGTGCCAAGGTAGGAAAAGTTTACCAAGTGCCTAGAAGAGAGCACTCCACTCTTATTACATGCCCTAACTAGTGTTCATTCAAGACATTTACTACCAAGGAAATTTAACTTGAAGAGTGCTGTGCTAACTTTTATCATTGTTTGGGGACATGGTAGGATGGCCTCAGAAAGTCATAAAGGAAAAGAGGCCCCACATGTAAGAGTAAATTTTTAGTCTCTGTGTTTTATAAGACCACTGACAGTCACAGATCTTCCTATATTGTGATACAATAATCATTAATGGTAATGGCCTGAAATCATATGAATTTTACCTGTCTTTTTGAGTGAATACTTTTTTTAAAAAAATTCACCTTTATTATTGTTTTTATTCTTTTCCAAGTCTCATAATCAATATATATATATATATATATATATATATATATATATATGTCTGTGAAGATTCTAAGTATTGAGTGTCTAGAATAGAAAGATGGTGTGTAGGGCAAGTGTATGATTACAAGCAAGACTTCTGCCAGTGATGTTGAAATTTATGTCTCACTGTCAGAAACAAGAATTCAGATCTGGGAAATACTTCTGATGTAAAGAAATGTGATCCTTGATAAAACATTGCTTTTGTCCACTGATGTCCTGTTTGTCTGCTCAGAGAGCATGTATCCTTGCAAAACACAAGATTTTCAAGGTGTTCTGAGTTTTTATTTGTGGCCGCATAAAAGTATAATTCAAGAACATTAGTCAAAGGCCTGTAATGTACTAGTTAAGACTCTGGAACTACAAAAATGCAGAAATTCAGTGGAAGGTGTGTGTGTGTGTGTGTGTGTGTGTGTGTGTGTGTGTGTGTGTGTGTGTGTATGCCTGTGCAAGCATATGTGTATCTAAGTACAATATTAACAATGGAACTTCGAATATACATGAAGCATGGATGAAATACTGGCCTGAATGTTAAGCTATCATTGAGACAGATTAAATAAAAACAACTAACAAAAGATTGCTATAGGAAGACTGAAGCAAAGCATTCCAAGTTGGAGGCCATCCAACAGTGCTTCACAGACCACTGAATTTGCACTGTTCCTTGAATGAGCTGACCTGTGGCATGCCATTATGCCAAGGTACTGAACCCACACACTGGAGCTGTTCTACATTCCTGGGTTAGGTTAACTAGGGGTAGAGAATGCCTACAGGGTGGCAGGGCAGGCAGCACTGGAGTCACTGAGCTGTCCTTTGCTCCCTTGCAGTGTGCTCAATAAGCCATTCTTGAGGCAAAGTCCTAAGGTCTCTGATCCATTTTGCTAAGGGACAGGAAACCTACTCACAGACTTTTAGCAAAAGGAAGACAAAACATGTGTGTCTCTGTACTCTGGGAAGGGAGAATGGAAGAAGGAAATTGGGTTGCTGAAGAATTAGCAAAAGGACAGGAAATGAAAACGGTGAAATCAGAAGGGAAGGCAGTGGAATTACTACTTTAGTGCAACTAGGGAGATGCAGAACTCAGGATGCCATTTGAACTTCTGGGATGGTAAAAAAGAAATATATGGCTGCAATAAATACCCAAAACAACCTATAACATAATTTACATGCATAATCCAAAACCTCCATTAGGATGAAACATTTGTTTTGTTCCATATTTTGCTATAAATTCTTGTCAGAGAAACACAATTTTCATAATGTTGTCATAAACAGTGTCATCTTTCTGAAAGCTTGAAAGTAAAAGTTGAGGGAACAAAAGAACTGTGGGTACCAACGCCTTTCTCATGTGCACGTTAAAACACTGGTGTTACTCAACTGACTAGGATAATTGTTGTAGTTAGACTGAATTTCAAGGATAGCAGGGTTATCTCTATAGCAGGTCTCCATGGCAGGTCACTGTGGGAAATAAATTCCCAGCAAAATAACTTCTCTCAAAGTACTAACTCATTCTAGAATAATCACTTAGAGATCTGTCATCCTGAAAGTTAAGGTGTCATTATTGTGATAGAGAAATAACAGCAACATGCTATGAGGAGGCTGTGGTAAAGAACTACAAGTTGGAGGATATCTTGAGCTACTTAGTGAGTGTGAGGCCAGCCTGGGGTATGACCATGTGTTAAGCCCATATCTCAAAATACAAAGAAACTCAAACAAAAGGCATGCAGATGAATTCCAGTTTAGTCTTTTTCCTTACATCATATATTGTTCATCTTCCTAGAATCCCAATATTGGGGGAAGGGAAGCCAAGGAGCTCTTAATTATCAAGCTATGCTATAATAACTGCCAGATTTGACAAAGAACTTTTCAGAACAGAAAGCAGCCAGTATGGCTTCTTCACTGATTGGCTAAAATCAAAAGAAAAATCAGCCGGTGACTAGATCAAAATGTCATGTGAAAATAAGCTCATGTTTCCATTACCCCCATCTTTAAATACAGTCAGTCAGATTTCACACAGAGGGGGGAGGGGGAGGGGGAGGAGGAGGGGGAGGGAGAGGGGGAGAGGGAGCGGGAGGGAGAGGAGACCCTGTCTTCAACTGCAGTCAGTCTGATTTCTAATGAACTTCTCCTGGGTTTCCATGATGGGGATAATGAGGACATCTGTCTCTGCTTCTCTGAGGGAGGATTTTGGAGGTGCACTGCACAAAGGAATACTATTCCAGCCAGAGAATGTAGTGAGGAGGCCATGCTCTAGATCAAAGATGCCATTCTGGAAGAATATATATATATATATATATATATATATATATATATATATATATATATATATATATTTACAGGAGAAAGCCAGCAAGGAATCCTGTTGCCTCGCTTCTAAGCTACTGCTTTCATGATGTGTCTCTTCTTAGGGAAATTACTCTAAGGAAGTATGTGAGGGCCTTGCTGAAAACTATTATCTCAATAAAACAGCCATTTAACATGAAGATAGAAAACCTGAAACTACCTTAAATGTTGGAAGATTTCAGAGTGAGTTTCTAGCTAAAATCAATAATCTACAGATTAAAAGACCCATAACCCACTCTGGGCAGATGTTACTCATTCAACCTCACTTTCATTTTTTCACTTGTTTGTTACTACTTTTGCAATGTCGGGATTGAACCAGGGATTCAAACTTGCAAAACAAGCGCTCTACCACTGAGCCACTGCCCTTCAATTCCACACGGAATATCAAGGGTTACTAGATTTCTTCTTCCTGTTAGAACTGGGATGCCTTTCTTTCTAACTAAAATGACACTGGGAAAGAAATGGTAAATCAAGGTAGGACTCATGCTGATATCTGTCTGTCCTTTATTATAGTAGAAAAATGATTAATTACTCCTAACTGGCAGTGTTGGGCAACTCTTTGAACTAGGAACCCAAGGCATCAGAATATATTATTTGTACAAAGGACACAATGAGCCATTGACAAGGTGTAACTGAATGAACCTCTTGAGAATCCAAGAGGTTAGTTCTATATAAATACTATAAATAATGAAAAAGAAGTATTAAGGAAAATGCATCACAGCTAACATTTCAAGGCTCAGCTAATTCATGAAAATTTCTTTGGTGTTCATGATATGGACTGAGTCACCTTTACCATGCCCTTTACAGGAACCATCTAGGACCCTGTGACAGTTTCCCCTGTGTCTACTGCTGAGTTAAGAAAGCACAGACATCTCTACACTGCAAAAGAAACATTTGCAGGAGCTGTTCTAAATGTCACAGAGATTAGGTTACTCCAACTGCCTCCTTAATTGACCTGTAAATTTCTGCAGTAAAATGGGCTCCCGGGAGAGTTAATTAGCGAACTTCAAGGAAGGACTTCAGAATTGACCAATGGAGTACTTTCTGAGGGGCAGTGCCCACCACGTCACACATTTCATGTGTGCTCTGTCCTACAACACAACATGAAATGTGTTCAAACTCTGTGTTCCGAGGCCTTGCCAAACTGCCTCAAGTTCCTGTGTTATCTATACTTCTAACATACTCTCATTTTTTTCTATCCCCCATAAATGCACCTACAACAGTATACTATAAAGCTGCCATTAAAGCAAACTAATTCTTAATTTCCTAATAGGTTTAAGTAACTCACAATTCACTTGCTGTTTATATCACAGACTAGAAAACAGTTTGATTTAGGGATTAAAGTGTTTTCTTTGTTTTACAACATTCAGTAGGATTTTTGTTCCTTCCCTGAACAAGTGATGGTATGCTGTGCAATTTGCATTTTAAATGTTTGGGTTTTAAATAGTTGAATCAAGAATATCTCCGAATGGAAATCATGAAAAACTTAAACTTTCTGGTTATTTCACAGAAACAGCAAGCAGTACCAGCATAGGCTTTGAAACCAACAGCTAGACATATGAAACCTTTGGGAGGACTCGAGATTCAATGCTTGTTGGAATTGGCCAGTGCAATCATAGACATGCCCCCACCACAAAAATTAAAAGTCCACTATAAAAAAAGAGTTACATATTGAAGACATAACATACATTAGGCAAAATATAGCATAATGGATCTCTTGACCACATTATTCATTTTCGTGCTTTCTTTCTGCTTTGTGCCTTTTTTTTTTTTTAGATATAAAAATCATTTTGTAGAAAAGTTCCTATGACTGTTCAGTTACCTAAGACAGGAAAGAAAATAGGATTTTTTTTCTTTAGGAAGGAAAACACTGGGCATCTGTTTGACAGAAATGAGCATTTCAAGTATATAAGTTAACCATTAACAGAGCTATTACACTCCAGGCAACAGCAGTAAAAATGAAAGGAGCTCCAATACGTATTCTGTATAAAGAGTACATTTCACAACATAATAAATAAGGGCATTGATTTATACAACTGGTTCTAAGTAATACTGCCTTCAAGGGATGGTGCTGACGCCAGCACTGTCCCACAGAGAAATTCAAAAGTACAATTCTTGCCCGTAAAGCCACAAAATATACAAAGCTTTTGTATCTGTTTGTTATTAAAGATTTTATCTGCCAAAAGTCTTGCAAACTCAAATACATCCTGGCAAGTTTGAATAACCAGTATGATAATTCTTTTGGTATAAAAAGGTAAGAAAATTTGTAATATGAAAATTAATAATACCAGTAAAGAAGACAGCTGTTGTACAAATAGATTTAAACACACAAGTGACTTTTTAACCTCATTGAAAGGGAAAAGTCAATGCCATTTACTTGAAGGCTTGAAAACGGTTTTCATATTTACCAACTCCAGATAAATATATTACTCCAATGTAATATATTACATTAGTCATCTGCAGTATACAATATACAACTCACAAAACTGGGCATGCTGTAATGCCCGAACCTTCCACACCACTAGCTAGCAATTATCAGCAGCCATCAGCTGCATATGTTTGGTGCTCAGCAAGTAGAAGTAGAAATGGCTAAGCTGTGTGGAACAACAGTGCAATCAGATAGTAAGGGTCATAAAACACATTCCCCTTCCTTTTTGGTTATACACTTAACTGCATTATCCTACTTTGATAGCATCGGTTGAAAATGAAATGTCTTGAATGCATTTTATAAGTAACCCTGTGTTCTGTTGGTTAATGTACTCTTGAAATCTAGATAGTATGAAATACCCAGACTATTCACAAAGTCTTACACAATGTGTAACTTGTAGCTAAAAAGAAATATTTTTTTAAATAAGTTTAAAGCTGTGGCTTGGTTTTTTATTTTCCAACTAAAACTTGGAAGTGCAAAAAAATTAGGAATATATTAAATAATGTAAATACAGCATCTTAAATTACATAAGAGGAAGTAAGTTATTCACCTATAATATATAATATGGAGTATATCCTAAGCATTGTTATGGAGCTAATGCAGTCTTGGCTACTCTGTTTAATTTCTTTACCTGAAAATAACAGAGACAACTACAGAAAAAGGCAGGTACAGTCCAGCTGTTTTTAGTTCTCGGTTCTCTGTATCAACAAACCTTTATATATTTTCTTCTAACCTAAACATCTCTAAACAAAACCTGGGAAAATAATAAAGAAAAATAATATTTTGCTTATTATAGAAAACAATAACTATCACTCTCTAAGAGTTCTAGTTGCTCCTTTGTGAAGGACTCCTATTGCTAAGGTATCATTACCAATGTGACAGAGCTTGTGACAAAGTCAACTGAGGATGCCACAGCAGAAACAAAGGAGAGGAAGACTTCACTACTCTTGGGGTGGGGCAGTAGCAGAAGGGGAGGCCAGGCAGCCAAGTTGTGGAAGCAACTAGCAAAGACTATCTCACAAGGCAGCAGTCCCCGTGAGGAAGTGGCATTTCTAATTCCTTTTTACCCCCACCTGTTCTGGGCAGAGCTTGGTGTTTGAACATCAACTTAAACCAACAGAGAATGTGGCCACTGAGGTAGGGGAGCCAAGAGAGACACTATATGTCAGAGATAGAAAAGGAATTGATTTTACAGCTAAATTAAAATTGATATCCACAAACAATTCACCCTTGGAAAGTAGAAGTTCAGTAGCTCAGCTGGAGCTGTAAATGATTTACTCTAGAAGTTATGCATAGGAGCATGGCATCACCTGTGATTTTTAACCCGCGGAGTCAAAAGTAGTAAGGTCTTATACATCAAAGTAGCTAGGAAGTTATGTTTGGGTAATTTATATCAAAATATAAACATAATTAAGAGACGGATTCCTGACAATAAATCATTGGGAAAAAAAATCTCACTATAGAATTAAACAATTTGAGCTTGAAGGCCAAGAACATATTGTTTTTCAGGAACTATTTTTAAGAGTTTATGAACCCTGTGAAAATCAAGATGTCAGCATTAGATAAAGAGATCCAAATCTAGCAAAAATATGCTTGATTTCAGAGTTTAAGTGACATTGACTTTTCTTGAAATCATTTTTATTCTTTCTCTGATTTTGTTCTTTTGTATACCCAATGATTCATTTAACGTGTGGGCTGCTACGTGCCTTCCAGCATGAACTATGTCAACAGGATAATCTACTGACACAAGAAAATGAAAATGTACAAGTTGAAGGAGACTGCCTAATCTTTATCTCAGTACATAATCTTCTGGAATGTTCAGCATGAATTAAGTCATGGGCAACTGAACATACCACAGGAATAACAAACTGAGCCAATGTGGATGGATCAGTGGTAGCTTAGTCTCTGAGGACTGGAGAGAGGACTGGGGAATATGACTAAATGAAGATATGGATTCAGCAGATCTGGAGTGGACCTGAGGTTCTGCATTCCGAAAATGTATTTACTATTGTGTGCAGATGCGTGACACCTGTGGACGAGCATGGCATGGTGGGTACATTGAGGAGAAAGGACAAGTCTAGAAGTGGTTGTCTCCCCCCGCTTTTATGTGCATCTGGCATCAAACTTGTTGCCAGACCCCCTGAACCATCTTGTCAGCTCAAGATTCTGCAATTTTTGTAAGCGTCCAAATAACATTAATGCCGATGGCCCAGGGACCACATTTTGAGTAGCAGTGACCTACTCCATTGCTGTCAAATGGAGTATTTTTGCAATGGTGGAAATGTTCTACATTTGTGGTTACAGGGCACACAAAATGTGGGTAGTGCAATTAATAAATTAAGTTTCTAGTAAGAATTAACTTAATTTGAATAGCCACAGACATCCAGTGGCTAAAATACCAGACACCACTGATAAGAACATCCAGTTTGTCTCACCTCAACCACAGTGATAGGTCTCCAAATGACCTAACCCATTAATTCATTTCAATTACCTAGCAAACTGAAAATTTGCTCAATTGCCTGCAACATTTTACTAAACAACCTGTGACATTAAACAAAAAATCAGGGAGATGAAAGGTTTCATGGGTAGCAGAGAAAGGGGAGACTTTGGGCAGATATGGATGAGTCACTAGAGTTACCTTGAGCTTTACTTAAGCCTGCCTCTGTTCTTTTCCTTCGGGGAGGGGGTAAACAAATGAACCTTAAATAATTGGAAGAGAGTAGAGCAGTTACAGGCAGGTGCACAGGCGAGCGAGTATCAAAGACATGCTCCTCTGTACCCCAGATGGGACTGGATCTTAGTGAGAGGCAACACACACTGGCCTGTCATTGAAACCCTGCATTGGATGAAATGGTTTCGTTCTGACACAAGCAGAGATTGATGGAGTCTCTGAGAACACACTGCTGGTGAGCAGGTGTCAGAACTCACTGGCATCCAGCCCTGACACATGCGGACATGGATTACAGAGAAAACATGTTCACACGGGACTAAACCGCTCATCCAAATTGCCATCTTAAAGCCCTTGTACTTAAACTTTCCATGAGTCGGGATTTTACAGAATACATAAAAGGTGTTAGCAGGAACTGAAAAGATTACCAAACAAAAGAAAAGCCAATCATTGCTCATCCCTAGGGAAGTAGCCATTAGAACTTTTTCTTTTTTTCTATTGACAAAGAAGTATTTGGGGGAAGGTGAAAACCCAATAATGATTTTTATATTAATACACTCTTTATGCTGGAGTCCCTCCCCAACCCTTAGCCCTTTCTCCTGAAGGATGACCTGGGGATAGCACTGGGAATCTGGCATCTAATAATCTGGTTCATAGAACTGCTGGCAGTGTACTCACCAGGGGGAATACAAAAGGGACTGCAAAGGACACCTTCAACTTCACAGGTATGCTTCACACTAAAATTACTAAGTGACTGGCTTATTATCAGCTCAAATGCCCTGACACAAATTATCTTCAGAAAATTTCTGCTGTGCACAACTTAGGTAAAAAATATATAGTCAGACATACTTATATGGTCAGGAACCCATGGAGATTGTCAGCTGATTTTTTTTTTCACCCTGCTATGGGTGGTGCCAAAGCTCTGCCTGTTCACTCACTACTGAACGTCAGGCCAGGTCCTCATTTATTTTTATTTGTGATTTTTTTTAAACTAGTAAATACCCAAGCTAGAAATAAAAATAATATGTCAAACAATGGGCAAATGATTGTCTAGAAAGTGTCATGGATGCTTATCTCAAGACAACAGGTAAGTAAGTGCATGTATACAGGGAAAGGTATATGGTCATGCATGTGTACACATGTGTGGGTATGTTTATCTACTGAGCACCTGGAAGATCACTTTGTCAAAAATGTCTCTGCTGGACCAATAGTCTTCTTTCTTCTCTTATATTTACAGAACTTCCAAATACTCCAAAGGGTTTTTGGCATATAATGACCAGAAAACACTTATAAAGATTTTTTTTTTTTTTTACTTTTTTGGTATCTATACCTTTGGCTTTCAAATACTTGATAATTCTATTGAGCAACATTGACATATAATGGTTTAGAAAAGGGAAAATGATGTCTACCTGATAGACTATCAAAACGAATGTGAGATAATAATACAAAAAGCCCTTAAGAAACAAAATTAAATTTTTTCCATTGGGGAGTTCATGTCAATAATCGCTTCAGCTAGTCCAGATAACTCAGGTGCAAATCTCAGCTGAGGCCTGGGACAATTTGTAGGTGTCAATGGTCTTACAAATTCAAGCAGAAACTCAAAATGGTTATTAAATTGAAATGAAAAAAAAAAAAAAACTGGGAACAAAATGTGAGGATTTGGGTTTGGAAAGTTGCAGTAAGTTTTTTTAGGCAAGAGAACATGTAAAGTGTATGTAAATACCCAACAATCCTCTTAATGCACACATCTATGCATTGGG
Source organism: Cricetulus griseus (assembly GCF_003668045.3). Classification (NCBI taxonomy): domain Eukaryota; kingdom Metazoa; phylum Chordata; class Mammalia; order Rodentia; family Cricetidae; genus Cricetulus; species Cricetulus griseus. The sequence continues at coordinate 232,936,890 of NW_023276807.1, forward strand.
ACAGGCAAATAAATTTGGTCTGTGTATGATGTATATAATTTGTTGATCATGGCACAGATGAACGTTCACAGAGTCTTAGGTATGGCATAGTTACTCAAAAGTCCACACTGAGGAAAAGTGCCGTTAACTAGCTAAAAAGTGCTTGGGTAGTTGGGTGGTAATAAATTAAATTTCACTATGACAGATATTAAAGCTACTGAAGTACTACAACAATATATGTGACATGCAAGAAAAAGAAAGACAACTCAGGCAGGAACACTGTGCACTACATTTGCATCAGTTGTAGTATGTGATGGATTGGTCTCACCGTATTCTTGGACCAGTGGATACTGGGAGCTTGGGGTGAAAAGACTCAAACTACAATTCCTATCTTCACAGCCTAACCAGTGGTTTCTAGGAAGGAGCCAATGCCTTCAGGAAGGAAGCCTGAGAAGTTTCAGCTGCACACTGTTAACACAGCTGCAGGCACACAGAGGAGCCTCCTGCTGGCCCCCAGCTCTAAGGAGAAGGGACAATGAGCAAGCAATTCCACCTTTAAACAAGGCAACTGCCCCCACCCACCCACCCATTCCTTCACTACTGCAAGCATTTTCGAGCATGTCAGTTTTGCACAATAAGAAAATGGCTTTGTGAAAGGGATTGGGTTTTGTTTTTTTGTTGTTGGCACAAAAATTATTTTCTAATACCTCAAATCAAAACTTTCACCCATAGCAAAACATCCATCCAGAGAGGTGCTTCAGCGGTGCTTATCTACCAGTAAATCGCAAGAACAGCCAGTGGCTTCCAAGAACTCTGTATTGAGTCCCCAGGACTTCTCTTCCAGGAAATAGCACCGGTGTGACCACACCTCAGACCAAGTTGGGAGCGTTCCTTTCAAGCTCTTTAATTCCCTGGAGAATTCGCTTCATATGACCCACTTTCGGAATCCCCAGGTCCTAAAAAAAAAAAAGAAAGAAAAACAGAAAGATGGGAGGGAGGGAAGAGGGAGGGAAAAGACTGGAAGTTAAAAATCTCAACTAGTAATTAGCATAATTAGCATTTACTTCATCCACTTTACTAACAGTTTACTTTCAATGGTTCTGGAAGTGATAGCTAGAAAACTAAGCTAATAAAACAGAAATAGACTGATACTGAAAAAAATGACCAATCAATACAAAGACACCATACCCCATACAAAATCCTCTTAAATGTGGTATCTTCATGAATTATGTACAGCTAGGGAAACTGCTCAAGAGTCAAAACTCAGATTTTTTTTCCTCTTTCTTTTCTTTTTCTTTTTTTTTTTTTGTTTTTTTTTAAAGACAAGCCTCTCTTGTGACCTGAGGCAAAGGATGAAGGGCAACAGGTCTTTTCCCATGTCCATGTACACACACATTCTTTTTCTTTTCTTTTTCCTTTGGAGACAAGGTCCTGCTATCTTGTCTGGCTGACTCTTGAATTCTTAGTGACTCTCCTGCCTCAGCTTCCCATCCTCTAGAATTAAGTGCCACCATTGGCGCTTTATTTATATCTTGTGCTATATTAAACTTTAAAATTGTGGCCTTCTGGGCTTGGTGGCAAATGCCTGAAGCCCCAGGATTTAGGAGACCGAAGTCGGTAGATAGGGATCGAAAGGTCTATATAGCAAATGAGTGCAGCCTGAGCTACATGAGACCCAGGCTTTGGGGAGAAAAAAAGTGAGGCTTAATCCTAGAGAAAGACACAAGTGCCCACCACCTAAAATTTAAATGATAAATTTATTTGTAGTTGCATCAGGAGTCCTGATTTGACTGGAATATCTGATTACGAAGTCTTTATTTGTGAGTGTGCAAGAGTGTGTGAGTGTATATGTATGAGTCTGGGCATTGTGCATGATACAGTGACAATGTGGACGAACTTCTGTGAATTGGTTCTCTCCTCCTCCTTCTTTGAGGCGAGGTCTCTCTTGTTTCAATTACTCTTCAGTGCATCCCAGGCTAGCTGGCCCCAGGACTTCTAAGTGATCTCCTGTTTTTCTCTCCTATCTTTCCTGAATCCCCCCCCCACACACACACACAAACACACAAAAGTGAACCACAAGAGGACTTGTTTACAAAACGGAAGTATGCTAAGAATGTTCACTTGGTTCTATAATGTAAGGGCTGGATTCATTTTTAAACTTATAAATGAAGCAGACCCAACTGATCTAAATTACACACATGGAAACAGCATACACACTCTCTCTTACACTTTAGGGTAGCAATAATAACCATCACTCTAAATTCTTCCAGAAAACAACTTTGCCATAGCCAGTGCTAGCCAAGCTTGAGATAATTTCAGGGTAACATTTTTATCAAACTTAATTGACCAAGAAAAGCAAATGCTCTCATGTGCTACCAGAGCAAACAAAATTAGTCCTAAGGCTCTACACATTTCTTAGCTATGTGATAAATATCAGACTCGAAGGCAAGTCCAAATTCATGTCTGCTGCATACATTTGGAATGTAAATGAACATTTTAATGGGGCTGGAGAGGTGGCTCAGTGACTAAGACAGCTTGTTACTTTTACAGAAGATACAAGTTCAGTGCCTAGCATCCATGTCAAGTAGTTTACAACTATCTTTAATTCCAGCCCCAGGAACCCTATCCCTTCTGCTGGCCTTGTGGGCACTGTACTCATGGCTTACACTCACACAGAGATACACATAAATAAAAAATACATTTTTTTGCAAAAAGTATGTAAATGCTACACTTCAGAGTTCCCATTCAAGCAGAAGACTTACCCTTTAGACTTTGTAATAATATAGCACTCTGCTTATAAAATATATTTAAGTATTAAACATCTTATTTTAGGCCCTATAAACACTGCATTCTCCAGAATACAAACACCTTTGGCATTCTATTCAGAATTAATGGGTTGGTACAGGAATGTTTTCTAGAGGGTTAGCTACAGTTTCTTTGACCAAATTCAGTATCATCATGTCTTCTGGTTTGTAGGTTGTTATAAAAGATTTGCTTTGACATTTATATAGCTGTCATTTTAGCAAATATCATAAGCCCATATCACTGTATACTTAAGTTTTTATGTGGATGTGTTTGTGTGTAGTAGTATGCATGCAGACAGGTGCGTGATTTGTAGGTGCATGTAGCAGCCAAAGATCAATACAAGAGTGTCTTCTTTTCTGTCCTTTTCTATTTTTAGGACTCTGTTTCCTTGCTCTCCAAGCAGTGTCAGGAGCCTCTCCCTCTGGTGGCATGGGTCTCAAATCGAACCCATTATTGGTCTGCCACCCCCACAGTTCTATGCCCCTTTACACCAGCACACCCAGCAGGCACAAAGGATTGTAGGTTGGAAGGTTTTGTTGCTGGGTTAGTGTTCCAATCCCTCCACTGGAAGTCTTGCCTGGTTTTGAGATAAGAGTCTCTCTGAACCTGGGGCTCTTTGACTTGGCTAGATTCCTTCCCAGTCTCCACCTCCCCAGACCTGTGTACTTATTGCATTTATCAAATTCCTTATTTCTGACTTTTTGGTTTTTTTTGAACAGACAAAATTTTGTCCAAGACTGTTTTGTAGATACTGAGTTATCCTTGCAGCTACCCATATGCAACTTTCCAGATTGGGGGGGGGGGGCGGCAGCCCTCTACTATGCCTTTACCATCTTCTCCAGTAACCCTCCCTACTGTGTTCCAGAAGGGGAAAGATCACTGCCGGCTTCCCCCTCAGCTAAAGCATGTTAGAAATGTTTCTCGTTGCCAAGTGTCAGGGTGTTATCTTCAGTTGTGATAAGGAAGGGACACTTGGTCAAACCCCGGGAAGAAGCTGACTGGGTGAGGGGTGATGAGACAAACAGACAATGAGGACACATCCTTACGGTCAGAAACAATATTTTTATGCAACTGAAAGGAGGCCAAAGTGGATGGGTCAGGGGCCAGTGACAAGAGTGTGAGTAAAGAGGCGGGGCCTTTGGGCCTCCACAGAGATGGACGCCATTATTCTCCCAAGAATGAGAAACCGCTGGAAGATCTGAAGCAGAGAAGTAACATACTTGAGTGAAGATGTCAATGTAGCGTAGTGATGCAACATGGATTATGGACTGGAGAGACAGAGGAACAGTCAGAAGACCTAGATGAAGCTACTGATCTTCCATGGGAAAGTGGGATGTGAGATGCTGCAGGTTGAAGGAAGGTCCTGGGGAGAGCCTGAGGGGGACGATGGAGCAGAATCCAGAATGTAAGAGTTTGGCTAGAATGTCGAGGTGGATCACGAAGAGGGAGGAGCTGAATCTGACTCTGGGTAGTCTCTGCTTCCAGCACCCAAGGGGCTAGGGGCATAGTTTAGAACAAAGCAGAGCTGGGGAAGACAGAACAGGGGAGGGAAAGAAGATGACAGTCCCTCTTGAGACATGGTAAAATTTATACCTCCTGTGATACTCGAGTATCGGCAGCCAGTAGGCAACACAATCCTATGGGTCACTAATGAGATCAAGAGCTGGAGGAGACTGTGAATCACTGACATTCAGGAGTAGGAGCTGAAGCGATGGGAATGGGTGTAAGATGACTCCACGGTGGGCGATTCTTTCCCAGCATTCTTGAACTGGTCTACAGTCTGCTGCTTCTGACAGCTCAGACACAGAGGATGGAGAAGCGGCTCTCCGGTTCATAGCCCTGTGCTCCAGAAGGCTCTCTCTCTCTGTAAAAATGTCCTTTCCTCATCACCCATACCCTATTTCAGAACCAGAAGGGGTAAGTGGCGATACAAATTTCTCAAGGAAAGTGTTGAGGGAGAAAAATAATTGGCATTAAAAACACAAAGAAAACAAAACCAACCCATGAAAAGCTAATGAGAAAGATTAGTACATTAATTCTTAACTGTCTCTCCTTTCTTCTCCTGCTCTCTCTCTCTTCCCACAGGTGACTATCGCTCTATTTGGCTTCTATGTACGAATGAATTTTAACATTTGGCAAATATTTGCGACATTCAATATATGTGTACAGATATGTATACACCTGTGTGTTGAGTATATATCTATATATGTATTCACATAACATGAACATGTATGTATCTGGGTGTGGATATGTATGATGTCAACCTCTAGAAGGCAAATGACACTAAGGGGCCCTAGCACAATCCATTAACAAGCAACTGACTATTCCAACAGATATTGCAGCCAGCCATGTTATCAGAAGTCACATAAACACTAGCCATAAATAGGTCCTATAGTTCTGTGCATATGTCATATGTGTGCACATGTACATATATTCTTTTCAAGTTTTGAGGTCACCTCTTTGCTTTATGAACTGAATGTAACAGTGTATTCTGAACTGCATCAGTTAGGACATATGGAATAATTAATGTATTATTTTATTATGATCACAGCTAAGAATGTTTAGACAGGAACAGTATTCTACTAAAGCACTGTACAATTTATTAATAAAGATATGAACTTCACACTATCTATTACTTGAACCAAAACCTCTGCTAAATTATTCAGATGAACGCACAGGACTTATGAATGAACTAGAAAAGTCGTAACTCTATGCATTCCAGAACATGATCTATCGGTAAGGGATTGTTACAGCAATGTTATTTACTGTGGTTTAAAATGGCAGCACGTAGCAAGAAAAAACAACACAGCAAACTCCTACTATGCATGCTTCTCTGCGTGTGCATGCCTGTGGAGACCAGAAGTTGATGTGTGGCTTCCTCCATCACTCATGATCATATTTTTGAGACGGGGGTCTCTCACTGAGTTTAGAGGTCGTTGCTAGACTGGCTGGATAGAGAATCCTCCCGTCTCTAATCACCCCCAGTCCTGACGTTTAAGACACATGCTGCCATACTGCTGTTGTTTGCATGGGTGCTTCGGATGGACCTCCAGTTCCCACACTTGTGCAGCTGCAGCAGCTTTCCTGAAGGCACCGTTTCTCCAGCTCCTATCATTCTAGTCTTAAATCCTGTACAGAATAGCCCTGCCTTGGCTGTTCTGCTGTTGAGTATGTACCCAAAGAAAACCAAGGAATTACTGCATGTCATCAATGAAAGCTTTTCCTGCTGTGGCATGTATGACTGAGAAAGCAGCTATGCATACTTGTAGCTCCAGTTACAAAGAAAATAATGTTATTTCTTTTTGGGATTATTAAGACATTAACAATGTGTCATGAAAAGGAAGCTTTGATTTACTGGTCTTGTTATTCCTGTGATCCCTAAAGTCCAGTTTAGAAACACAACCAAATCATAGGACTCTAAATTATCACTACTGTTTCATATACACTTTCATATACTAGAAAGACTTATTGATATTTTACAATTGGTATATTCATTTGTAGTCTTTTCCAACAATAGCCATCACCATCCATGCAGTTGCAACACAGTGAGGTGACAGAAACATGCCCCACTTGGAAATGTGAGGACAATAACAGCCACACCAATGGACACAGAGCAAAGTTAGTAGGTACATGCTGTGCTTCAGCCAGAGTCAGAGAAAATCCTCCTGACATACTCACTGGAAAAGCACACAAGGAAATCAGACCACCAGCAATGAATGTGTGAGATGACTGGACATTTGCATAACACAAGCCAAGCTGAAAGCACATGACAGAGGACACACAGGAGCAAAGATTCTGTATTGCAAGAAATGTTCCAAAACCAAAAAGAAGCTCAAAAAAAAAAAAAAAAAAAAAAGGAATACCTTAAGGTCTCGTCTTTCCAGATGCAAAAGTTCAGCCCCTCTGATGTCATGACGGATGAAGATTTCTTTGTACTCTCCCAAATTGAGCAGATCCAGCCAAGCAGCAACTTCCTCTGTGCCCCAATTCTGAACTACCAAAGTTAAGAGCAAAACCCCCTTAATTTCTACATGCGTGATGCATTACAAAGCAAAAGGTCGGCCATAGAAGACGCAAGACATACAGACAGCAGCGCTAGCAAAGGGCAGGTGGAAGGCAGTGGGTCAGTGGGTACTTCAGGAAGCTCCCCTCCCCTCCCCATGCAGGTTATGGACTGCCAACGGACATGAGGAGGATGTGACTATACAAGGCTGTGTGCCACCCTGCACCCACACCTCCAGCTGTGGCCCAGCTTCTCATCCAAACTACACAGTGTGTATGAGGGCGCTAATTCTGCACCATTAGAATCAATGATGCAAAAATCATGTGCTCTGATACCTTGGCTTAAGACCATGGATAAAAAGGTTTAGTTAGAAGTGAGCTACAAATATTAATTAAAATTAGAATCTGATCTGGGCTACTTGGTTTCACACATTTTTTCTGCTTGGGTCTTGCCTTTATTGACTCTACTGTTATTAACAATTCCAACAATCAATGCCTACAGATTGCTTTAACATAACAAGACTAGCTGAATTATACTACTTCTCAGTATGGATAACTGTTCTTTCAAACTTGTTATTAAATGTGTGCTAGCATAGTAAAACCCTACTTTTTTTTTTTTTTTGCTGTGTTTGGTTTTTAAACACTCCTCAATAGTTATTCCTGTAGATGTAAGGTTTTATATTACTTTTTCTAAAGATGACTAACTCACAAGAATCAAGGAAATTCATCTAAGAATTTGTAAAGTGATTTCTTCATGAAGGCAGGTCTAGACACAGAACCCCCAAGGTACTGGCACAGCAGGCATTGAGTTAAACTCTGAGGGAAGAGAACCAGGAAAGCAGCAGGGTACAGAAGAAATAGGCACCGGTGTTATCAAGTTCACTGTCCTTAAAACCGGGAAAAAGAGGATTTGTAACTTCAGTGAAAGAATATATTTAGCAAGCTGAGTAAAAGAAAATGTTTATGTTCCCCTTATCAAAGTGATCTGGAATTTTAACTGTGAGAAGAAAATGAAGTTATACAATGATGTCTAAGCAGCTGTTGAGAAGATAGACACACTGACCGACTCAACCAGACAGAACACAAAGAACTTGGTGACCGCCTCATTTCATTTGTAGCTACACATTCTCACATTAACTGGACATGTTAGGTATGATGTGATTGGCACGGTTCAATGTATCATTTTAAAGTGTACAATTCAATGGTATTCAGTATATTTGCAGTGCTGAGAAACGCCCACCACTACCTGGTTCTAGGACATTCTTCCCATCCCCTCACTGACACTTTTTCAGTAAGTTAATTTTTTTCCCCCACGATGGAGCTACCTACCAGCCTGTGAACTTGTTTTCTGTTTCTGAGCCTTTTCCTTTTTAAACTTTGGCACGATACGAAAGACTGTGCTTTTGTTGTTTCTTTTGGTGCAATCCATAGGAGGTTCCTGTTTAAAACAAGCAAAAAAAAAAAAAAAAAATCATTGTTTTAGGATGTTATGGGAAGAAAAGCCCACTCTGCTAATAGGGATAAAATAGGAATGGTGTCCTAATTAGGGTTTACTCTTTCTGTGATAAAACACCATGACTAAAAGTAACCTGGGGAGGAAAGGGTTTCTATTTCTGCTTACACTTCCACATCCCAGTCCATTGCTGAGGGAAGTCAGGACAGGAACTCAAACAGGGCAGGAACCTGGAGGCAGGAGCTGATGCAGAGGCCATGGAGGATGCTGCTTACTGGCTTGTTCATGGCTTGCATAGCCTGCATTTTTATAGAACCCAGGATCACCAGCCCAGGGGGATGGGCCGGGCCCTCTCCCATCAATCACTATTCAGGAAAATGCCCTATAGGCTTTTCCACAACCCAACCTGCTAGGGCATTTTCACAATTGAGGTTCCCTTTTCCCTCCCTTCCTTCCTTCCTCCCTCCCTCCCTCCCTCCCTCCCTCCCTCCCTCCCTCCCTCCCTCCCTCTCTCTCTCTCTCTCTTGACATAAAAGCAGCACAAATGTGTTCTGAATACACAACACACACCACTCTACTGAATGTCCATGTTCACAAAAGGCCCTTTCTCCCTTAACTAAACCTTTCTAAGTGGTATTCAAAACTCATTTTCCTGAAATGTCTCTTCTTCAAAAGTAAGCCCAAACTCTACACTCTCACTGTTTACATCCGCCAGTAAGCTGAGTTTGCCATACCTCGTCCTCATTGGGGTGCAGGATGTAATAAAGCCAGGGGATCTCCATTAACTTCTGCAGCTCCACCTCCACAGAGTGTAAGGCACTGGATACCCGCTCTTCATGGGGAGATTCCAACTGCTACTCACCAGCAGGGGGAGAAAGGAAACAAAGCAAGACTCAGTGACCAAATTTATACAACAACAGGGCCATTTTCAGCATCCTTCCTTTTGATATAAGCAAGTAGCTTTCGTTCTAGTCCCTGATCCTGAAGCTGACATGCATAACTGGTGCTGAGAATTTCCCCTCCAAAAGTGCTACTTTCGGGCTTTCTTGGATACCTTTCCCCTTCCTCCTTCACTGTTTCCAAGCATATTATCTGTGAACTGTTATATTTGGGTCAAAATTCTTCTAACATACAGATGTTCCATGAACAAGCAACAGTTCCATGAACAGTTTTTTTTAAAACCTCAAATATTTGTCATGTAAAAAGCATATCACAAAAAAAAATCTGGAAAATCAAAATAGCAAGTTTAAGGGAAAAGTGAATCTCAGAAAAATTTGGGATGAAGAACTATTACAAAAAATCAGGATAGAGCCAAAAGCCAAGGGTCTAGTTATCTGGGACTGGATGTCTAGATAGCTGTTGAGAAGATAAGGACCCCTTTGAATGGACACACTGACTCAACTGGACAGGACACAAAGAGCTCAGCTACCACCCGTCTTCTCATTTCATTAATAATAAAACTACACATTCTCATCAGTAACTGGATATGTTGGGTATGATATTACATGATGCAGCTAGTCTGAAGAGAATATAATTGTCATCTGCTATTCACTATAACTTAAGGCAGGTATTACAATGCACAGAATTAGAAGGCAGTTGATGAGATTCTAGTCCTGGCTTGGTTACAAACTATGCAAAATTAGGAAGGTAACTAACTTTAGGCACCCTAGTTTCCTCTGTGTTAGAAACAGCACAATGTGACTAGAACATTTCTGAGGGCTTTTTCAGTTAACCAATACCTTTACAGACCATTTTAAAGTCCACAGTACCTACACAGATGTTCGCAGAATACTAAAAAGGGAAGTTCTGAGATTATCTTTATGGTTTATAATAAGTATCTTTTTGTTGTGGATTCTCCATGATACTGAAAGTACCTCCTAGTAGTTAATGAAATAATGAGATTTTCCACTCTACTGTATGACATTTACCATTTTCCATTTAGTATAACTAAAGTGATTAAATCGTTTTTCACATTTGTTCTGGAAGTAAAATGAAAAATAAACTTTAGTTGTTCTCAAATATAACGTTATTGTCATATTATTGCTAAGAGTTTGGGTAAAATTTACTGAGACATATTTCAAACCAAATATCCATATTTGAGGATCACAGAGAAATAGAAGTAGGGGGTATGTCCTTATATTTTAACAAAATATAATCACTAAATATAATACATTAGAGCAAAGGAGACATTTTTGTTGCGAGGGACAAAGTTGTCATAATGACCTTACAAATCTTTCAAGTGATATACAAAAGCACTCCCATTTAAAAACTGGGACCTTAATCACAGCCCACAGGATTTTGGATGGGCTTATTTTGGAAAAAGCAATAGAAGATTCTGACTAACAAAAATAGTGTCAACAATAGCCTAGAAGGGCCCTTCACCCATCTTAACAACAAGTAACCAATGCATCTTCCCACTAGCTCTACATAGCAGGAGTGGCAGCAGCCACCCTGTGGCCTGGGAAGCTTCGTTTCAGTTCCCCAGAAGGTGGTGAACAGTGCTACCCCTAACAGAAGCCTCTGGGTCTATTAAGCAGAAAGGCGGCTCCAGTGGTGGCATCTTGCGGGACCACAGTCACAACCCAGCAGGAAGTCCAATTCCCCAATCCACCACTTCAAGTGCTATGACGTTAATGACTTTTATAATTTTATGTAGGTTTATATTTGCCGAAACAGATGAAACCACTTCGAGAAGAAATGCTCTGAGATCATTCAAAGGGATGCAAGGAAGGGAAAGACAGCTAATGTGTTAGGCCTTCCACACACCCAACGCCACAATCCAGCTATCGGTGACGAAAGACTCAATGTTAGAATATTCAAAAACCATTCAGGTGTTTTTTTACAGAAAGGGCTGGCCATATTTATGCTCCAGGTCTGTGGGTTTTAGCCAGATTCACATTTTCTTATACTTGATTTCTAGGGCCAAATTGAGTTAAAACAGAAACTGCTTGAAACACAAAGCTTATAGAGCTAATATGGAAGAACATACCAATCATATTTCCAATATTCACTGGGAGAATGAAACTGCGATTTCTCCTAAATTTGTGCGCATACAAATAGCTGAGGAATGTCTACTATCCCTTATACAGCTCAGATCTCTTAAAGCAGACCGGGGAGAGAGGAGTGGCATGAGAACATGACAGCCACAATCAGAGCTCTAAAGTTTAGCCTTGCTTTCTGAAGGCGAAAGTTTGGTCGAAAGGGAGGTTAAGGATGGAGGCCAGAGATCTGCTCAATACATACTCACTAATGAAGCAAGGCGCAGATTCTTATTTCACCATTTGCTCAACAAACCTAGAGTCACATGGGAAGAAGGAACTTCAAATGAGGAATTTCTTTCAACAGATTGGCCTGTGGCCTTGTCTGTAAGGCATTTTCTTATTTGCTAATTAATGAAGGAGGGACTATTCTTAATTGCTAATTAATGAAGGAGGGCCTAGCACACAGTGGGCAGTACCATCCCAGACAGTGGGCTCTGGGCTGTAAGAGAAAGGCCAATGAACTGAGCATGGAAGCTAGCCATGTTCTGCTATGGTCTGGGTTTCATTTCCTGCCTCAGGATGCCGCCCTGACTTCTCTTGGTGGTGGATGGTGACCTGGGAGTTGTAAGATGGAACAATCCCTTTCCTCTCTAATTTGCTTCGGGTCATGGTGAATCACAGGCAAAGAAGCAAACTTGAACAGCTAGCAAGCATTTCTTTTCCTTACCAAAGGAACCCTGCCAACTAGCAAGGACTCTGTTTCATTATATAGCGCCTTGACATTGATGGCTATTTCAGTGGCAGTGTCTCTTGTAAGACTCTAGAAAAGAGTAGCAAAGACATATATTCCCATATTAAATTACGATTCCATCACCAATAAACTCTACAAATTTTATTCTCATTATAAGCAATTGTTAAAAAAAATACCAAAATTCTCTAACAAATTCGAATTTTTGTACACAGGTTTGTCATCATGATTATTTCTGTTAATTAATAAATCACAAAATTGAAAGAATGACCTAAAATGTAAATATACTCAGGCTCACATTTCCTACCCATAAGTACATATATGCTGGAACTAAAATACACATATTTCCATAAAAGTTAAATCAAAGAAACTTATGTCTTGAAGGAAAATATCTGATTATACCGATAGACTTCGCATATCATGGGTTTGAACAGTCTGTGTGTGTGTGTGGGGGGGGAGTCCAGTTATGCACACCTTTGTAGATTTGTGGCCATTTGAAAAATCTTACCTGCGGAGCCAGGAAATATTGAGCAAAATTAAGAAAAAGTTAAATAGGTTATGAATACATAAAATACATGCACAAATTCAACTATCAGAATGTCGGGGTTGGAAGAGGGCTCATCAGTTAAGAGCGTTGCCATTCTTGTAGGACCTGAGTTCGGTTCCTAGCACCATGTCAGACAGCTCTCAATTGCCTGTAACTCTAGCACCACAGAATCCAAGGCCCTCTTCTGACCTCCTAGGGTACCTGTTGTCAACTGCATATACCCCAACACAGACACACAAACACAAAGACACTCATATAGAATTAAAAATAAAATAAGTATTTTTAATAAATACACTCATGTACTCAAAAAATAGTGTCGTTCTCGGTTGACGCAAGTGTAGATCATTGTAAAGTGCACTGTTAAATCATAACTTGGTGAAATGAACTGCAGAACAGATTTTACTGTTGTAATCATGTCAGCTTCTTTCTGTTGCCCTTGTGGCGAGCTCACATATTGATGGTATCTGCTTAAAATTCTACACGACACAACTTATCTCTGCCTGCCCAGTTATCCAGGAAATTATGTATTGCAGTAATAGTGCTCTCTCATGATCCTTGAATATCTTTCACCATATGCAATATATAAAATATATGTTAAATAGTTAAGAGCACTGGCTGCACTTCCAGAGGACCCAGGTTCAATTTCCAGCACCCGTAAGACAGGCAGCTCACAATCATCCGTAACTCCAGTCCCAGGAGATCTGATGCCCTCATCTGGCCTCCAGGGGTACTGCATACAAACAGTGCATGGACATACATTAAGGCAAACACTCATGCATTAAAATAAATACACGTAACCTATAATACATACACATAAGATATAAATAAGTAAAATCACCTAAGATGTGTCAAGTGACTTTAACATTACTGGTCACCAGCAGACAATTACAGTAGTCAGGCTGTGGGAGAGTTAAAGGTCATACACAGACTTTTCTACTCAGAGAAGGCAGAGTCCTTTCACCCTCCGTGTTGTTTCAAGGGTTCATTGCAGTTCTGTTTTCACTTGGTAGTACCAAATACATTGATTTTTTGAACTTTAATCACCAGCAATGACATTTAGTTGAACATTAGTTTGGGTCGTTTCAATTGAATAATTAAAAAAAAAATAACGTTATCAGCTTTCCCCAGACTATCCCATTGTATAGTAGCTCGCATTCCAGGAGTTACACTGTGGCCACTCCATCACCAACACCAACATTAAACTAACGAAGCATCCACTTACAGTTCAGCAAAAAGTGAAGCTCAGCATCAGAGCACAACTGAGAAATGACTGAACCTCTCCAACCAAGCACATGAGGTCATTTTAGGTTTGCCTTTTGTTTAGGATCAGGGCAAGGGTAAAGGAAGAGGAAGAAGGGACGATGACAACAGATGGAAGATGCTTGACCGTGAGATGAGATGGCTCAGCAGGTAAAGGTGCTTTGCTACCCAGCCTGCTGACTGAGTTCAGTACCCAGAACCTACATGGTGGTGGAAAGAGAGAACCAGCTCTTGCAAGTGGTCTTCTGGTCTCCACATGCGTTCTGTGGCTACCCTCTATCCCCAAAATGGATGGATGGATGGATGGATGGATGGTAGAATAAAAACCATAGAAAGACTTGAAAGGAGATGTCAAGGTGGCAAGTGACTAAAAGTGAAATAGAAGGAAATGCAGAAAATTTAAGAGCAGAAATATAATATGCAGAAAAAAGGCAAACAAAACTGCGGCCACAAATTTACTATGCCTTGTAAAACTCATGAAGAACCTTGTGCTGGCTAGTTTGTCAACTTGACACAAGCTAGAGTATCGAGAAGAGTAAACCTCCACTGCAAAAATGCCTCCATCAGACGGGCCTGTAGCCTGATCTGTGGAGCATTTGCTTGGTTGATGATTGATTGGGGGGCGGGGCCCAGCCCACTGCGGTCAGTGCCACCTGGGGGTAGGTGGTCCTCGGAGGCATAAGGAAGCTAAAGGTGAACCTGAGAAGCAGGCCAGTAGGCAGTGTTCCTCTATGGTTTCTGCCTCCACGTTCCTGCCAAAGTTACTAAGCTAACTTCATGATGGACTGCGATGGAAACATGTAAGCCAAATAAACTCTTTCCCCCTCAAAGTGCTTTTGGTTAGCATTTGTAATCACAGCAACAGGGAGACACTACCATCTTTCACAAGGAGGGTCTCTATAGTATTTTTACAGTAGTTGGAATACCAAAAGAATCTGTGGAAAGATAATTTACCATTAAATCCTCACCTCTGGGAAGCGTGGGTTGGCTTTGTTCAGGGCATGGGAGCATGCATTTACTGCATGAGCCAGTTCTTGCTCCAGGAGACAGTGAATCGTGGCTGCATCACAAATACTAAAAGTAAAAATGAGGCAAAATAAACAATCCGGGGCACTGCTGAACACTGACTTTATAAGAGAGTCTCTCCTTGCCTGGAGATAGCCATGCTGAAAAGCGAAAAAGGCTACACAGAGTGTGGCTTTCAAGTCTCCAGGACATTTGCTTGCTCGCTGGTTTACTGATGTGCTGTGTTGAAACCAGAGCCTCGCACATACTAAGCTGGCGCTGTATCCATTACACCTCAATGCAGAAACTGCCAATGCAACACACCAGGGAACAACTTACCATATTTATCACCTACATGCTTACTGTTTTATACATATTATAGAATTTAATGTTAACAGCCTATGACGATAAATTTTCTCAAGTCTGCAGATGAATGCATCGGGGCTCAAAGAGACTGGAAATGCGTACAGTGCCAGTGAGTGGCAGGCTGAGAACTTGCCACTCTCACTTGGAAGCTAAGTTAAGGATCTTGTCACAGCCTCTCTTCCACTCTGAATAGTGCCGCTGTAGTGATTTTTTTTTTATCTTTTGTTTGTTTATTTTTCAAGACAGAATTTCTCTCAGTGTAGTCCTGGCTGTCCTGAAACTCACTATATAGAACAGGCTGGCCTCACCCTCACAGAGATCCATCTGCTTCTGTTTCCCAAGTGCTGGAATTTATGGCGTGTGCCACTATCACCTGGCCAAATTTTTATGTCTTTTACATTTATCAAACTCAGTTTTAAAAAGATCTCTTCCCTTTTCTGTCTAGAAAGGTAACTAGGTGTGGTCTCTAAATCTTTGGTGTGTATTGCCAAAAGTGATCCTACAACTGTTTTATCATGTTTTGTGACCTGTCGTCCACAGTGAGTAATCACAGAGCAACATGTGAGTAAGTAGGTGGTACAGAAATACTAATGAAAACTCCAAGTGTGGCACGGCAAGGTCATCATAGTTTTCCAAGCTATGTAAGATGTAGACTACAGAGAGCATTGCAGAAGACCTGATAAAGGGGATGAAACATAGCTGAGACCCTCTGGTGGCAACGAATGAAATAAGCTAACATATCCCTTATTAATGCCCTAATACTGGCTAAGATCAGAGTTCTCTCCGAGGCAAAACTCCAGCAGAAGCACTTTACCTAGTAATGAGTTCCTCTGCTGCCTGGGAGCAGAGCCGCATCTGTGACACCTCTTCTGTTGCCAGGTCAGCGGCGGGATGGATGTACAGGTTGGCCCGAAGAATTGGCTTACCAGAGTCACACTTTTGCTTGTCTTCCCAAGACTTCAGAGTACTTTCGAAAGCCTGTTTAAAGTCAGGATTGCAAGAGATGGCTACGTTAGAGCTCCGAGACTGATATAACTAAATATGTATATATATATTCATTCATGTATATATACTTGCATATAAATATCGGTGTGTTCATGTGTATATGTGTGTTTATACATAGATATGTATATATTCATGTATATATACGAATTTAGATATATAGTTAATAAGTTAAATAAAATATATAACATACACATACAGATTAGATATATGATAGCTAGGTATTACATGAAAGAGTCTGAAACTGGAGTGCTTTGCTATACTCTAAAAACTCATTAAATTGGTGAAAGGGATTTTGCAAGTTTTTCACTGTATCACATTAAAGAGACAGTAATGTGAACAATGAAGATGTTTATACTACTGATGCTGCAGAACATTATTTTAACTATGTGAAGGTGTGTTACATTTGTTTCTGCTGCCTTTGTTTAATTATATAAAGATGTGTTGCATTTGTTTCACTTTACCTGCCTAAGGCACCTGATTGGTCTATTAAAAAGCTCAACAGCCAATAGCTAGGCAGGAGAGGGATAGGTGGGGCTGGCAGGCAGACAGAATAAGTAGGAGGAGAAATCTAGAGGGAGAAGAAGAAAACAAGAGAGAAGAGAGTGGGGAAGAAAGAGAAGGGCATGCCTGGGGCTAGAAGCCAAGTAGCCAGACAGACACAGAATAGAACACACAGAAGGGAGGGAGGGGAGGAGAAGGAAGGGGAGGGAGGGAGAGAGGGAGGGAGGAAGGAAGGAAGGAAGGAAGGAAGGAAGGAAGGAAGGAAGGAAGGAAGGAAAAAAAAAGCCCTGAGGCAAAACACAGATGATGAGAAACAGGTTAAGTTAAAAGAACAGTGGGACATGACATGCGTAAGATAAATCTGAGCATTCATAATTAGTAATAAGTCTCTGTGTTGTGATCTGGGAGCTGGTTGGTGGCCTACAAGAAAGCCTGGTACACACTGATATTAACAAATAGCACTCACGCTTCAATCTTTATTTATTCAATTAGTGATCAATCCAGATTTTATTTTACTTTATTCTTTTACTAGATAATATAAATACTGTGGGCTGACCTTAATTAAAAATACTTCTTTTGGGGAATATCAAAGTATGGAGATGGCAGAGAGAGAGAGAGAGAGAGAGAGAGAGAGAGAGAGAGAGAGAGAGAGAGAGAGAGAGAGAGAGAATTGAGACAGCCTCACTGTGTAGCTATGGCTGGCCTAGAACTGAATTTATAGACCAGGCTGGCTTGAACTAGCAGAATCAACCTGCCCCTGCCTACAAAGTGTTGGAATTAAAGGTAGCTGCCACCATGTCTGGCAGTTAACAATATATTATTGTAAAAACTGCACCAGTGGTTCAAAATATCAACAATGGGATTTATGTGTGCTGGATGTGGATGGAAAGAAATACGTAGGAATAGAATTAGAGTTCTATGTACATTCTGCTTAATTGTCCAGTAAGTCTACAAATAGTAAAAGGATAACCTATTTGATTTAAAATAAAACTGAGTAAACCTTCGCTCATACTTAAAACTACAACGAGCTAAATGCTGCAAATGTGCTAAACCGAATATTTAAGGGATAATTCCTCTCAATGTTTTCTAATTTCCCACTTTCAAAAAGAATTTGATAAATTCTAGAAGAGTATTTGGAGGACAGAAAGATGGCCCAGTGGTCAAGGGCACACACGTACAACTCTTGCAGAGGACCCAGCACTCATGTCAGATGGCTCACAAGCAATCGCCTGAAACTCCAGCTCCAGGCAGGGGCAATACCCCTCCCTGACATGTGTGGGCGCTGCACACTCATGCACAACACGGTCCCCAACATGCACACGGTGGAAGGTGAAAATCACAAGACCGTTACGTACTCTGTCTCTTGTTAGCATCTGAGCTCTGTTTTTGTGGACAATTTTGATGATCCCTGGAGGCTGAACCCAGGCTTCACCATCCACCTGCACGGGGACTCCCTCATCACCAAATATAGTGATCTTTACTGTGCGGCACTGAAATAAAGCCAATATGTTATTTGAGAATACAGATCGGCCTGAGTCTCTGTGCGACGACAGGGTGACAGAGACATGACAGAAAGTCAGTATTTTACGGAAGCATATCAGGGCAGCCGTCGTCTGAGACAGCTTCCTTCTGTGCTCCGAGACCCAAGAAGTAGAGTGAGCTGTGATGTGGGAAACCAACCTGTGCTATCCGGTGATGCTGCAGTTTGATGACCCTTGATACTGCCATCTGCACACTGTCAAATACTGCAACCACTTCCAGGATCTTGTCATCAAATGATGGCGCAGCAAATATCTAAAAGGGAAAATTGATTGCGCTCATTTCCACCCAAGGTTTAGGTAGAATAGAACATCAAGCCCCCAAACTCTGCCAGACAGACACCAAACACCTAAAAACAGACAGTGAAGAGGTAAATATCAGAAAGTAACAGACCAAGGCAGTTACCACCAAAGACAGCTTAAAATAAACATACTTTCAAAAAGGGTTTCAACATCCACACAGTATTTAATTGTCTCCTCCAGTGCTCTCTGGGCCAACACATTTCTAAATAGTTCATCTGGATACGAATGTGGTAATACTTCACATATAATTGGTAGACATTTTGATAAGATGACAATATACAAGGGCCCAAAAGCGGACGCTGATGATCATGGAAACCGTGATCCTGTGCACCTGGCATGTTTTAAAGACATTCTGTCAGGGTGTTCTAAGCTATATACATTTGTGCTGTTATCTTTTTCAAACATTTATTTTCATTTTTTTAAATGATAGGCATGTGGGTGTTTCTGCATGTCGCTGTGTGCAAGTGAAAGCGGGTGCCCGCAAAGACCAGAAGAGTGTGTTAGTTTTTATCAACTTGACACAGCCCCCATCCTCCAGAAAGAGAGACGCTCAATGGAAGAACCTCCTCCATCAGACTGGCTTGTAGGCTCGCCTATCAGGCTTACTCTTGATTACTGATTGATATGGGAGGACGTAGCTCACTGTGGGCAGTACCAGCCCTGGGTTGCATAAGAAAGCAGACTGAGCAAGCCACCAGACTAGTCAGTAAGCAGCCTAATCCATGAGGTCTCTGCTTCAGTTCCTACATTGAGTTCCTGTGCTAATTTCCTGCCATGGTCAACTGTGATTAGGCGAAATAAATCCTCTCCTCTCCAAGTTGCTGCTGGTCATGCAGTTTACCAAAGCAATAGAACAAACTTGGACATGTACCCAGAAGCTGCAGGTACAGTGCTTGTGAGCTCGTGCTGGGTGCTGGAACTGAGCCAGGGTCCTCTGCAGGAGCAGTGAGTTTTCATCACTGAGCCCATCTCTCCAGCCCCGTGCCTTATGTCTTAATATAACATCGTCTTAGGGCTTTGTGAGTGTGGAAACAAAAAAACCTCAGAGGGCAAAACTTCCCCAGGAATACTCTGCTTTTATGTTAAGTGCATGCTCACACAACTGGTTCCAAGAAGGTTAGGCCCTGTCACTCTGTTCTGGTTACTTTCTCACTTGCTATATTATAGGCAACGATGACTGAAAAATATTCACTCTAAAAGAATATCATAATTAAAACTTGTATTGGAAATACGAGCCCACAAACGTGCTGACACTGATAATTTCAGTGTCAACCTTCTACTTTCTGTTATCAGACCACCTGGATTCAAGTTGCTCCTCTGTTAGCAACCGTGGAAACTTTGTCTCCAGTTTTTCAAGGCTAACATTAAGAAGTTAAGGTTTGAGGTTGTAGCCCAGTGTTACAGGGGTCAACTAGTATGGGCAGGGACCTCAGTACTGATTCCTGATGCACGCATGCGCGTGTGCACACACACACACAAGCACATAGGGGAGGGGGGAGGAAGAGGGGGAGGGGAGAGGGAGAGGAGAGAGGAGGGGAGGAGGAGAGGAGGTGGGGAGGAGATCGTGTGGGTGTTAAGAATGACTACGGAGCTGTTCTGAGTGCCTATGAGTGTTCAGGAGTTGTCAACCTTATCTTCCTCTCACTGATTTCACACCTTCAGAATATGAGTGGTGACTGACATGCTGGCAAGAAGAATGGGCGAGTCTGTTGTTATACTTCAATAGAACCAAGCATCGATCCATGCCTTGAGCATTATACCTTGTGTGCTCATTTAAGCCTCAAACTGAAATCAGAGGAAGATTCTTCAACATCTTTCTGTGGTATGCCCACTTCAATAATTGTGCTCTTTTTCCTTCTTTTTAGAGCAAACATGACTGTTTCTTTCTTTCATAATACAAGGAAACACCAATAGTCTACACACCTTTAATGCCAGAACCCTGGAGAAACTTCAGAGTGTATTCATGAGCGAGAATGTTGACATAAAACACTAGGGATTCTACCTCACCTTCCAAATATTGTAAAAAACATTTGTCAGGTAAAGATTGACATGGCATTAATATCACAAAGTACATTTTAAAAAGTTAGACATTCTGGTAATTTTATTGGCGCTGAGGAAATAAACTCTAACCCCATTACCCTACTTACATCATCCTCTTTGGTTCCACCCCAGAAGTTGGTGCCTCCCGCGTAGCTAGGGATGTTCAACACCGCTATGCCTTGTAGACTGGGCAGAGGAATATACTGTCCATCACACTGCAAGGTAAAATGTCTGGAGATTAGAACGCCTAAAATCTCGGCACTTCGGAGTGGACATAGGAAGAGCAGAGGGGTTCATGAACTTCCTCATCTACACAGCAAGTTCAAGGGCAACCTGGGCTACATGAGGCCCTATCTCAAAATACAAAGCTCAGAGGTGAGACAAAAACAGCAAAACTGTTACTTCAGAGTTACTGGGACAGCAGTGTGTCCCCGGAGCTTGCTTTCTTATAAACACACCCTTCCACATTACCAAGAGTTTGAAACAGGGGAATGCGTCCATAGTGCTAGCTACTTGTAGATAAACTCTCAAATATTACAAAGGCCATCATCTTACTTTTTTCTTAATTAAAACATTTTCTTAAAATATAAATAACTTTAAAAAAAAGCTGGACAGTAGTGAGTAGTGGCACACCCTTTCAATTCCCAACACTTAGTTAGGGAGGCAGAGGCAGGCAGGTCTCTATGAGTTGGAAGCCAGCCTAGCTGTCTACAAAGAGAGTTCCAGAACAGCCTCAGTGATTACACAGAGAAACCCTGTCTCCAAAAACCAAGGGGAAAAAAGTATAAAGAAGAAATTTTTACAAAAATTGAATTAAAAACATGTTTCCTTCATCTTTCCTCCCAAACCAGGCCGTGCTTTTCTTGGATCTCCTTCAGATCAGTTATTAAAATTTCTAGCCCAGTGGTCTTCTACCTTCCTAATGCTGAAACCCTTTAATACAGTTCCTCGTGTTGTGCTGACCCCAACCATAAAATTATTTCATTGCTACTTCATAACTGTAATTTTACTACTGTTATGAATTGTGATGTAAATATCTGTGTTTTGCAATGGTTTTGGTGATCCTTGTACAAGGGTTGTTGGACCCCCAAAGAGTCACAACCTATGGGCTGAGAACTGCTGTCCTAGCCTGTGTTGCTGAGATATCTCTGTTCGTGTTTTAGGAACCATGTTGAATGCAGGCCCTGTTAAGAGCAAGCTCTGATCTGCACCCCTCCCCCCCCCCCAATCTCACTGAGAACCTCTCACAACTGGGTACTCGCCCTGGGTTTGGTAACTAACCAGCAACATCTAAACTGAAGGCCTAGCGGGGGTAATGAGATGGTTAGGCAGGTAAAGATGCATTGTCACCACCCCTGACAACCTGAATTCAATACCTGGAACTTACATGTATATGAAAAGAAGATATCCCTCAAGTTGTCCTCTGACCTCCCCATATACTTGAACAGAAATGCACGCGCTCGCGCACGCGTGTACACACACACACACACACACACACACACACACACACACACACACACACTCAAAATTTTTAATCAAAGCTGTGTTGTTTATGTGGCTAGATGCAAAGGCAAGGAAAAACTATGCATATTGAATAGCACTGTACACTGCTACCTTGTAATTTAACTAAATGAAAATTAAATTACCACTTAGATGGGAAATGGAGGTTATGACTGTTACAGTAATTACACATAGTAATTACTGAGTAGATGCAAAACTGGCATTTTCATAAATGTTGCTTCTCAAATGTATTTTAATTTATTTAATGTTTTTGTTTTATTTTATTTATTCATTCTTAAATAAAACTTAAGATACTGAGATGGACATAAGCAGTTAAAGAATGGAATGTCTGAAGAGACAATTGTTTGAGCATTATACTATATATAATACACCAAAACAACAGTGGTATCCATAAATATGGACATTTAAAACATCCCTTATGATCATATCAAATATTTAAACAGAGCCATATAAGGTTTTTTTCTTTTGTTTATTCTTCTTTTTTTTCCCCTTTTGGTTTTTCGAGACAGGGTTTCTCTGCGTAGCTTTGGAGCCTGTCTTGACACTCACTCTGTAGACCAGGTTGGCCTTGAACTTACATAGATCCACTTGTCTCTGCCTCCCAAGTGCTGGGATTAAAGGCGTGCACCACCACCGCCCAGCAATATAAGGTTTTTATCCACGTGAACATTTGATACGGTTAAGCCTTCATTTTAAAAGAAAAGTGTCTGTAGATACCATATGTAAAATAGATGCTGTGTCTCCAATTTAGTAATTCTTACATTAAGACATACTCATTAAAAACTACATTTTGATGTCCAATCAAAAGTATTGCTAATCTTTCAAACAAATGAAAATCCAGTATGAACCAGCTTTTACAAAGTAAGCAACCGGATTTCCTCTTTACCCATGCACCTATTCACCACCATATGGTTTTCTTACCATCATTTTCTTTAGCATGAGGCCACAGGGCTAACATTAAACTGGGAGCTTATTTCTCATTCAAAGATCTATACCGCTTCCTAGCACTCAGGAACACACCTGGCACTTAGCTAGCACTCAGTGTACAGCTGGAAAGGAAATTAGTATGAATCATTATTTAGTAGAACAAAGAACGTGTTAGCAAAAACAGCTATCTTTCCTTGAGAAAGTGCTATTTAAAGTCACACGACTACCTTCAGAAGCTACTTTAAAATGCTACTTTTGTAAATGCAACGGAAGCCTTTTTGTCTTGTTTTGTATTTTTAAGAAAGGGTCTCACTCTGTATCCCAAACTAGCCTGGAATTTGCAGCAATCCTCCTGCCTCAGCCATTCCTTAAGTACAGGATTACAGGCATGTAAAAAATTTTTGCTTTTTTTTTTTTTTAATCAGGAGAGGGTTAGGGCTGAAGAGGTGAGTCAGCCTTTTAAGAGCACTGACTGCTTCCAGGGAATTCAGGTTCAACTCCCAGCACCCCCATGGGGCTAACAACCATCTGTAACTTCAGTTCCAGGGAATCCGACACCCTCTTCTGGTCTCCACAGGCCCTGCATGTATGCAGTGCACACCCACACAGGCACAAAACCCAGACACACAAGATATTTTAAAAATCTAGAGAGGTTTCTAAAGGTTTTACAAATGATTGTAGTTTATTTGCATCACTAAGGATGAACATTCCCCCAAACACTGCTGAATTTAACATATGTGCACTGAACACAAACCCCAGTGTTCTGTGCACAATCTCTATTCCATAGGTTCATGAGGCAACATTGGCAGAATGGATTTGATAAATTAAGGCTACATGTCTGAAAATGTCTTATATTCTGGAAAAACTTCAGGAAATCTGTGAAGACAGGAAGGTGGGAGAGTCTTTTTAAAGAGTAGGAAAGCCCATGTCAGGGTAAGCATGCTTAAGATTTTAGCAGGCATTCAGAGGTGGAGTAAAGGGCAAGTTACAGTTTTGAGTAAAAACTCAGACAAGTTAGCAGGCATAAATATTTAGTTTTTGTTGCCTTTTAAAATTGGAAAGGAAAAAGCTTTAGGTAAGAAGTCTTTTTTGGACCAGCAACAAAGACCACTTCCAGGAACAAAGACCATTCAGCCTCAGGGGCTGAGAAGTACATTATGTTTTTCACTTTTCATACAGTACTCTGTAAACTCTCATGAAATAACCAACACCATCACACAGCAGCCTTAGGATCAGGACATCAACCACGAGTCAAGTAAGCATTCAGAGCATGTGTGAGGTTGGCAAGACCTTGATAACTTGTTTAGAAGGCTGGGCATATTAAATGGCTTTGTAGTTTTGCTTTTTTTTTTTTTTTTTTTTTTTTTTTAAGAAAGGGTCACTCTATGTAGCCGAAGCTGGCTTGAAACTCCAGACCTGAATGTGGGCAACTACCCTGCTTCCATACCTGAACAGCTGGTTTTACATCCATGTGACATCAGACCCAGCTCTAAAAGTATTTTTGAGCCCTCCTTCTCCCTACTAACTTATGATCAGACTCATCTGTAGGGAGCAGGTGAGTAAAATCCTAAGTGAATGTGTGTTGTTGACACAGGCACAGCCATGTCAAGGACCCCATAACCTAAGGCTGAGGCATGGAAAGGCTCAGAAGGCAAGGCCTTCCTCAGGGGACTAAGTGTTCGTGTAGACAGTATGTGCAGAAAATGTCCACTATAGCTTTCTGCCTGCTGGATATTTACGGCCTGAAAATGGCACACTGACAGAGCATGCTCGTACCAAGGTTACCTGACTCTGTCTCCTGGATCCAGCCTCCTTGTTTATCATCACGTAATAACCCTGCCTCCCTGTTCAACTTGATATGCTGCTGAGCTCCTGGAGTGCTAAATTTCTCTTGCTGAGAGCCTGTACCACCCAAGCCCAGTTTTCTGACCACGTTTCTGTCTGTCTGTCATTTCTTCATTCCCTTTTGCCCCAATCAGGTCTGTCCCTGGAGCCATGCTGCAAATGTCACTCATCATAAATTGAGGAGCATCTTTCTTTACCAAATTATCGATTCTGCCTCAATTACTAATTGACACTTCTGCCTCAAGGCAGTGTCAGCTACTGTTTTATACAATAAGGTTAACAACAATGATTATAGCTCTCTACCTGTTCTTAAGGAGTGTGGCCAACCAGGGAGCTGCATCAAAAGTGAAGGAACACAATACAATACAATGCAATGCAATGCAATGCAATGCAATGCAATGCAATGCAATGCAATGCAATACAACAGGGCACCTAAATTGACTTGCAGTGGGACTGTGGAGGAGAGAGAGCCTTTGCCAAAAGGTAAACCTTCCTGACTTTGTATCCACTTACTGAGTAGTCTCTGTTTTAATTTTATAAGCAACCATGAATCAAAGCAGCTGATTGCCTAGTGATACTTTTAGAGTGGAAAGGATCAATGGGCTTTTCTTTATGACAATTAGTTGGTAGTGATTGAATCATCTGTTTAGCTTACACTCCAGTGTTAAGACATGGCCAAGACAACAATACCCAGTTTAGTTTATTTACCAAAGAATTTAAGCCTTAAGAGTTATAATTTTCTCTGTATAAGTGGTAAGCTTTAAATTAAAAAAAGTTCGAATCACAAAAGGAAACGAGATATAAAATATATGCCCTGGATAAAGGATAAGAGAAAATAAGTTTACAGTAAGTGATAGACTCCAGGGATTCCCAACCATCGTTTTCCTGCTACAAGAAATTAAATAACTTTTGTTGTCTGTAAATTTCTACTTAAATTAGAAAAGATTGTCAAAATCCTATTTTTAACTAACTGACTTGTTACAAAACATTGGATCAAAATATGTATATTTACATTAAAATGTATGTACTTCAAGTGCTGCTTTCAAGGACTTTATAAAACATTGGGCATTGTACAATTGGGACATTTGACGGAAGAAGCCCATTGTTAAAGACACTGTCCTACTAAAGTACTCGAAAGGCTCCATGTTGGTAGCCTCAGCTTCAAGAATGAATGAGGATGGTTGAAGGTTGACCCTGTTGTTTCTACATAGGGTTGACACTACCTTCAGAATATATTTAATCATGAATGAAGAGGAAATTAGGTTAACTTAACTCTACAAATTGTGTAGGATAAACTGAAATGTCTTTGCTTCAAGATTCACTCACCTCAAGTTGAACCCTTTGTTCCAGATTTTTGTATGATCTCTGTAGTAATTCCCGGGTCCCAAGGACTCCATACCACATCAAGTTTTTAGTTCGGCTTCTAAAAAATAAATATTGTTGTGCAATCTCGGGAAATGTTAAATTGAAACAGATAATAAATGAAATTAAAGTAAGATTGCCTCCAAGTAACAACATTATCACCATTACTGAAATTACCTGCATTTTTCAGGGTGTTCTTCTCTCTTATTATTAAATTCCAATGAAATTTTTGCATCTAATCCAATCCCAAAGTAATTGTTCATGACACATTTTTCTGAGTATCCCTCCCTATGATAATAAGGGAAAGTACATAAGAGTCAATTTCAGATTCATTACAATACATATAGTTTATTTACACGATTGGACTTAACACCAATGAAGTGTCCATTTTTCCTAGAGGATTGGAAAGCAGAAGTCATTCCCCACATATTTGCCACGTATGCAAGCACAGTGCACATGCAAGCAAAGCAGAGACAGTCATTGCTTTGTTTTCTGTTTACTTTGACAGCCGTAAGCAATCTGTGGCAACATACAGTGCTGACAACGCAGGCCATTGAAGGGATCTATGTATGGGAGTGATTTTGAAGTCGTGTCAATTCTCTTAATCATGAGAAAGTCTCTTCCACTCAACAGTAAGGAAAAACTTCTGAATTCAATACATTATTGTAAGTGTTATTAACAATTGTTTTTTATTTTTATAATTACATTTTTATGGGGTGGGTGTGTATTTCCCACATGCCATGGTGTATGTGTGGAGATTAGATGACAGTTCACATGAGTCAGTCCTCTCCTTCCTCAACAGATAAAGGTGCTTGTCACCCAACTTGATGACCTGAGTTCATTTCCCATGATCCATATGGTAGAAGGAAAAAAGTGATGCCTGCAAGGTCAGATCCTCTGACCTCCAGAAACATGTCTTGGTATGTACACACACATGCGCGTGCGCACGTGCGTGCGCATGCGCGCACACACACACACACACACACACACACACACACACACACACACACACACACACACACACGGCCTAGTGATGTTGCACACCTTTAATTCCAACACTTGGAGGCAGAGACAGGAGAATCTCTGAATTCAAGGCCATCCTGGTTTACAGAGTGAGCCCCAGGACAAGTTACACAGAGAAACCCTGTCTCAAAAAACAAAACAAAACAAAAACAATGAAAAGGAAAAAGTACTTCAAAAAACAACGTAACAATAAATGCTGTCCCTGAGAAACACCAACACATAAATGGGACTTTCTAAAAAGCATTTTTGAGCTGGGGAGATGGCTCAACTTGTAAAGAATTTGTGGTGCAAGAGTATGCAGACAGAGTCCAGACAGCTAGCACCCAGGTAAACGCATGGTGGTCAAGACAGCCAGTCTGCAATGGGAACACAGGAGGGCAAGACAGGGCCCAGATCAAGCTGCCTATGTAGTGGAGATTAGCCAAACTGGCAGGCCAGCTCTGGGTGCACATGAGAGACCCTGCTTCAACACAGTGAGGGAAAGTGGTGGAAGACTCTCAGCTTCCAACTCTGGCCACCACACACATGTATGTGCCCCATACATGTGTGGATAGACATACACACACATTCACAAAGCAAATTTTAAAATGAAAACAAAAGTATATCTCACGCTGCCACAAGTGTTTTTAGGGAGTCTAAAGAGAAGAGATCGATGTGGGTTAGAAGCAGGACGTGGAAGATGGCAGGATTAGCAGACTGACAAGAAGAAGGCAGGGGATGACGTAGATGCAGGTGCAAACCGGCACTAAGGGAAACTTCCAGGGAGGGGCAAGCAGCGCTGCACCACAGAGTGGCTGCTGAGAGGAGGGGAGAAAGGGACCCGACTCAGGGACAGATCACAGAGCTGGTCATTATCAACTTCTGAGCATGTTCACCACACTCTTTGCAGATGGAACCATACACTTGGGGCACATGCAAAATGTCAGGATTTGAACAAAACAGACCAAAAAAACGAAAAGTTGAAGTCAAATAACTACAAAAGTTTTTCTTACAGTGAATCGAGATCTGGGTCAATAAACGGTGTTGCGCCAAAAGGGTCAATGTTTGCCAGCAACATTTTGTTGATGATAGAACTCCCAGCAATGGAGGCGGCAAGTCCTGCTCTTAAACCTGACAGAAATACAACACATGTTAGGAGAAAGGAGAGACAGGTCAGGCGTTGGTGGCGCACGCCTTTAATCCCAGCACTGGGGAGGCAGAGGCAGGTGGATCTCTGTGAGTTCGAGGCCAGCCTGGTCTCCAGAGCGAGTGCCAGGATAGGCTCCAAAGCCACACAGAGAAACCCTGTCTCGAAAAACCAAAAAGTAAATAAAAAAAGAGAGAAAGAAAGGAGAGACAAATCCAGTCCACTCAGAGCATGGTCTTGTCCCCAACATATTGCTACCAAAGCCTGTGACCACTCAGCAACCACTCAGTAGTCAAAACATAAAGGATGGCACTTAGAAACATAAAGAATTTTAACATTTCCAAAAGTCTGTATGTTGTAACAGAGGATTATGGAAAGAATAGCATGAAAAGGAATATCTGCGATATTTTCTCACGTAACAGTTAGCAATTCTGCAATTTTCAGTTTTCAGTGTTTCTCTTTCTGGATTAAATTCATTCCTAAGTGTTTTGTCATTTTTTTTTTGTTGCAATTTTAAGTAGAACTTTATTCTTGGTTTCATGGTCAGATTGCTCAGTTGCAGCGTATAGAAATATGATAAGAATGATTTTTGCACAGCGATCATTTTCTCTGTAATCCTAGTGTAGATTACAGATTTGGTGGTTTAGCTTGCTCATGTGCACGGATGTGCATGTGCACACGTATGTATCCCTTTGGGTTTTCTATAGCAAGACAAACCTGGGAAGACACACAGTTACACAGCTGTTCTTTTCTTTTCTGGATTTTTGAGACAGTGTTTCTCTATGCAGTCCTGGCCGTCCTGTAGATGCCCTGGAACTTGCACAAATCTGCCTGCCTCTGTCTCCTAAGGCATGTGCTGCCATGCCCTGCTTTTCTTTCTAGTATTTTATTTTGTTTTATTTCTTCTTAAAGGGAATTTTTAGCTCACATGTTTTTAGGCCCATTTCCTCTGAGTTCATATTTCCATCATAATCTCACCTATTTCTCTTAGCTCCATAATGATGTCTCGAGGCTTCTCTCATTCCTGATTTTAGTGATTTGACTCTTCACTCTTCAACTTTTTTCATTTTCTGTTATTTCTTAATTCTCTTATTTCCACTCTCATGTTTATGACCTGCTTCCCCCATCAGCCATCACTGGTCTGCTCCCACCCTCGTTTACCAGGGTGGCTGTCAGGGGACTGACCAGAGTGGCTGTACATTTTCAAAGCGGGAGTTCCAGAGGCACACTCCCCTCCATGCACATTTGAGCAGCATCAGCAAAGTTCTAGGATGGTGATTTCTGTTTTCACTCATCTCAGAGTATTCGCTCAACAATTAATTATTTCTTATTTTCTCTAATTTACTCCCCTACATCTTTCCAGATCTCATTCTCTCCTTGGTTCTTTCCCTCCATTGTACTGAGAGTAAGCACACAATCGTGAGATTTTGATCCTTTTGATTTTACTGAACGGCTGTGACCTAACTGGCTATGGCCTGTCCTAGAGAATGTTCTACAAACTCTTGACAAGAATGTGGTTGCGTGTTCCTTGGATGTTGACTGGATACTATTGTTTAATGTGACCTCCAGGCACTCTACTTCCCCGATCATCTGTCTGGTCATTCTGTCACTACTGAAAAGGAGGAACAAATGTCTCTGTAGGGAGACACCATACACGCCTCCTAAGGACTGGCTACAGGTATGCCTGACCACATCTTCGAGGGCGTGGTCAGGGTAACGTGGGGAAGGTTTAAGAGTGAGGGGCACACACGTGGAAGCCCCTTCTTCCTTTTCATCATCGGCTTGCTGTACTTACTCTGTGTCCTGCCAGCTGGCTAGGTTGCTCTGTAAGTAATGCCTCTCTCTAATAAATACCCTTATATCTTTACCTGACTCTGTATTGGTAATTCTCTCATTATGTCTCCAATCCTTATTTGCATTATAGAGCTCATTTTTAAAAAGAAATTCCATGAGAAGCTACTATTCAGGGTCTAAATAGATTCCAGCATACTATGAATGAAGACCAAAGGAATTTCTTAGACACATATACTTCCCCAGCTCCTTAGGGAGCTCTGAGACATGTATTGTTTTCCTCCAGCTCTTATCTATAGTCTCTGGTGTCTACTTGCATTAGCCTAATCCAAGGTAAACTCATTTCATCAAGGCTGGAACAGATACCAGGCTAAAAAAATCTCTGCAGAGAAAGTAGAGGCTTAAAACCACAAGGAAAGCTCTAGACATGCTTGGAAGTCTCAGAATGGAAGGTAAGCTCCGATTCAGGGACAGGAGGTAAGCTCAGACTCCTGAGCTCCAACCTAGAACCAATGGACTAACATTTCTCAAGGTAGGGTCCAGAGGCATGTGTTTGAATATGTCCTATGCAGTTAGACATGGAATAATCTGAAGAACTGGATTCCTATGATAAGTTGGGCAAGAACACTCTCTTAAAGGAACATTTATCACTAAAAACACCTTAGCTCGTGAGTAAGAGAAGTTAAATATTTTCAGAGATATACTGAAACATATACCATGTCACACAACTGTACTACCTGGGCAGATTATTCTGGTGTTGAGCACAGGGAGATTTTCTTTGGTGGTGGCCATAGCTGAACCAGTGACAGAATCAGTTTGGAAATGGCCACGACTTGCCTGGGCATCAGGAGACTGAGATGTAGATTTGGCTGTTGGCAAAAAGTCCAGATTAAAAATGGCAAATGAAACCAGTATAAAATTAAACAAAATTATAAACAACTTTATACCTGAAAACACACAATAACAACCAAATGCCTATTTAAATCAATGAGTGGAACTGAAGATATTAATTAGATTTACCTTCATTTATCATTTTATTTCATTTTCTTGAGCTATTTGGAGATTATCTACCAAGGGAGATACATTGATCTCTGGTTTTGAATAGACGCTACCAGAACACAGATATCTACCATCATTAAAAGTCAATAATATGCTTAATTTGAATGTGACTAACCCATAATTGATAAATAGAAGACTTAAAGCCTGACGGCCATTATGACTACCAACATTACCTGTTAATTATGAATATTGGGTAAAATGTCCACATTTAAATGATATGACTCCCAATAGGATACATGAATGCATGTTAAACAGAAGATAATATAGTCTTCAATTAATGGAGGCACTTGGCTGGAACTCAGATCAGTGCATCACTTAACCCTCATCAGAAAAGCTTCTTCTTGCAGTATATGGCAATTAACACCAAGACCCACAACTAGACAATGTCTGGAGAGTCAAAGACTTTGGGGCATCCAGCCCTAAATGTGATGCCTTTACCAAACTCCTCCTCTGAAGGCTCAGGGAACTATGCAGAAGAGGAGGCAGAAAGATTCTAAGAGCTGGAGGTGGTGACTGGCTCCAAAGAAAAAGTGTGTTCCAGACACAATGAGGCTGACACACACATGAACTCAAAGAGAAGGAGACATCATGCACCAGACTTGCATGAAGTCAAATCAGGCAAAATACCAGGATGAAGAAGGGAGCGTAGACACAGAGTCCCACCTCTAACCAAGAAGCTATTTGCAACCTTGTGGGAAAGAGAAAACTCAGTTTTCTCTAGTGGAGTGTCACTGGGTAAATCAACCACACTCCACAGCAGGCTCTAGGTCCAGGAGTAGGTGATCAACGTAAAACAGAACTCCGTGCACGTGTGGCCATGTATGCTTTTTGTATTTTGTTTGTTGAATTGGTTTATTTGTTTTGATCTTTCTTTTTGTTGGGAAGACAGGAAGGGAAGGATATTTTGGGGGGAGAGAGAAAAGAGAGGGAGAGATCATGAAATTGGGTTGGTAGGGAGGGAGGGGGATCTGGGAGGAGTTGAGTTAAGGAAAAGAATATGATCAAAATACGTTGATTGCAAAAATACAGTTTGTTTGTTGTTTGTTTGATACAGGGTTTCTCTGTGTAACAGCCCTGGCTGTCCTGGAACTCGCTTTGTAGAACAGGCTGGCCTCAAACTCACAGAGATCTGCCTGCCTCTGCCTCTGCCTCTGGTGTGCTAGGATTAAGGGTATGCACCACCACTACTCAGTTGCAAAAATACTTTTAAGGAAATACTTTTAAGGAAAAAAGAAAAAATAAAACAAATGGAAAGGTATCATTTATTTTCCAATAAAACCAATGCACTTTCCTTGACAACATTTATTCAAATGATAATAAGCTCCAAATGCTTTTGTGACACTTTTGAAACAGCTCAATACAGTTAACATCCTCAAGAAAATAAGAAAAAGATTTAATTCTATCTAATATGAGGCAAGTTAGTAAAAGAAAAACAGTACCTTGATCTAATCTAGAGGCCAGCAGTAGGTATTAAAAAAAAAAAAAAACAACCAGTAGTCATTAAATTCAATTTAAAAGTACTCCAAAATTTAATTATCTTCACTCTCCATCAGACTAATTACAAACTTAACTACATTAATCTTGCATGCTATTTGCTCTGATCAAACACTGTCCAGCTGCACAAAACTAACAGAGGCTACTCTGTTGTGTGTGACAGACAGGACTTCTGGGCTAATCTCTGATGCAGAGCAACTTTTGATGTTTCCCTCTGATAAAAAGCAGAGTGCACTAATGACTAAGATCGATGCCCCACTGCAGGGAACTCAATTAGTTCTTCATGTTTCTCCCTAAATAAAGCATCACCTTGAACACATTAATACACTATTTCTCACATCTCAGACACCAACTGCTTAATTTAATAATGTCACATTATGGATGGTTCAATAAAAGTACAGTACTGACCACTGAACACCGGAACACATCCATTGCCAATGAATTTCAGTAAGCAGGATTATAGGCAAAATTGGCATCAAACATGGCAGCATTAAAGACTTTTGCTAAATCTATGCTTCCCTCTCTATTGAGCACTCTAGTAGTATCTTTTAGTTTCCTTTCTCACTAATGAGATGGTGAGTTTAAGACAGTATGGTAAAGTGGAATGCTGGCCGGTTGGAAGCCAGAGGCAGTGACTATACACATTTGGAAGAGAGCAAATGGGGATACCCTGCTGCTGTGGCAAAGCAGTTTTTAACAGGTGAAAATATCAAAGGCCTGATTACCTGTTTCACAGATAAAGTACATTGGAGGTGACAGAAGAATAAAAAAAAAAAATTTCAACAGAAGGAAATGATAGGCCAAATAAAAAAGATGAAAGCTTAGAAAGATGAGGGAAAGCTGTTGAAATTAAATTTGAAAGGAAATTTGTAAATTTGAGCAACATCAAAACATGCTGAATGGGCAGGATGAGTATCTGTGTCACCGCCTTACAGATAACACCTGGAGTTTGTTCAAAACATTTTCAGACACACACTGAACAAATGAATGCAGCCAGAAAAGCAACTCGAAATCACCAATTATAGACAAGTGGAGGAAGCTAGGAGACACCAGATATGAAGACATCAGATGACGCAAGGAGACATGACACCGTGAAAGCCACTCACAGCATCATTTAAGGACAGCCATAGGGAAGAAGGGGAAGATACAGCCCCAGGAGACAGATTCATCTTGGAACTTGTAAAATACCATGTGGGGAATTAGATCAATCATTTAAAACAAAAACAAAAAACAAAAAAACACCATACAAATTCCTGAAGTTCATACTGCCAACATCAATGATACATAAAGCCCATTAATATCCTCCATTGAAAGACCCCCAACTCAAGCCTAGCCTGATACCCACCAGCATGTATTTAAAAATCACTCTGGCTACACACAGCTCTGGGACAAAGAACACATGAAATGGTCAGTCATGATGACCAGTCTCTGGAAATTGTTGCTATTACTAGTTTCTATTATCTTCAATAACTGTCTGGTTTCTAAAAATTGTCATGGGGTTACCCTCCTCCAGAGCACCCAAGTTTTGAAAATAAGTATAAGTCACTCTGTTCCCAGAAAAAACACTAGCTGTCCCGTGGCCTTGCAGGTGTAAAAACCAAAATAACATTCCAAGCCCCTTGTGGGCAAAATTGTAAGTTCAGTTCCCAATCAATCAGTAAATGACTCACGTAAGTTATAGCCAATCAATATGTTGTCATACTGCTGCCTAGTGACCAAAAAGATATAAAAACTGCTTGCATTGGAAACTCGGGGCCGTTTTCTTCCCAGGGATCTACCCCAACTCGTTGGAATAAAATCCTATTGCTTTTGCATTGAACTTGTGTCCTGTGAGTGACTCTGAGGGGTGTGTCTCCCGGAGTTGGACTTCACTTTTGGGTTCAACACCATCAGGGGTAGAATTTGAAAGCAGGAACATGAACTTCATAATAAAGAATAGTCTAACAATTCTACTCCTAACAATTGCAGCCAAACGTGAGAGAGAAATGCACTAGTACTGAGTGGCCTGAGGGGCTAATGGCTATCTATGAAGAGTTCAGAATTTGCCTGTATGCTTAATATCTGAACTTGACAGAAACTAATTTTGATTTCCTTAAGAGTTCTAAGTACTATGAGTTCAAGGCCAGCCTGGTCTCCAGAGCGAGTGCCAGGATAGGCTCCAAAGCTACACAGAAAAACCCTGTCTCGAAAAAAAAAAAAAAAAAAAAAAAAGGAAAAAAAATAAAAAAAAGAAAGAGTTTTAAGTGCAAGTAAAATTTCCCCAGATAATAATAATAATAATAATAATAATAATAATAATAATAATAATAATAGAGTAATGATGTACAGCAAACATTTATAAAGCACTGCATACCAGATACCATTCTGGACACTTTTGTACAGTAAATTAGTCAACCTTCACTACAACCCAACTGAAATAGTACATTATCATCTTCATTTTTACAGATAAGAAAACTTCAGGAAGCTAAAAAAAAAAAATCCAAGTTTGAAAACAAAATCTTAATAAACTATAAGAAGAAACAGTTCTGATATATTATGCTGACTTCTCTTGAGTACATTCTAATTACATCCATACAACCTCCTATCTTTAACATTATACCTTCTGCTTGTATTATCCCACAGTACTACAATGACAAATTCATTACCTAATGAAAGCCAAAAGGCAGGGAAATAGTTAATAATCCTCAAGTGATAATATAGTAATTTCTAGGCAAAAATAATTTGGCAAAGAAAGGATGTAATTAGAAATCTTGTGATTTGTAAAGCTTAATTTAACAACAAGCATTGGCCAATCAGCAAAATATAAGGAACCATTAAATCCCTCAAAGGTTGAATTTGGTGCATGTGACTCCAGCAACTTCCTGGAAATTCCCTGAGGAATCTGAGAGCTACATTATGCTAAAACTGGGAAACGGGTGTTTCTTCTAAGATACTTAATCATATTTAGTCCCATAATGCTTAGTTTATTGTTAGTCTTTTGAGCACATATGAGGGATGAGAATGTTGTCAAGCCTAACTGATCTGCTACCATTACATTACTACCTTAGTGTTCATGAGTAACATAAACCTCCCAAAAGCCTTTTGAAAAGTAACAATTCAACAGTTCATCTCAAACTGAAAACTATAGGCAAAGTTAATTGTGGCTGATTTCAAAACGTTATCATCACAATTTCTCACCTGCTGGTGACTCTTTCGAATCATCATCTTTAGATTCCTCTGCTTCTGGGCTATCATAGTCACATGATGGACTAATTGATTCACAGGGTTGAACTGTCTGCTCATCCATAACTTTAAGTAGTAAGAAGGAAATAGATTTGCGTAAGTGAAAATAAAACTTATTCATATTGCAACATGCTAGGAAAGAAAAACTGAACCAAGTATCAAAAGAAATTCTACATTCATTAAGAAACATTGTTTAGTAACAAAATTGGGAGTGATGTCTGTGGATACTGGAGAGTATAAAAACCAAATAAATTTGTTAAGATTTTAAATTTACCAGAATAAAATTACATACAGACTTAAAGCAAAATACAAAGCTGGATTCCAAGTTAAATACCCGGGAGGTGGTTGCCAACATGATTTGTATTTAACTCAACTTTCATCTAGCACTAAAATTCTAGGCAGTATATACATTACACTCATATACAAAATGCAAATCTAGGTGCTGGATACATGGCTCAGTAGCTAAGAGCACACACTGCCCCTGCCGAGAATTCGGGTTTGGTTCTCAGCATCCACACTGGGCAGTTCACAACTGCCTGCTAATTCCCATCTCAGAGAGTGCAATGACTCCTTAGGACCCAATCTTCCATACACACACCCACACACAGACACACATGCACACACAGAATTAAAAATGAAAAGTAAACCTCTTAAAATTCGGATAAAGTTGTATATACTCAAACATTAACCATGTTAAGAAATCAACATGAAGAAGTTATTTTCTCTATTATCAACACTACAGGGTTGATTTTAAGAATTGTAAGAATTAAAGAGAAACCAAAAAAAGTAAAAAGACTGAAATTTTCAGACTTGTTCTGTTAGCTATTTTTCTACTCTAATTGGGATGAAAATATTGCAACTTAATTTACCTCTGAAATTTATTTTATGAGTCACTGCTATGGTGACTCTCACTATTC
Organism: Cricetulus griseus; assembly: GCF_003668045.3. Lineage (NCBI taxonomy): Eukaryota > Metazoa > Chordata > Mammalia > Rodentia > Cricetidae > Cricetulus > Cricetulus griseus. Next base: position 232,973,710 of record NW_023276807.1, read on the forward strand.
AAAGAATAGATAGAACTACACAAACTTCCCTCTAGTGATCTTATTGTCTTCTGTCATGTCATGAGACTTTTTTTTAATGTGTACTGAATCCAAGCATTATGCACACCGGCTATGCTTGTGGCAGGGATGTTTCGGCCTCTTTGAAGCTAATTTTGTGAGTGTGTACCTTTTCCAGCTTCTTCAATGACTTGCCTCACTGCTTTCTTTAGACTGTTTGCCCGAAGCATTATTTCCTGGGGCTTCATGGCTTTCTGGGAGGAGGGTTTTGCAATGTCATTCACGAGCTGGTCCTTGCTTTCACCCAATGACTCTTCACTGGAGGACTCCACAGCATCTTCTTCAGGGATTGCAGGGCTGACTCCCAGGGGAACCCGACTGGCCTGCGTGTCTGCATGCAGGGCTTGTAGCAGCTGTTCAAGCTTCTCATTTAGCACTGAACACTAAGAAAGCCAACAAAAAACGTCAACTAGTGACTAGAAAATAAACAAATAGCAACAACAGTGATGAGGAAGAGATTCAAATACATTAGACCGGCAGACATAATATACGATGTATTTTTATGTAAGATAAATCTTGTACGTTCTTAATCACTGGAGAGGAAAACATCAACATTCAAGTAGCTCTGGTCTTTTCTTCTGTACATGTTTTGAGTGGAGAATACATTAATTTTTCAACTTAACGAAGACAGAAAATGACCTTTACATGAGTAGGACATCAACCAGCAAGGCTCAGGAAACACAGCCCCAGAAGGGGGCAGAAGAAGGAGAGGAGCAATGTGGAATGGTGGCTTCTAGACATGACATAGAGTTACACACATGAACTCAGCATCTGTGGTTACCTGCACAAAGCCTGCAGAAGATCAACACTTAAACGTTCCAGCATTGAGGAGAGGGGGGCTCTGGAGGCCCCACCCCTGGGCTAAGGAGCTACTGGCAGCTAATGACTGTGTGGGGAGGGAGAGCCAGTTTCCTTTAGGACTTGTGGCCATTGATGGATTTCATGCCCAGGGGACGACCTCACACCCATGTCCACATGAGCAGCACTAACTGAACTCAGCATGATTTAAAAAAAAAAATTATGAAAGGAGAAGATGAAATGGAAAGGAGATGTGGGGCTCTGAGAGTCATAAGGAGTGGATAAGATGCAGTGGGGGGGGGGGATAAAATTTTCAAAGACTAAACAAAAATTTAAAGGAAAGAAGTTTATTTCCATTTTCTTTTTTTTTCTTTCACTCAACCCACTAGCATGAATTTAAGGGGAAGAAATCCTTCCCAAGCCAAAACTATCCAAGCCTTATGTAAAAAGGCCCTCTAGTGAACTTTAAAAGTAAAGACGCTAGCTTGTAAAGTCAGTATGGTATTCTTAGCACCAGACAGCCCATAACGGGGGGGGGGGGGAATCTGTAAAAGCATGAAAAAAAAGTCATGAAAGAAACAGAACTTTGAAGGAGTCACGGACTGGCATCTAGAGAATGGAGGACCCAAGCTGGGAGGTAGCTGGGCCACCAAATCTTGTCTGACATGGGAAGCCAGGCCTCACCCAATGGGACCACTGGCCCCATGGCATCCTCTGTCAGACTGACTGCATGTCTCTTCACGATGTCAGTCACTGAGAAATGGGATCTGAATCATAAAAATTTCGTTTTCTGAATACTCTCCAACAATGCAGCTTTAGTGCATGTTAAAGGCTAACCACAAATTAGAAGGTGTTTTTGTAAATCCCCATAACTGATGAAAATCATTTTTTCTCTTTAGATATTTTGGCAAGAGCACACCACAGCAATCTTTAAAAACACAGCACAAAACTCATTATGTCAATATACATCTTCCATGCCCTTACTTTATTGGCCACGGCTTCCGCTACTACTGTATTTTCCAGTGCTTTGTCCTGTGCCTTCTCCACTTTGGCAACGAAGTCCTTCACCGTTTCACAGAGTATCCTTTGAGGAAGAGAAATGGCCCAGTTTAGTCAGTGTGCTCTCATGCACAAACGTATTTATAAGTAAGTTACTCAAAGTACTTGAGATCGTTTTTTTACATAAGACCACACTTGCATCTCTGTCGATGTATCTTGGATACATTTAGGACTTCCTAAGTGAAAAGTGGACATGCAAATAAGTCTCATTCTCCATACTTATCGAAAGACTGCACTGGACCATTCTTGAATGCTTAAGTGAGCCTTATGAAGAATACTTTCAGATCCCCTAAAAATAGTCTCTTCCATGACTTAGATCATTTTCTTCATGTAGAAGAAACAGGCACAAGTTCTCCACTATCTACAGTGTCCACTGATCTACTAGTCAGCAAACGGACATCTTGATAGCACACTGCTCCTGAAGAGGAGGAATGAGGAAGCGTATTGCTACCAACCCAGACACTCGAATTCAGTTACGTTCTCTGTAAACCCATCCATTCCCCCCTCCCTTAAGATAACCAATACAATAACACACAAGCCTAACCCAATTGAGATCTCATTAGTGTCAGCAATATACGGTTTACTTGTTTGTCAAATATCTACTGGGGCCAGGGGTAGAATAGGTGGGTTGAACCCAGGACAAGAGAGGCGCTGAGAGTGTTGAGGCCTGAGAAATATGAAATGTATACATTTCTGTAAGCCAAACAATCCATCAGATAAACACAAGCCAGCCAGTAGCTCTGCCCAGTGTGCTACCCATCTCTCTCTATGTCAACCACAGTGGCTCACTGCCGGGAGCCGTTTCCCCCTTTCTGTTGTTCAGTGCTGTTTCCGGTTCTGTGTGGCTACATCCTCAAAAGCAGTTGTTACTGCAATTGCACGTCTGTTATCAGGGAACTTGCTCATCAGGACTTACTCTGTGTTTCTCCTTCATTACAAATGAAGTATTAATAAATCAAACTCTGCACTTTCCCACTCGGTTTTCTGCTCTCTCTGTGATCTTCTGCTACATCCTTTCCTTCCTGCATAATATCGATATATTCGCTGAGAGGAATCTTAAAAATGCATTCCATCACCTAGGAGTTGAAAATTTCAGCCGGCTCCATCCCCTTCCCCTAGCTGACCCTCTCCTGATGAGAGTATAGGATACCTGAAAGCAAATTCGAAATTCCACATCTGGGATAGTAACAACATTACGAAGCCTTGGCTCCCTGTATGGGATTAACTTAGCTAAAATCTGATAACTTTGAACTAAAATATAATTATGTAATTTAAACATGCTGAGAAATGTCATTTTGAAGAATCTCGTTATTTTCTTTTTGGAGATGTAAACAGTTAGAAAGTAGAAATGTGTGGGAGTTGAATAATAAATTTATGATGAGCTAGGATTTCCATGTTATAACTAATCATTGATACTTTCCAAATAGACATTTAAACTCTAAATACTTTTTCCACTTTGCTGACAAGAGCCTTTCAAAATTAGCAGCAAAATATACGCCCCTGAATAGACTCCATGCAGATGCTAATGTGACTAAAAAAAAAAAATCAAGTTCAAATTATTATATTTAATTCTCTAAGTTACTTCACACATTTTTCTAAGGAAAACCACCGGAAATGGTGTCACGGCCAGGAGCACCCTTCCCTTTCATGTCCTCCCATAACTAAACACTTTCTTCACTTCAGCCCCGCAACTCACTTGGCAGATGATAAGATCACTGCCTGTTCATCAGAATTCAGGATTTTCGTAAGGTGATTCGAAACAGAGTCTTCATAAATTGTCATCTGAAAAAGAAAACCCTTAGACTATATGATTGCTGTTGGTGTCTATACAACCCAGTTATGGCTGCTTTAGAAATGTGCTGTTCATACACATACAAACTCGGGGCAGAGGCTGTCATGAAAGGTGGGGGAGGGGGCAAATGTCATGAAAAGGGGGTCATTATGCAAAAAGTGCGGGATTCGTTATGCAAAAGAAAACTTCCCCTGACTCCCATTTTCAGGTTCTGGAGTTCTTTACACTTCTAGAAAATCAAATTAAAATTCTATTAATTTTTTAAAAAAATCTAAATGAATTATATATAAATATAGTATGACTATATGAAACATTATTTAAAATGAATACAGTAAAAGCCAGACTAGGGCAATCAAAATATGGATGAAAATCTAGAAATCCAAGTAGAATAACCTCATGGTTGACATTCAGTTTCATCACAAACCTAGAAAATACAACCTGAAACCACACACAGGATGGCTAAAATGCAAACAGCAGCAATCGGGAACCTGATGGCAATATGAAGCTTTCCTCCATAAAAACTGTAGTTCCTAGGAAGCTACTGGACATTGTCTGTTAAAGCTGGACACGGGCAGACCTGACATTGGAGGACCCAGAAACTCAAGTTCTACATAGACACCCAAAGAAACAGATGTGTGTTCAAAAGACATGGAGTAGATGGGATGTTCACACGGTGTTGAATGAAGTGTATTTGCTCCATGGAAATACTACAGGACACTGGGAAGGAGAGAGTCACAATTATGCCACCGCACAGGTGAGTCTGACAAGCTTAAGGCTGGGTAGAAGGAACCAGAGCAAAAGGCACACAAAATGATCTCCATTTTATATTCTATTTTTCTATTCTCCTAAACCAGACAGCATTAGTGTAGGCTGTGGTCTGGACAGCGGTCATCCATGAGAAATGTGTGGGGTGTGCAGAAATGGTGTTTTGTGATGTGGGTGTCAGTTACAGAAGTTCTGCCTAATTTGTGAAAGTGTCCCAAGTTATACATCTAAGATATGCACACTTTTCTGCCTATATTACACTTCAGTTAAAAAAAAAAAGGCTTTTTTAAAATTCAGTAAAGCCATACAATCTGGTAACCAAAAAATTGTATCGGTAGATACTCCTCTCCAGACAATGAAACTCACTACATTCCCCAATGTCCCCATTTCTCTTAACATCCTATTGAAAGAACACATCTTCCTGATACATAAAAATATGCACAGTATTTAAGCACCCTCATGTAGTCTTCTGACCAGTATTTTCTTCAAGTGCATTCCATGTCATAAGCCAGAATTTTCCAGTAGGAATGATGGTCCCACTCAAACTGTTCCTTAGCCTTGCTCAGACATCTTCTGGCTCTTATTTGCCCATTATCATCAGTTCACTCAGAAATAATGGAAGTTTCAGTAAACATTTTCCTCCACAATGCCATTCTGACTGGCATCTTCTCCAAGAAATCTCATTTTAAATTTATAGTCAAGTCCACTTCACCACCTTCAAATGCAGACCACACCTGGAAAAGCCACAACACCGCTGTAGCCACAGGTCTCCCTAGTTGCACTATATTGCCCTGACCCTCTAATCGCCTGATGTGAATACAAAATCTGTGTCTTTAAAGATCAGGACAGTGGAAACCCATCGTTTAAAAATGCAAAATAGAGCGATATTCTTCCTCTTATTCTCGTCACTGCAGAGTTGGATATTATATGACATGGTAGTGATGCTATGAGTAAGTACATTCATTAGTTTATTAATTACTGTCATTTGATTAATGCCACTTGAAACCTGTATTTATTTGTTCATTAAAGATAGTCAAAGACCAAAAAAAAATATATTCAAAGACAAAAATATACCTCTTACTGAGGACAAAAATAATCTTTACATCCAAGAACAAAATTTATAGATTCCACATTTTAATCTACTACAGTGTCACTTAACAGAGACATGACTTCCTTGTTTTGGGGGAAAAATTAGCATTAATGAAAAGTGCTACTGAGAAGACTAGCTTCTAGAAAAATAGCCATGATGGGTATAGTCAGATAGAATACTAGAGTTGAAAGTTTTGCTGTAAATTAAACAGTAAATACATTAACCTCAACAGTGGTGGCCTGGCTGTACATCATTTCTGTCTTCCATTTCATATGGTTTACTATTTTTGCATGTTTTAGAGCGTTTTCACTGCTTTCATATCTGAAAAATACATTCATTTTCTGAAGGGATGTCCCGTGTTTCTGTTTGCCATGTCTTGCCTTAGTTTTGACAACATAATAATTTTCTCAAGGGCAAAACAAAGATTTAGGCTCTAAAGATGTGAATTTTCCTAGAGGGAAAAAACACACCGTTGTAGATCAAAAAGTCTTAATGAGTCAGAGATAATCTCCTGGAAGGCCAGACTGCTTTAAATTTCCACTGCTCTGAGGTTTAAATCTATCTGAAAATTTTAGACATTAGTGGTCTGTAACAGGGATAGAAGGAATTGGGCAGTGTTTCTTCCTTTGCTTGCTCAGCATCAGCAAGCTTAACATGGGTTTGCTGTCTGTTCAAAGAGCAGGCAAACTAGCAGAGAGAGATTGCATGAATTTCCACCTGGAGTGCTAGGAAGTGGGTGGGAGGGGTTTAATGGAGCTGGATTAACACCTGCTCATCAAGCAGATGCTCATGACCCATGCAGAAGATGAGTGAACACTCACTCAGAAGGCTGCTATCTGCTGGCCTTCTGGGTCATGAGAACCGGACCTCACATGCCTGGTGCTTTACATACATCTGCACCATTAAATCCTCACAGCACTGTGGTCCATGTTACAGACGAAGTGGTAAGGTTCATGGAGTTCAGTGATTTAGGGTTCATGGTCATAGAAGGACTCTAAGCTTGATCCTCAGGATTCTTTACTCTGGGAGAGAAGACTGGAGGCAGTCAGGGACACCATCAAACAAGCATGTCACCACAGCCATCTCCCCTGTTCCCAGGATACCCCATTTCAAATGGTCGGTAGATAAAAGATTAGTCTTACATAAAATCCTTCAGATGCTTCTGGGGGTTGAGGAAGTAGAGATGCCTTCGCTGGCAATTTGAGTTCATACGTCATTATACTCCACCTGATAAGAGAAAATCCTCTGATGTAAAATATCTTAAAATTGTAATAAACTATTTCCATCTCCTATACATACATATATACATATATTTGTGGCCTACATTTTATTCTATCTTAAACCAAGGATGGGATAGAAACAAAGCTGCGATGATCCCATAAAACACTGGGTTTGATTTCCACATTCCACCGTTTCTCCAGTTAGCAGCATCCAAACATTCCAACACCAGGTCACAGCAGGAAAATCTGCTCATCCCATGACTTATTACCCTTTAAAAAAATCTATTTTTGTATGCTCATCTGTGCTTTATATACATGTATTTCTGTGTGGGGCTGTCAGAAGCCCTGGAACTGGAGTTACAGTTTGTGAGCTGCCATCTGGGTGCTGGGAATTGAACTCAGGTCCTCTGCAAGAGCAGCCAGTGTTCTCAACAGATGAGTCATCTCTCCGGCCCCAATTTAGTACTCTTGATGCAATACATTCTAACTTTTTCTTTTCTCTTCTACTTTCTAAATAAGGCTCATTGTAAAGTGCTAACTAAATAATATGCTACTAACGAGTCACAACCCTAAGTTCTAAAATAATGTCTTTTCATATTACCTATGAAAATAAGCCATTACACATTCGCCAATTGCTTCTGGAAAAAGGACATATGAGTGTGTGTGTGAGTGTGTGAGTGTGAGAGAGAAACGGGTTGAAAATGAGATAAACACTTCTTACTTTGAGAAAGGGTAATATAAACATATGATGGAAGGAAATTAGTTATAGAAATAACACTTGATTCAAGAAAAATGCATTCCAATTATTACTAAGTAATTAATAAGTATTATTAATTAATAATTCCAAATGTTAGAACATTTGAAAAAGTAATCAATGGAATAATTCCAGATTAATATTTAAAATAATTCCAAATTTGGGGAGAATAAGGGGCTAGGATCTTATTACAATCTAACAATATGAGAGAGAAAGTTTTTTTATAGATACAACACATTATAAAAGCAGTATTATACAACACATGAATTGTATAAAAAGCATACCTACAGGCAATTCCTAAACTAGTGGATCATACATTAGTAGATCCTAGTGTATCATTCGGACTAATGAGACTAAGTCTTTGCATAAAAACCCAAATTTCCAGAAACTTCCCCAACAGGCATGTTATTTAGATGGTGTGAACTAACCCATTACTTGTAGCTAGTATTCAACTCTCAACATGAAAACAAATAAGGGTTGGGGAGCTGTATCCATGGCTACAGCACCTGCTGGGAAATCGTGAAGACTAGACTTCAGATCCTCAGAACCTACATAAATGCTGGGTGGGAGTGCTGCCTTGCCCATAGTTCCAACCTAAGAAGACTGGAGCTAGCTAGCAAGAGTAGCCATCTCAGCCTGCTCTGGGTTTACATGGGAGACCCTCCCTCAATGAACAAGATGGAAGAACTATCGAGGATGATTTCCAATATCAACCTCAGGCCTCCTATGTGCATACACACACGCAATAAAAAACCATAATAGATAAATTATATAATTTCCCACCCATCCATGCAACAGATATATATGCTAAACATCTCCAAGTGAAAAGCAGAGGCTGGATCCACAAGAGTGAACAGGCTTCTTAATGAAGTACACATGCTAGCACGGAGACTAGAAAGGACATCCGAAACCAAGCGAGAGGAAACAGCAACCAGAACTGTAAAAGCCAAGCTACTTGTAGCTGAACTACTTCTCTAGTCAAAAGACAAGGGGTGGGAAAGGATTCCACCCAAAACCACCACCTTCCAAGCTGCATCTCCCTCCTGGACAGGGAATTCTGAGGGAAGAGGGAGAGGTGGCAGCAAGAGAAGAAAGCGTGGGGTCGAGGTGTGCATTAGCACTGGCTACAAGATGCCCTGGGCTTCTCTGGAGTCTGTGCTGGGAGGGACAGACCGGATCTGACTGGGAATCCGAGCCTGGACTCTGTTAACTCACCAGCCCCCCTGCTTATTGGCTATGTGACTTTGATCATCTCAAGAACAGAGATGACAATATGAGCTCATTGGTACTGTAGGGATAGCAGCATAAAATGAGTACAACAGAATGAGTTATTCCTACTCCCGCTGTCTCCACAAGTTGGTGTCTGAACTTTGTAAAATAGTCATAATGATGCTTTTATGAACCATGTCACAAGATAGCTCCAAAGATCAAATAAATACTATTGGGAAGCCTAAATGACATGGAATATTACATTGACTTTTCACCCCTATTTTAATGGGGATAGGATCTCCTGTTTTTCACAGACAGTAAACTCACAAGAAAACAAAAATGATTCTAACGACGATCTTCACCTTTGCTGTGTTGGTGCTGGCACGACAGGGTGCCATCTCTCAGCTAACCACTTGGGGGAGTGAATTTCTAGAGAGCTTTTCCAAGGCAGCATCAGGACTGCCCTTTTAATCGGTCTCCAAAAGAAGCATTTAAAATACTGTGTGTGGGGCTGGTAAGATGGCTCAGCAAGTAAAGATGCTGGCATGGAGACAGACAGCATGAATTAGATCCACAAGATCCACAGGGTTCAAGGAGAGAGCCAGCCCCGAAAAGACCTCCTCATTCTCGATGTGGCAAATGCAGGAACATGCACATAATTAAATATTTTTAAAAATCTTTAGAAAATACTCTGTGTTGCTTAGTAAGCAAAGCATAGAACCATTTAGGAATTTCTTTCAAGCTCTCTCTCTCTCTCTCTCTCTCTCTCTCTCTCTCTCTCTCTCTCTCTCCGATTTTATTTCATTCAAATCCTTCTTTCCCTTCAGTTTTATTAAAATAAAAACTGCCAATACTATGTATTTATGATATACAATTGTTGATATACAGAGGTCACCACAACACCTGAGCTAGATAACCAACCCACCACCACACTGTTATTCTTTCTGCTTCTCTGTGTGCATACATGAAGTGTGAGTGTGTGCATGCTCATGTCTATGAGTTCAAGCATGCATGGGCCACAGCCTGTGCACAGTGATCTGGGGACAGTTCAGTATGTTGGTCCCATTTTCTACCTGTTTTGAAACTGGGTCTTCTGTTCACAGCTGAATATGCCGGGCCAGCGTAGCTTCTGGGACCACTCCTGTGCCTTCCTCCCAATTCTTCACTCAGCTTTGCATGGGTTCCCACCCTGCTCCACCTCCCTCCTTTCCTTCCTTCCTTTCTAACCTCCAGACTTTCAAGGGTTAGAAATTCGGAATCTAGTTCCAGTCCAAATTATAAATCATTATGGTCCAAGTAAGTGAGTGTCACCTTCATGGAATTTTGGATAAATAAGGATAAGGTTCTACCATCCAGCTCTATTTTTCAGTATGTTGTCAGCAAAGGGATCAAGCATTACAACATTAAGTGTGACAGACAAGGTTACCGTGCTGAGGTTATCGCTCATCTTAGGATAATTGTTTTCAGGAAGAGTTCCACAGATGGCTAATCCTATCAAAGTTGTTTTGATTCATGCGAGCTCAAGTCGGTTGATATTTTGATATTTGTCTTGTGCTCTGGGGGGTGGGGTAATTACGGCTTACTGAATCTTCTTGTTCCCTAAACCCAAATTCTAAATGCCTTTACTGTAGCAGTCAGGCTACAAACACTGTGATTTCTGTTTTATGCATGATGATTCTAGGGTTGGAGGAGAGAGAAGGGGAGGGGAATTCAAGGACAGTGTAAACACATGACAAGTCCTTCACCTTCAGGTGTTTTTCAAATAATTCCCTCTGTCTCTGTCAGTCTCCCCCCACCCCTCTCTTTCTATTTCTCTCCCCCCAACCACCACCACCCAGGGCAAGCACCCTACCACTGCACTATATCCCAGCCTGGGCAAGACTCTTTGATCTTTTTACTACCCAATTATTTGAATTAACTCAGAGGAGACCCTGAAGCAAACTGAAGTTGACAATGCTTTTCTTAGGTTCTGAAACCCAAGGTCTTACTCTTCCATTCATCAGAAGCTCTAGCTGCAAAGTGAACTTCTTAGCTCTGACTTGAACACTGATTAAAAGTGACCGGCATCCCAGTCAAACAGTACACTTTTATACTCCCGGCACTCAGGGATGATGAGACAGGAGATCTCAAGTTTGAGGTCTGGCTGAGCTATGTAGTGAGGCCTATCCTCAAACCACAACAAAATGCAGATTAGTAACTCCATAATCATTTACATTTAAAATAATGAATTCACTGGAACCATTTTTTTCAGTTTTTTTTCATTCATTCATTCATTCATTCATTCAAAAGCATCTTTTATTGAGTGTCTACTTTGTGCAGGCTCCATTCAGGACCTCAGTGATCAACGAACAATACCTGGAAGTCTGGACTTTCAGACTTACAGTTAGTGGAACTGAAAGCATCAAGTAAGTTGAGGCTGGCATTTTCCGAAGGCAAATTTCTTTTACCTGTCCAACATTTTGGTACTGGCTCGTTCCAGCTTTTCTAGAATCTGAGGAAGCTGGGTGTCATCGTCATAGGAGCCTCCCCAGCCAAGAACTCGAGCAAGGTCATTGCCCGTCCCCAGAGGCAATACCCCAACCTGGCACTGCAAAAGAATGCAACGTGAGACTTTGAGAGAAATTGGAAAACAAGAACCTTGGGTTCAAGGCTAGCATAAGATACACAACAAGCTCCATTCACACACCCCAGTGAACACTTGCCTGTTTGTTCAAGTTCAGTTTATCAATTTCTGACAAAACCCAGCCTACACTTCCATCTCCTCCACAGACAAGAATCCGGAAGTTGTCAAACTTTTGAAATAACCTTAACCTGAAAGTAAAACATGTATTTTTTAGTGTAAGTACATAAAAAAAACCACTTTCTCCAACTACTATTCATATTATATTCATTAATATCCACATTCATATTAAATATAAAATGTTAACTTGAGTGCAATAGTTAAGAAACTTTTGAATAAAAAGCGTTATAAGCAGAAACAGGGATAAAGTAGAAGGAAGGGGAAATAGAGGAGGAGAAAAACAAAAGTGAGGTACAACCAGAAAACTGACAACTGAAGGTAAAGTAGAAGTGGCATTTCAGGACACGTCATTTCCTGAGGAATTACAAACCAAGGGAGGGGGACACGGAGGCTGTAACTAAGGACGCTGCTATCCCTTGACAATGCATGGCTCTCAGCATCCCATTCTCCTTGTATCAGTCCTTCCTTTCACTTCTGTCTCCCTTCCCGTCACTCTGTCCCTTGGTAAACCTCAGGTCCTGTGCAACAATCCCATAGGATGCTTAGAGATTTAGAGAATAAAGAGCTCCTTCGTGAGAAGACACAGTATCACCTCCACAGAGAAAAAAAACACACACACACACACACAGGCACCGACAGGGAGTGAAGTATCCCAAGGCCTACTCCCCTCAGTGAAAATGCCAGGTGGTTTACATTCATTTTTGGACTTTAAGTTATACAACACCACAGAAAGCTCAAAGGACAGCCAACAAAAGTCCCTTATCATTATCTGAAGTCAGCCTGAAATCCTTCAGGAACTGCCCTGCGGTGCTAGACAGAACCCCCTTTGGTTAAAGTCACTGACTGTATGTATTGATATAAGTCAACACTAGTTTTCCAAGAAGATAATTCTCTAATATTACTGTGTACTTTACATCTATACAAGTTTGTATCTCCTAAAGCTAAGTATTTGTTTGATGCGAGATACACACTTAAAACATTTTCATACATGTTTTAGAATTTGGAAGTCTTGATAATAAGTTTGGAATGGATATGATGAAGCTGACTAACACCAGAAAGGTTGTGTTAAATGTGAATTAGAGAGCACATCTTTAATCCCAGTGCTGAGGAGTGAGAGACAGGTTCACTCCCTGTGAGGTCAGCCTAGTCTACATACAGCTCCAGGTCAGCTGGGGCCTCATAGTCCTGTCGCAAAAACAACAAAACAAACAACAACTACAAACAATTAGAACTCAAAGCCAGAGCCATAGCTTAACAATGATAGGTTCAATGACCAGCACCATGCAGAAAGAACTATACAAAAACAAAACCTGACAAAGCTTAATGAAGGAAGGAGGGAGAGCAACAAAGAGACGCCCAGTGGAAACTGTCATTTTCTAGGGTTTTTAAATTTGTTTGCTTTGTTTTGAGACAGGGTTTCTCTATGTAGCCCTAGCTGTCCTAGAACTTGCTTTATAGACCAGGCCTGACTAGAACTCAGAGATCCACCTGCCTCTGCCTCCTGAGTGCTGGGATTAAAGGTGAGCACCACCGTTGCCCAGCTTGGAAACAGTGATTTTCATGGGGAGAAGGGCCAGACACACCTCATGCTATTAGAACCATATTTTACTCAAGTAAGATTTATCATTAATGAATTACCCTAAGTGAGGCCCTCCATTCATTAAATCAAACACCTGAGCCGGGTTGAGCAACTGTTTAAAGCGACGAAGGAACTTTACTCCCTGGTTATCTCCACTTTTAGAATTCACGAACACCAAGAGAGGGCTGACGCAGAATGAAAAAGTTGCTCTACAGAAACCTGAAAAACAAACCCAGGAAAAGGTTAGTATGTACATTTTTCTCTCTTAAATTATAAACAGACATTTAGAAAAAGAAATGGGCAAAAATAAGGAGCCTTCCTTATCGATGGCACATCATTATAATCTAATCCCCCAAAGGGACTAAGGTTACTATTTGCATCCTAGCAATATAAAACTCAAATTTTAGAACATGCTCGGCAGTGAAAAATCACACCAAAGAAATAAAAACCTCAATCACAGAGTACTTGAAATGGACCACCAACCTTACCAATAAGTAAATCTAAAGCCGGACGCTGATGGCTCACACCTTTAATCCCAGCACTCAGGAGGCAGAGGCAGGTGGCTCTCTTGTGAGTTTCAGGCCAGCCTGGTCTATACAGTGAGTTCCAGGACAGCCAGGGCTGTTACACTGTCTGGAAAAAAAAATCTAGGCTATGGGTTCCCAGTTGTCAAATAATCCATGTTCATACTCTGTATTTTACAATATTCCAATTGTTCTTTGAAGAGGCCTGAGAAAATACTTTAAAGTTTATAGAAAACAAAAGAGATGTCCAGGGCAGGGAGAACTGTCAAGAGCTCATCCTCTAAACTTTACATCCACACGTGCAATTATATCAGAAGTCTGTGCCTGAAGCACGGCCGAGTCTGCAACAACAAACTGCAAAAGGCCATTTGTAACGCAGTTCGTGCTAAAGGAAGCAATGAAAGCTCTATTCCAAAAGCAGAGATGTTAGAAAGTCTCCTCGGCACCTACACTTAGGCCTTGTCAGACTCTAGAAACAGCAAATGCATTTAGAGGACTACAAAGTCCTGCAAGGAAATTACGGGAGAGCAAATTTTAATAGTAGCCCATGCTAATGGACAGTTTCAATTATGGTGAGAGAACACACACAAATTAACCTTTTAGTATTTCAGTACAAAATAATAATAATCTTTCATCCAATGGGATGCAAAAAAAATCTAAAAGTCTTATATATGGTGATCGGGCTAATGTGTTCATGACTGCACAACAACTTTCATTTCAAAATAGTCATCTGGGAGGGGATGTGGCTCAGTGGTTGGACACATGCCGAGCTCTTTAAGATCCTGGGTTTTATCCCCAGCATCACAAAAATTAGTATTAGCTAAAAAATAACTATAGCTTCCAGAATTTATAAAAACGGACCAGAATTACAGTTTATTTATCACAGGACATTAAGTCAATATTAAATATGCAGAAATACACATACTTACACTACTGCTACGTACCATCAGAATCTGTGCTATTTAGTGCAATCGGAGGTATGATAGACACTTTACACTGGCCAAGTGGACAGACGGGATGGTATAGATCTTTGCAGGCGGTGTGTACCTAACAACAAACAAAGAGACCTTTAAGAATCATAAAAAACGGTAAATCGATGCCTTTCCGTGTTATAAACTAAATCTACAGACCTGCTCCTTCAGGATCAATACTGTCATAAAACGATCAGTGGTTAATAAACCACTATAGGCGCATTTACACTGTTAACGTTAGGCTGGTCTGAGCAGTCTACTCCTGTGTTTGTCTAAAATAAGTAATGCGTATTTGGTGAATGCCTGGTAAAGGAAAGGAGGAAGAGATGAAGGAGCTTGGCTACTCACAGTGTGTCTTCCTTGAGAGTCTTTCGAACGTGTCAGCTAGTCAAGCAGACATTCCATAAACACTTATTTAATAAGGCTTTATGTAATTGGTTCTTTAAGAATGAGAGTTGACTAAGTCAAACTTTTCAGGAAGATAACTAAAATTTAACAGAGATTTTCATTCTCCTAATGACCTATTTGGGGACAATTATTAATTCTAATAATAGCACAGATGTATTTTAGAAAAAATAGTGAACACAGATAGTTTTATGTTTGTTGTTTGGAGACAGGGTTTCTCTGTGTAGCTTTGGAGCCTATCCTGGCCCTCACTCTATAAACCAGGCTGACCTCGGGCTCAGGGATCTACCTGCCTCTGGCTCCCAAATGCTGGGATTAAAGGTGTGCGCCTCCACCACTTGGCCAGATAGTTTTAAAATAACGGATGTATGAGAATCGTGGAAAAACACAGAAAGGGATCTGTGACAAGGCTGCCTGAGAAAAGCAGGGCTAAAGTACACAGGCACTATCCTTTAAATTACACGATGGAGTACCAGGGTGGTGGAACTTCAGGTTTTGGTGGGGTTTGGTTCTCATTTGCTTTGTTTGGCCCTTTGGAACGAGATGACAGTAGCAAGCACTGGGTAGCCTCCAGTATAATCTCACCATCTAAAGGCAAAAGAGCCAGCACACCAACAGTGGCTAGTGTAGAAAGTATCAGACCAAAAGAGCTGTCACAAGGGAATGGTGACAGAAACCAGTACGTGTAGCCGACATAGAATAGGGCGGGAATAATTAGGGTGAAGAGTTAAGTTTGCCAGGAAACAAAATGGGAAGAAAGACATTCCAGAATGCCGCCATGTGTCACCTGTGACAGCCATCCCATTCTCTGGGATTCTTTGAAGTGCAGAATGCACTCTTAAGTACAGAGGTTAGGGGTGTACTGAGACGGAGGAGACACTTGTTACAGTCTGCACCTTATAATGCTATGTTAGCTCTTTTAAACCTGACACACACTAGGAGTATCTTGGAACGAGGACATCAGTTGAGATGTTGCAGGCAAGCCTGTGGGGCATCCTCCTGACTGATGATTGATGTGGGAGGGCCCACCCCCACCCCCACCCCCACCCCACTATGGGAAGTGCCACCCTGGGCTGGTGGTCCTGAGTTGTATAAGAAAACAGACTGAGCAAGCCAGGGGAGCATGCAGCACTGCCCTGTGGAATCTGCTTCATCCTCCCCCTCCACCTCCTCCTCTTTCGTTTTTTGTGTTTGAGACAGGGTTTCTCTGTAGCTTCAGAGGCTGTCCTGGCACTCGCTCTGTAGACCAGACTGGCCTTGAACTCACAGAGATGCGCCTGCCTCTGCCTCCCAAAGTACTCAGATTAAAGGCGTGCTCCACCACCGCCTGCCACGGTTCCCCTCTTAAGTTACTACCCTGGCTTCCATCAATGATGGGCTGTGATAGGACCTTAATCCAAATAAACCCTTTCCGCCTCACCTTCATTTTGGTTGTGCTGTCTTTATCACAGCAACAGAAAGCTAATGAAAACCAAAGTGAAATAAAGGAAAGAGCAGTTTATAAGAAAGAATGTTGAAAAGAACCACAGCACCAGGACAAAAGGAATCACATTTAATTTTAAAGCTGGAAGGAGGCACAGGTCACTATCAGACCTGACTAAGACGCTGTAGGACCTGCTCTGCTCGGAAGTCAGTCTCATTAATTATACAATCAGCTCACCAGACTCCTGTCCTTTCTATGCTGTCTGCTGAGCTGCTTCTCGAGTAACAAAAGCAGTAGGGTTTCCACATCTTAAAATAGGGGGTGGGGGGGTTACTTCCAAATTTAAAACAACAACATTAAAAAGACTACCAGACTCAAAATACCACCGAGCAAATCTATCCTGGTGAAAGGCAGTCACTTCTGTGGCAGGACAGCAAGGCCAACACTAAGCCGAATTACCTACAGCTGCCTGACCCAGCACTGTCTACAGGGCCACTTCCTCACACTGACGGTTCTCATTCAGTCAGAAACCGTGTCCCCATAACATTTGACAGAAACGAGACATGAAATACGACAGAAATGAGAATCAATTCCTTGATTCACATGCAAACTTTAAAAAACGTATTTATTTCTATAACACTCATATAATTCCAGTCATTCCAGCGTACTGAGTTTGGTATTATGTCAGAGGACAGACACAGGACTGCAGCAAAATTACATTTCAGAGATCATCAATAAGCTAGTAGCACCTTGTGGCATGGCTTTCTGAGGGCACTGTGTAGTTTAAGGGGCGTTGTGCTGAAAATCATAGACTACAGTGTGATGACATTAATACAGAAAAACAATAAGCTATGAGAAGGGGATCCCGTGACACAAGAAATATCTGAACATAAGCAACTACCGTAAATGGGCCATTTGAAAAAAGACCACACACACACACACACACACACACACAACACACAACACACACACACACACACACACACACGCCCAATCACATTAGAGGGAATACACTTTAAAAACATAATGAGTAAACCATTATACCAAAAAGGGGTGTGTGCGCAACCAGGGTCTCCTTTCCCAGAAATTACTTGCTTTGCCTCTGGACCATACAAAAGACCAAGTCAGGGAAAGATGCTAACTTGAAGGTATAGAGTAATTCTAAGTCCTTACCATTGTTTTACACCAAAGGCATTTCCAATCTTGCAGGCGGAGAACGCTGCCACATGTTTTGTCACAGACTGCACACTTGGCACTCACGGGCAAGTTGCCTTCAAGCCATTGGTGAGGCATGGCGACCTATGGACCGGAAGAAAGGGTGGTCAGAGCAAAGGCTGAGAACGCCATCCTAGCCCTGCAGAAGAAGGGGAATGGCTTCTTACTCTACAGCCTCCATCACGTGTATGTTCAGAGTCCTTCACTCATTTTATCCACATTTACAGACCATCTATCACGCCTGAGTCCTAACTGTATACAAAGAGAAGACAAGGGCTCACCCTTTGAGATTCAGCACAAATCTAACTGAGGAGAAAGGCATGCAAAGATTTAGGAAACAGTGGTCTCTAAGGGTTTCACATGCAAGATACAATGGAGTCCGGGTTAGAGGGGGAACTGATGAGTGGAAGCCCAGAATCTGCAAACGGAACATCTCAGCTAAGCTTTAAAGACTTTTTGAGTTTGTCAGATAAAGGTCTTTAACACAGCCCAGCTAAGGAGCAAGCACTCCCAAGTCTTTCTTAGGACTGCCCTACAAAGAAATGAGGAATGCTATGAAGTAATTAATTAAAAATCAAAACTCACAATCAACTAACATTTGCACTTTAGGCTAGATAACCCACATTCCCACTTAACTCTCTGTCACTGTGCTCTGCAGCAGCAGGACATGAGAGGAGGTGCCGGGGAAGGGGGCGGAGCCACAGCAGCTTACACCATCCTCATCCTCTATGATATCCTTCCCGATGGAGGCCAGCGTGGTCCATTTGCAGTTATTGGTTGCCCTCACCGCACATCTTTTGTGAGCCTTGAACTTACACACTAAAAAAAAAAAAGAGTCATAAAGAGTGAAGGGTTTTCAAGGGAAGGAAGTTACAACATGAAATTTTTAAAGGCAGAATGGAAAAAGGCAGGAGGAAAACAAGTTTCAAAGAAAAGGTGTGGGCTCCAGAAGTGGTAACGGAAATCTTAAAATGTAATGTTTTTATTTGTGAAGCAGTTAAGATGTAATATAATAGATTGCTGCTAGGAAGATAAAATCAATAAAAACAAAAGAATTGGTACTTCAGAAGAGAAAAGCACGGACATGCGAACACACTCAAAATAATCCAGTAACACGAGTACTTGTAAAATAGCACTTCTCTATCGAGGTATGGATTCCCCTATCTGAGAAAATTCATTGAGGCATATATTTCTGATATTTGCATTGTTGTTTATTTATATTAGTAGTCTGAAACTGCCGTAAGGAAACCATCCAGAAGTGTTTTAAAGTTCAAGTACATTAAGAAAACAATCAGGCAGCTTGGGAAACAGTCACAAAGAATGGCAAAGCGGTAAGTGAACTAGAGCTGGGCCTGTGGCACACACCTTTGATCCCAGCACCTAAGAGCTGGAGGAGGTAGCTGGCTATGAGTTCAAGGCCAGTCTGGAATATAGTAACTTCCATGCAAGGACATAGAAGATGGTAAAAATTACATAATTCCTCATTACTTCAAAACCTTGCCATTAAAAATGAAACAGCTCATTTAAAACAAACATCATACTTTGTAATAAAGTGTTTCATGCCAGTTACCTTGTTTTTTGTTTTGCTTTGTTGGTCTTTTTTGTTCTTATTCTTTTTTTTTTTTAATTTCTGCAGCTGAGGACCAAACCCAGGGCCTGCTGCTCTACCACTGATCTAAATCCCCAACTCTCTAAAGTGCTTCATGCAAGCTTTTGTAACAAGTAATAATGACAAGCCAGACTGTTGCTATGGTCACCAAGAAATGCAAGTGACTCTTCTGCACCTATATTTTGTTAGGTGGCAACTGAATTTCTTCAGAGAGGGATGAAAAACAACAAGTTCCCTGACCAACAATATTGCTATCTAAAACCACGAAACTTCACAAATACTGTGGTAAAATGATGACTTTTATTCCGATATTTAATCTTTACCATGCTGGGTCCTCCTAAATATTGAACAGTAGTTAAGTACCCATTTTTGTATATTTGATATTGATTTCTTTAAAATTACCATTTGAACTTGTTTGTTCAGATACTATTTAAAAATTGTGAAGGGCAATTTCTCCCTGGGATTATACTTAACATTCTTAATTAAATTAGGAAATTATGAAAAGTGTTAATTTTTAATAGTGATTGACTTCTGTTTACATGTATTAAACCCAGCCAGCATCTGGACCGGCAGGAGAGGAAGGGGACAAGTGCAAAGCTCCATCCCCACCCCCATGTGGACTTAGGTAAATGGCTGGCACCAGGATAATCACAGATTTTATCATCTGAAATCCATTAGGAGTGGATTCCATCACTACTTTAACTTGAGCCCTAATAACACATGCTCAAAATTACTTAAGATGTGATTGCATTTGAGAATCAGCAAATGGTATCCATTCTATGCATGTTCCAAAAACTGTACCCAACACTCCATTCTTCACACTGAAGAGGCATGAGCTTTCCCCTGCTAGCTACTGACAGATTTGCCTTTGGTACTCAGGATCCTAAATTAAGTAATAACTCACACATATTATAATTAAGACTCCAGCATTAAAAACAGAGAGAGAGAGAGAGAGAGAGAGAGAGAGAGAGAGAGAGAGACTGACTAGCACGAGGATGAGATAAATGTGCATTGCCTGCCTAATGCACACGACAGTCTGGGTTCAATCCCCAGTGTTGTGCAAAGGGAACTAGCAATATGATGCCCATTTAAATGAAGCATAAGTAAAGGAAAATATTTCAAATAATGCAATATAAATAACATAATCATCAGGAATTCTGCCAACGAGTATGACCTGTTCTCCAGTCATTTAGAACAAAGAACACTTGAATGCTATCAAGCTCAAGGGATTTTTTAGACAGTAGTAGTTTCTTCTAGAGAACACTGAATTTTGATGTGTGCTTCCTTTCAAATAATTTCTGTCGAGCACCAGTATTTCCCACATTAGTTCCATGTGTGTAGAGCCCAACAATGAAATAGAAAAAAATTTAAATTTTGATTTAAACACATCTCCCAGGCCCTGTCCCCACCAAGGAAAGTGTTTTCTGCAATGTGTCTGTCTGCTTTTTTCTTGATGGTGCAGTACCCAGGACCAGGAGTCTATGGCACTTTGGCTGTTGGTAGAGCACAAATGCACAATGTTACAGTACCTTCACAGGACAGGCCGTGGGAGGTAACACCGGAGAGGCTCTCTCTGCACACGTTACAGAAGGTGGGCCGGGCATGGGAGCAGGCGTACCAGTTATGCATCCCTGAGAAATGTTCCACATTAAACTGGGCCACCTAGAAAAGTTAGACAGAGTTGCCAAACAGGAGACCAAGGCTAGAGACTCATGACTGTCTGCAATGTGCATGCCATAGTGAGGACCAAGCTTTCAATCCATCACTCTGGACAGCAAAGCACTTGAAGACAAAACAAGATCTACTTTACACAAGTTCTAATGAGCCTTCCCACAATTCCTCCTGCACAGACTAGCTCTGGCTCTGTGGCTGCTCTCATGCTGTAAGGACACAAAACAGTAGATGGCACGTTACCTCATAGGGTTCTCTGCTCTGTACTGACTTCAGAGAGCTGATCCAGTCTTCCATCTCCTTCCTGTTCTCAGCACAAAGCATCAGCCTTCTGAATGGAGTGATTATCTGAAACAGACAATTCAATCTAGTGATTATTAATAACCAACATGAGGGGTTTTACAAAGCCTGGCCTCTAACAAGGCTGTTTCATCTCTTCAGGGTCTTCATTTCCTTGATGAAGAAGAAGAGGTCTCTGTAACACGGAGGAGTTTCATTCTGTGTCACAGAATGTGTTCCAGGGAAGGACGCTATTCGGGAGTCTGCTTGTCTCTTGACTTTGTAGCTACTAATAAGGCTTTTTAGCTCTTTCTAAAGACAATTCCCACAAATACACAAGCATTCTTACTGCATGTAATGCATCTTCAAGCCTGGTTTTAAATACTTCAAAGTCATTTGAAATGACACCCAGCTTTCAATATGGAAAGGAGTTTTAAATTAAAAATGTATTAAATTCCATAACTGACGTACTATGGTATTTCCACTACCTGGGTGAATAAGATTCGTATGAAGGGTTTCCCCTCTCACTGTGCAGAAATTAATTGTATACCGTTTTAGTTAGAGCAAAGTGTACAGCATAAAAATCCTTGATGAAAGAAAATAATTGTGACTTTCATCTTTTTCATGACACTGAGAAAAAGCAAATTAATTGTATTAAGAACCTTAAAATAAGTGGGATGCAAAACTACAGCTGTTTTAGCACCAAACGTGCTTCCAAACAAGCTTCTAACTGAACTCTGCTTATCAATGTAGTATCGTGGATGCTGCCTGGAGTCACTGAAACCTACACCCTCACTGCAAAGAAGGGTCCATTTATGTACTTATGGCACAGCAGAAAAATGCTGCGTTCTGCCCAAGAAGTTATTTTCAAATAATATATTAGAGACTTATTTTTTTACAACAAACATAAAAACTGCCCAAGTCCAATCTCTTGGACTAATTAACTAAACATTTTCCTATACATACAGCAGATATCATGAGTGATTATGAAGAAATAATCGCCTATAAGGAAAAAAAAGGGGGACCATTCGTTAAAGACGGAACCAGTGTACTTCACCACCACCGATCTAAACAAGTACGTCTACAGTGCAAACAACAGAGAAATGAACCCATCTGAGCCACTCACCAGTCATTGCAGCCTCACTTGTGTCTAGACTACAGTGTCTTCCAGAAGCCCAGAAGCTTTCACTACTTCTGACAGGCATTTGCACTTAAATAGAGCCAGCCCACAGTCACATGGCACCGGGGCACCAACTGCTCTGCTGTGCTCTGCTCTGTGCAGTTGTTAATTGCACATGAAATCGAAGACAGCCTCACTTTTGCGTGTTCTTGTTTTAAACGACCTTCTTTGGGTAAAGCTTATTAGCAGTTGGTCATTCCTCTTCCTGAATAAATAGTTAATGCAAAGAGCAATGCCTCTCTCGTTACTTGGAAGCCAAATGGATGCTTTATTGCTTCAAAATGTTTTTCTAGGGCAGTTCATCAAATGTGGCAGAGAGGTACCATTAAATCATAATACACTCCTGGCTCTCGAGGCTGGCACAGCATCCAGAAACCTCCATGTTCCGCTGGCTCACTAATGCCATCTGAGTAAGTATTATAGGCCTCTATCATTTATTTGACTTTAGCTATACAATAGGATGTAAATATAAGAGTTTCTTTCAGGTGTCATTCCTCTATTTGATTTTGTGAAATTCTAAGCAAAGCATGGTGTCTGACAGTCAAAACTAAAGAAGCTTTTAAAGCAATTATGAATTTAAAAGGCAGAATAAAAGGCAGGTGATGGCTTCTAAACTTTCTTAGAGATTTTGGAACTAGACAGACACTTCAATTCTAAGTGAATCCAGCAGAAGTGCAAAACTCAATCATGGTCACACCTTCCACACTAAGGAAGGGTATATATTTGCAATTTCTACTTTTGAACCGAGTCTTGCTTAAATGAGCAAGCAGAGGTCACCATACACAAACATTCAGACACAAAATCAAGTTTTTCAAAGGCAAAAGGACAGTAGAGTGATTTTGATGGACAGGCCTTGTGATTGACCACAATTAAGAATCTACAAATTGTAAATCCACACTCTCAGAAATCAGTGTGAAGAAAAATCAGTTCTTCATAAATGACGTGGAGCAGAGATGGCCAGCTTTGTGGCCACAGTGCTAAAGAGCCTGGATGTCCGGGCTAAGTCAAGCTCGACTCAGCCAGCAAGCCTGCAGCCTCCAAGCCTACCTCTTTCCTCTCAGCTTCCCTCAGCCAGCTTCCATGCACTTGGTCTCCTCCCACTGCCTGTACTGGGGGGGGGGTGGGAGCACAGCCATAGGGCAGACACACAGGCTCCAGTTATTCTCCAGCTGAATCACTCCAGCCCCGATTCTCACCAAATTTTATAAGGGAGATGTAGTAAGGGCAAATTCAGAGAATTATTTGCTTCTTAGCTGAAAGTTTATCTGACTCAGACTCTCTTATGATCACAGGCAGCTCTGGCCTAATGGGAGGCTAGAACTCCTCTCATACACTAGGGGTGGGGAGGGGTGGGGGGGTTGGGGGGAGGGCTTTCTTCCTACATCTGTTGGGGGCAAGTTGGGGAAGTTTCTGGAACCAGAGGCTGTGCTACCTTCCTCAAAGGACCTGAAGCTTACCCATCCTAACGTGTTCCCTAGCCCCTATCAATAACTCTCTCTTCCTGTTGCCCCATATGCACCATCATGGTTCTCAAGCACATCTGAACTAGTGTTCCTTGAACTATATCAGACCCTGAAACTCTGGAGCACACACAGTGTTCACCTGTCATCTGCTAAGTGTGTACTGAGAGCCAAAGCCAGGGGAACATGGCAGGGTTGGTCAAAAGAGTCTGGAATGAAAAAAAAAGGAACCCACCGATTTACTTGTCTGGAAAACTGCTGTAGTGCCAAGCAGTGGCATCTAAATTGCCTTCCTAAATGGTACCCAGGAAAGTAGAAAAAAAATTCCCATTAGTAGAATGGTTAACAGTGAGAGTTACTGGCAAAACAATCAATTCAACCACACTATTACACACTTCAATCTCCCAGTCTGGCTGGGTAAGGAGACTCTTGTAATCCCATAAATAGGAGTGGCTGAGGCAGAAAAATGTTTGAGCCCTTACTGGATAAGACAGTAAGTGTCCTGCCTGGCTGGATTACACAGTGAGACCCTATTTTATTTTATTTTTTATTTTAATTAGAAAGATTATTTTATATGTTAATCCCAGGTCCCTCTCTCTCCCCTCCTCCCCTGGTCCCCCCCGATTAATTCCCTACCTATCCCATACCCTATCTCCGCCCCAGGGAGGGTGAGGCCTTCCATAGGGGGTCTTCAAAGTCTGTCATATCCTTTGTGATAGGGCCTAGGCCAACCCCCTTGTGTCTAGGCTCAGGGAGTATCCCTCCATGTGGGATGGGCTCCCAGAGTCCATTCCTATGCTAGGGATAAGTACTGATCTAATACAGGAGGCCCCATAGATTTCCTAGGTCTCCTCACTGACACCCACATTCATGGGGTCTGGATCAGTCCCATGCTGGTTTCCCAGCTATCAGTCTGGGGACCAAGAGCTCCCCCTTGTTCAGGTCAGCTGTTTCTGTGGGTTTCATCAGCCTGGAGATCCTGTTTTAAAACACCCCACAAAAAAAAAAAATTCAGGCTGATAAAACATTAAATATAAAACCCTATGGAACTGGGACACCACAGTTAGACTGAAAATATGCTAATGTGCACAAGCAAAAACACAAAAATAAAACCCAGATACATAGTCAAATACTATCAAGACTTACAGACCAATTTAATTCTTTTTGTTCATTTATTTGCAGTTTTTAAAGCAAAATATGTAGTACTTCTGTAATAAAAAACTATTTAATTTTATTTTTTTACTGACAGAAAGATGGGAGGTTTAGAATATAAAAATGTGTAGGAAGGTTTGGGTAGGGTGGGAAATGGGAGAGAGGGAAGGGTGAGGGACAACCAATACTAAAGGTGTTTGGAAAAGCTTCCTAGACAGTTTAACTGCGGTTATCCTCCATGAAGGATAAAGGTTGTCAAATAAAAAGGCCAGTGTCAGAAGTGGATACCCTCCTCGTGGCTCAACAATGTTCCCAAGAACCCCACCCCACCCCACACAAACAATGGAGGTTACTATCATTGCTCTTGGCTGCCCATCAGAACTTCATGTTAAGACCGTATTGCTGAAGACACATTTTTCATCTCAGGACAGGGTTCTGATCAGAAATCATCTGCTGGCTAGTTTTCATAGTACTGGAAGGAATGTGGTATCAGGGTGCCTGGGATGGAAGTGAGGGGCATCAATCAACAGTTTTACCCAGCTGGGACTGCTGTGAACTGAAATGATGACTGATGTGGTAACCAACTACTTTCTGATTGGATTTAAAGCTCACTCCGTAAGGAGGTATGTAACCCTGTACATAGGCCCCTAGGTGAGGCGGGTACAATGTCAAACTGACCTCAAAGTCACATCCCTAAAACCATACATTAGCGCAGACCTCAGACCTCATCACAACAGTTTCCTTTTAGCAGTGGACGATGGTTAATGCAGAAAGCCACAACTGGTCAAAGCACAGAGAATAAACGTCTGTGGGATGCTCAGCTATAAATAGAGTTACCTGTATCACTCCCACCACCAACAACCTACACACCCCACATAGACCCTTACACACAAAGGCGAGGGTACCAATCCTTAAAAACAATGAAACAACAAACGAACCCCTTCCGGGTGATTCCAAAGTGGAAACAAGTTTGAGAGCCAAGGTCTACTGGTAATTTTCATTCTATACAACAATGTTTGAGCTCAAAAATGAAAAGTCTGTACATAGACGTGAATTAGAGGGAACTATATGTAGAGTCAGAACAACCCGGCCTAAATGTCACCAGAATCCTCTCGTCTCTGGGGCTGAGACCATGCCTCTGAGCCTGTGTTTCTGAAGCTAACTAGGGACAAAGCAGTAACTCAATGGTGGTCAGGGATTCACTGATGAGTCAGTCCAGGTTAGGCTTAGGTAACTAACAGTTGTCTGTCTCTCTCCACTGGCAGACATGGCACCTGCACTGTCATTTACAAACTTCGTACTTATTTCTTGTATTTGTGATCCAAGATGAAAGTCAAGAGAGCATTAATTAAAAATGAAGGTTTCTGCCAATAAAACCCCATGCCTAGAGTAAACTAACACTATCAGAATTACGGTAGTGACCTAGTGACATCCTCCTTGGACAAAGAAAATAACCAATGAATTAAGGGAGGAGAGGAAAAAAAAAGATTCTCCTATAGCACTACATCCTACCTTACCTAAAGCAACAGTAGTGAATGAAAAAAAAAAAGGTGCAAAAATGAAGAGGTCCTAGAGTCCCCTGTACAGCTGAGAGAATTTTAGCATCCATCGTTACTATCTATCATACCCAAGCTACAGAAGACAGAGAGCTCCTTGCTTTAACTAAGATGTCTGGAAAGAAAATTCTCGAACAGTCTCTGGTCATTTTCCAAGTCAGACAACTTTTCTGTTAGGAAACCCTGATTTTGGACCCAGTGTTCTAACTGTCCACTCTGCTAGGACAAGCTGTGTTTTATCTGGAGCCACACTGCTGCAAAACCAGTTCATACGAGCAGGAAGTCTTTCCTGGAGAGCAAGGCACCAGGCACTATCAGTGGGCTATGCTAATTTTATTGTCAATATCTGCTAGAACTGGACTTTCTCCACAGACCAATGAGCTCTAACGATGCCTTTTTAACACTAGCTCTGCCATCCCTGTTGACTGTCAACTTCTCAGTCTTAATACCCTTCTTCCATCCTTCCTTTCGAAATCTAGATCCACCTCTTCAATTATGCATGTTGCTTTTTTTCCTCGTTCTTTTTTTATGGCGTGAAATAATTCACTTTGACAACTTAAATGTGCCAAACTGCAATGTGATCACGCATCTTAAGTGACTATTTTAGGAACAGAGATGCCCCCATTTTTCAGAGCACACTGGGGACCTCCACTATCCAAGAGCGAGGATTGCAAAAGCACAGGTGTCCGCCTTCATCAAAACACACCCATCTCTACTCTCAGAAGCGCCATCTTGAAAGTTTCGAGAGGAGGTAAGGATAATTTTAGATGTAATTTTGGATATGCTCTGGCACAGCCCCCCAGATGATTTTGTCACTCATGGGGGTCATCAACCATGAAAGGTAGTTTAAGCATCTAAATTTCCTATCAGTAAAGGCAGTGCCTGGTCTCAATAGTATCAAAAGGTACTTTTTTTGTTTTGTTTTTTTGAGCAGGGTTTCTCTGTGTAGCTCTGTAGACCAGGCTGGCCTCAAACTCACAGAGATTTGCCTGCCTCAGCCTCCCGAGTGATGGGATTAAAGGCGTGTGTCACCACCGCCCAACCAAAAGGTACTCTTTTTTTTTTCAGATTTATTTATTTATTATGTATACCATATTCTGCCTGCATGTATGTCTGCAGGCCAGAAGAGGGCACATTATACATGGCTGTGAGCCACCATGTGGTTGCTGGGAATTGAACTCAGGACCTTTGGAAGAGCAGTCAGCGCTCTTAACCTCTGAGCCATCTCTCCAGCCCCCAAAAGATACTCTTAACCTTTGTGTTTTTCTGTTTCTCTTGTGGCATCCTTCTGAACACAGGACTCGCATCTGCCTACAACATTACTCCCTACGGGATCACCAGTCTAAAACAGTCTCCCATGTACAACACCTCATATACAACAGGAGATTATGGTCTCTAATGTTTCATTTTGGCTATTCTGCATAAATTTCTGTGCTACCATGTTTTTTAAAATACGTTGAAATCCACCAGAATTTGATAGGTAGAAATGAAAATAGCTAAAGTCCCGATTTTTCACCTGGCCAATTCACAAACTTCTGTGGATCTGAGTCTTACACTTGGCTTCCCAAGTGGTCTAGTTTCTGGCATCAGTATTTCAACCAATTGATCATCTCACTGTTAAAGCCCCATCTGCTTTCTAAGATGACAATTATTTACCTAACTTTTCTGAAGTATTAATAGGTAATAGGGGTGTAACATATCTTTTCTTTCAAGGTTGCTTACATTTTAATGGAAGAAATGTCATTATAGCATTAGTAGTACAAAACATAACGTCACAGTGAGCTCATTCAGGATACTTTGGCCAAGGAAAGTGTCATGAGTACTTTCAACTGACAGCAAAATTTAAGAAGACAGAATTTCAGGATAAGAATGGGCCTTATGGGCCTAGAGACATGGCTCAGTGACTAACAGCACTTGTTATCCATGGGACCTAGGTTCAATTTCCAGCAGCCACATAATGGCTCACCTATTACCTAGCTCCAGAGGATCTGGCACCCTCTTCTGGTCTTTCTGAGCACTGTATGCATGTGATACATGCATGCAAAATACTCATTAACATTAAAAAAAGATACATTTATCAAATTGATGGAATGTAATACATTCATTTTATCTGTGTGAACCCAATAGAATATACACTGAGTGGGTCAATGGGAAAAAAAGTTGCATGAAGTCCTGAAACACAAATTTTACCATATCCAAGATAAAGTTGAATAATTTATAGACATTATAGAGCACTGATAAAATCAAGCCTGACTGATGTGCACATGCACGTGGCACGTGTGTGCACACCCCCCCCCCCGCACACCACAGACACACTTCATTACTAATCTACAAATGAAATCACTAAGAAATGTTACTGTGTAAGCATAGCACTACGTAAACAGGACTCTACATCATTCCCTGTGGAATGTCAGCATAGAACCACGTTAAATTTGTACACCAACCACACACAGACATAGCCTCTACTCACATCAAAGCTCTTTCAGTCAATCTGCACTTCTGTTTTGACCGATTCTCACTGGTCAATCACCTTGACTGAATAGCAACCAACTTACAGATCTCTGGGTGGTGTGCGGGGCAGGGGGGGTCCTGGCATGGAGATGTGTAATCTCAAAAGTCAAAAAAGCCCCAGAGGCACTGAGAATAAAAGGCAGGCTTGTTACAAACACAAGGAAGCCTGTGCCATGCCTGCCTGCCGATTTATCTGGCATGGGGAAGCTGTGTACTTTCTGGATGTAATATTCTTTTCTACAATCAAGCTAGAAATCAAGTAATTACCAATGTCAATGACACTGACGTGGGAGAGTTCTACAGCAGCATCAAACACTACTCACTTGTGACAGTGGCCAATGAGGACAAGAGTCAAGTATTGAAGAGTGACTGATGGAGACTCAGAACACCATTATTCTCAGAAGCCACGAGTAACAGAGGTCATCCTTGCCCAGAGTGTGCCTTTCTTCTTTTTTGTAGGAATACCTGACTCCTGTCCTTGGCAGAAAGGCATTGATCCCTCCATTATCTCTCAAATTAAGTATGAGTTAATTATGTACAACATATTGCCAAAAAGTAAAATTAAAAAACCCTAAATGATCGGTCCACAGTTGGTTATTTCTTATGTAATATAACATAAAAGCAGCAACAGCACTGTTACAGCAAGGAAAAGAAAACAATTTAGTATTCCTTCACCATGCAACAGTGAACTGCACAGCTGTATTCGGCTTGGCCTTTCCCCTTCACAGCTTTAGGGATGTTTACTGAAGAACAGTGTATGGTTAAGTAACATGAGGTGAGATCTGCCTTGACAATTCGGATAAAACGGGGAAAGAGAATGGATAAAGCAATGGAATAAAACAGGGAACAAGAGGGGGTAGCCAAGAGGCACGTGGCATCCATGACAGAATCATCCTAAATGTTTCCCTAGGTTTGAAATTCGTCATTTGTAAAGGACTGTGATGGCTAATCTTGGATGTTAACTTGATACACTTGGCAAGAGGGGCCCTCGGGTAAAGAAATGCCTCCATCAGACTGGCCTGTGAGCAGGTCTGTGGGGCATTTTCTTGATGGTTAATTCATGTAGGAGGGTTCAGCCCACTGTGGGCTGGTAACATCCTGAGGCAGGTGGCCTAGGCTGCATATAAGAGGCTGATGACATGAGCCTTGGGGTGAGCAGAAAGCAGCAGTGGTCTATGGTCCACCCTCTGCTCTTGCTAGTTCTTGCCATGACTTCCTTTGGTGATCAACTGCCAACCGCAAGTATAAGCCAAATAATCACTTTCCTCCCCAAGTTGATTTCGGTCATGAGTTTATCACATCAACAGAACAAGCACTGACACCTAAACTCTTTAAGGGATAGGGTGAGGGACTTGAGTGTCTTAGTCCCCTTACACATAGAAATAACCGAAGCAATGCCTGGCTCTGAACCCAGTCACCAGTCACCAGTGGCTGGCCTCCTACCTCCTTCCCTGAGATCAAACTCACATTATACAAATAATGTCGTTTTCCTTGTCCAGGCAACTAAATTCCACAGAAGCTCACAAATTAAGGCTTTGGAGCACTGACTGTAATGGGAAGGAGTACTGACTGACAACAGCTCTCAATTCCTATTTCCATAATTCATGTAAGATAAAATCAGCTTGTCTCTCTCCTTACAAAATCTCCTTGGAGCTAGGAGTGTAGCTCAGTGACCCAGTGTGGTTAGCATTCATGAGACCTTCAGTTTGATCTTCAGTAGAACAAAACTGAACTCACCACTATTTCTTGATTAAAGAATTATGGCTTCATGACAATGTCACTTTCCATGTTAATTTGACTTCCATCTACAACTGAAGTTAATTTGAATTGCCTTAACATGTAACATAAATTCTAATGTCTATTTCTATGAAGAAAAAAAAAAACCCATGGATTTCAATGTTCTCTTATTACCAGTATAAATTGCCTCACATTCTCTAAACTGTGGAAAAGGCAACAGATGACATGAGTTAGGATGCAGACAGGCTGCTGTGCCTGGAACATTCCATTAAGATCTGAGTGTATGCTTCTTAGGAGGCAGAATTAATGGCCTGAGCCATGGCTTCAAGTTTAGATAGTTCTAGTGCTGATGTTTAGAATTTTTGTATGTCCACATACTATGAGTAGCCATTTATTGGATAGTTGTAACAGGCCAGGAATATACTCCTATTGTAAAATATGTTGGCATAACTCAAAAAGTAACAATTGCTGTTTTCCTTGCATGACCATAAGGCTCAAAGGCTTTACAAGTCACCCAAGGCCATGTACTCGGTTTGAACTAAATTCTTCCCACTTTCCTAGCCATCACGTACAAAGGATGGGAAAGATTGTGCTGGTCATTCTGGAAGGACAGGCTAGTAGTACACACACTACTCACTTTTTCTTATTTAAAAATAATAATGAAAGGGGGTCCTGGAGAAATGGTTAACTTGGTAATGTGCTGGCCTTGCAAGCATGAGGACCTGAGTTTGATTCTCCAGAACCAAAAGCCTGGCACGGGGCTGTGTACTTATAACTTCAGATCTAGTAAGGTAGAAACAGACAAATTCCTAGAACTTTCTGGCCAGGCAGCCCAGTCCATTTGGTGAGTTTCAGGCTAATGAGAGACCCTGTCTTCAAAAAACAATCTGGTAAGTGGGATCTGAGGAACAGCCAAGCAACAATGTCCTCTAGTGCCCACACACACAGAGAGAGACACCACACACACACACACACACACACACACACACACCTGTACATACGCAAACACATACACAATGATAATAACTGCAGATGCTTGCAGCAGTATCTCAACCCCACAGGTATATATGTGCTTTTTGAAGATGAACAACAAAAGGCCTAAGAAAGTTGTTGGCAAAAATTAACCACAATGATCACAATCACAGCTTCATTTACTAGTAGACAGGTCACTGCAAACCAGGCACCCTCAGAGAACAAAATATTTACAAGGTATATAATCTCATTTGGCATTGTGTTGGAAGTATAACACATGTGAGAAGCAGAATTTCCTGCATTAATTGTAATGCTGAGGGTCACAGTGTATCAGAAATTATTTATGTAGGTAGCTGCAGACACACCCACTGTAAATTAGTGGTATTAGTTAATGGGCGCATTAAAAATGTTACCATTCATTTGGTATTTTCAGGCTGCACCACAGATCGGGAACAATGCATTAGCTTCATTCCCTTGGCACAAACTGTTTGGTTTCTAGCTGTAAATGGCTTTATACAGGACACATATGCAGTGGGAAATTTCAAAACAAAATAATTATCTTGCTTTGTATTGCTCACTACAAATGGGATGCTTCTAAAACTTAAATTTTCCATTAGTCCGTGCTTGAACTTGAGTAGTGGAGAGGACACTTAACTTTGCTATAAACTTAAAATAAGCCATGGAAAAAGACCCCCAAATCACTTTAATAGAGTTGAGCGCACCTCTCCAATTGCCTGCTCGACGTTCCCAGGAGATCTCACAATAAGTTCAAATTCACATCACCCAGGACTTTCATCCTGTTTTCACTTCTTGTAAACCTGATTTTATGTTTATTTCCTACTATTGACTCAAATCCTACTTATACCCCAAATCTAGTTCTGCGTTAGCTTCTTCATCTCCTTGCCCCCCACTCCGCCACAGCCCTCTAGCCTTCCTTTCCATGGTAAGCACACTGGTTTCTACCCTACCAGGCTTTCTTTGGAAGTGGCAGCATTGCCCAAGGTACTTCTCATGCTAATTCCTAACTCCTGTCAAGTGCACCAGATGGGAAACTGCCAGAGAGGGCCGGGAATATGTGATTCTTAATAGAAAATTCAAAATACTTTTAGAATGAAAATGTCTGCCGCTTAAACCTGACCCAGTTACCAACTTCCCTTCCTAAAGATAAACACTGGTCAGCTTCTTTGTGCATCTCTCCAGAGACAGTCTATCTATATATGAGAACTATGGGCTCCCTTGCAGTTTAAATATACAAAAACACACGCATACACAAGCACACAGTAACGTTATGGAATCTTAACTGTCCTACATCTGAGTTTTCTCATTGAATAAAGTCAGCCTGCAGGCACACAGCTAATTCAAATGGCTGCACAGCATTCGGTTGTCATGTGTTCATAACTCGATCATCTCTGACTGACATATCTTGGTCCTTTCCAGTCTTGCTATGACAATGTACAATTGATACCCGTTATGTATTCCTTTGCAAGCATATACAGAACGGTTCACTTATCCTTCATGATTCCAGAGGCTGAGGCAGTGGAGGCTCAGATCAAGAGATGAAGCAACTTCTACAATCTTTCCTGGGAAGTGTTCATACCAAGGAAGACTAAAATGTCTATTCCTTACTTGTCTAATAAAGACAGGCTAGCGACCCACATAAGGATTGCACTGGACAATAAGCAAGTACTCTGACCGCTGCTAACTGGTATACTGTTCCACATCCATAGCTTCACTATGAATGGTCAGATCTGAACACATCCTGTCAACAATGGTGATCCTTGGAGTTGGAGAAAGGAATCAGCACTAGGTGCACTGATTGTTCTTGCAAAGGTTCAACACCCATATGGTGGCTCACAAAATCAGCAACTACGGTTCCAAAGGACTGGACACTCTCTTCTGGCCTCCATGGGCAACAGACATACATGGTGCACATACACATTCATAGACATAA
The DNA here is from genome assembly GCF_003668045.3 of Cricetulus griseus. Lineage (NCBI taxonomy): Eukaryota > Metazoa > Chordata > Mammalia > Rodentia > Cricetidae > Cricetulus > Cricetulus griseus. The sequence goes on from NW_023276807.1 coordinate 233,007,389, forward strand.
ATAAATATTTATGTCAGCAAAATATCCATAGACATAAAATAAAAATAATTTTTAGAAAGCAGTCGTTTACCAGGTTACTACCATCATATGATCCTGAATATTCTAATATGCCATTCATTCTCATGGAAAGCACTCAAATTTTAAATATTAAATGTGCTTTTGGATAACTACAATAATCTGCCCAAAGTAAGTTCTTTGAACCCCAACCCCTTTAATCTGTTTCCTGGAAGGAAGGATGTTCTTCGGGCTTACTGAGATAATGGAATGAAATATAAAATTAAAAGTAGCTACATACTCACTACTATCATGTTTTACATACCAAAGAGGATTCAGAAATAAATTTATTGTTTTCTGCTATATAACAAATACCTTCAACTGCTAAGATCTTGTAAAAGCACAAGCTTTCCTTGGTGCTATTTCATTTTTTAACATTCAACATAAAACAATTATTAAATACATTTTTAAAAGCTAAAAGGTTGATACTTCATGTGGTCCAATGAAGCTAGAATCTGTGAGGTATGAGGTTGAGTTCTATTCTTCAGAACCTGTCGTACAGGATGGAAGGCTCCAGAATTCAGGGTTCTGCTGCTTCGTTTAAATGGATATCAGCTAGCAGGCCCTCTTTAGCCATATTCAGATATTTAATATTCTATTTTTAAAACTGTTACTCTGGCCAGTGATTCGTTTGCCCACATTAGGTCCCTAAGTCCAGGCACTGACATGAAGCAGAAATTCGTCTTTTATAGAGCCCTCAGTCCGTACCCACAGGGGCCAAAGTGCTTTTAACTAAACCCTTCATCTAAATAAATGCCCTAAAGTTCAAGTAAATCATGTAGCCCTTCCTGGAAGAATGTGTCTGCATATGATTTCAACTGGCAGTGAGAAACCCTTCACCCTGCCTGGACATTTTCAGAGCCTCTGCAGAGAAGGATGACGTAGAGGCTGTGGCTCCTGGTTCAGTACCTGAGACAAGCACCCTTACCAGTCCTTCATGCAGAAATTCTACAGGGAAAAGATGGGTTCTTAATGCTTAACTCCATATAGTTACAAGGGACTACTGTGGGTCAGGGTGACAGTGACGTAATCAGCTCAGGACCATGTATCTAGAACCTATGAAGGACCTTGTAAATGAAACAGCTACTAGAAATATAGGTTTATCATTGGTCCCAAGGCCCAGTGTGGCAGGAACTAGGTGCTACAATATGGCAGAAACAATGTGGAGGTCAGTCCTCTAAGACAGTCCACCAAGGTTCGAGAAACTTCAACTGGACAGAAATTCCCTATTGGTCTTGTACAAAATGCCTCAGACTGAAGGCCACCTAGGACACCAGCCTCATAAAACTCTGGCAACAGGCCCAAAGATAACAGGATTTTGTTTTTGTTTGTTTGTTTGTTTTTTCAGGAGAGAAGCTGGACTGGAACCCACTATGTAACATAAACTGGCTTCAAACTCACTGCAATCCTCCTGCCTCAGCCTCTAGGTAGTATATTAATGTTAACATAGAGTCATTTTAAAGTATCATAAAATATTTGAGTCAACATACATAAAATAATTAGACTGGCTACTCTTAAGTTTCTAATATTTACGTAATCAAAGTTGGGACCACTACAATGATTAATAAGAGGCAAGAATTATATCTGTAAGACTTAGTGGTTTAAAAATAGTCTGAGTCACTTATATAATATAAAAATTTCATGAAGATGCAAATGTTTACTAAGATATGGAAAATCAAACATCATGGAGAAAAATGGGGAAATTCTGTGCCTATGCTTAAACATGAAAGGCTACTGCTTACCCAAAGAAAAAACATAACTTTATAAATATCATTCATTTGTTCATTCAACACAAATACTTCTTTCATTCACTTAACAAATCCAGGCTAGCCTTGGGGAATCAGTGAAGACACAGAATTTGAAGCTGGAAGGAAATTTCTGTTTCCATCAGCTCATCTCACTGCTCATACATACTGACACCAGGTCAACTGACCACTCCAAGCCTTCTTGAAGGAAGGTCATTAAATTCTTGCTGAGTGGTATCATGATACATGTGTGGAAGGGGTTGAGGCCACTGTGCAGTCACTTCAGGCTACACTTCCTTGACTATCCCAAACCAACAAGAGCCCCACATTTACACAGCTCTTGGTCTTCCAACCTTGAGATGTTCATTCCAGCTCTGAACATGGACCTGTCCTGAGGGCTCTCAGAGCCCCCTTCAGCTAACAAGGAAGAAGATGACTGAAGATTTCTAACAATGAGCAAGGCCATTACCTCACAAGGGGCCTGTTCTATTAGATGATTCTAGTTAGAAAGTTCTTTTATGTTGAGTTGAAATAAACCTTGTGAATTCAACCACACAAACCTATTGCTGCCTCTTCTATGTAATAATTCCTCAAGTATTCCAAAAACTTTAAAAGTAGCATTATCATCATCATCAACGGGGTGTATACGTATGGAGTTTAGAGGACTTCTCTGGAGTCAGTTCTTGCCTTCCACCTTTATGTGGGTCTGGGGATGTGAAACTCAGCCTTGTGTGAAAAAATCCTTAAGCTGCTGGGCCCATGCTGTTAGCCCATATTCCCAAACTTCTTTAATTAAAACAAAAACAAAAAACAAAAAAACAAAACAAAACAAAAAAACAGTCCTTACATGCCATTCAATCCCAGGTTTCCCAGACAGTTTTAAAATACTGGTCACTTTCTTCTGTGAGCTCATTTAGTCAGCATTTCTCTTTAAGATCCAGTACCCAGAATGTACCATAATATTCTAGACTTGAAGTGTAACCAGCACTAGTTTGCTATTTATCTAGTATTGGAGCCTAAGATTCTCACTGATGATGTAGAAAAGACAAGTGAACATGGGACCAAACAGAGGATCACTATTAAAGTGATCATACATACATACATACATACATACATACATACATACATACATACATACATACACACACATTGATAAAATAAGTTATCACTATATATCTAAATGGTCAAATACAGAGGGGGGACAGCAGAGTGGTCAAGAGCACAAACTAAGGCTACACACCCTACATGGGTCCCATGTTTTAGAGACTTGCTTCTCTGTTTCCTTGCTAATCTAGCAGCAATAACAACTGTCTTGCCTCACTGGATTGGTATAAAAAAAAATTAAGTGAGATGACAGGTATAAAGTGTTTAGAACAAGAATCAATATCATTAACTAAGGTAGGTAACTTCTTTAGCTAAGGACTCAGGTGATTATATGTGTGCCTTTTACAGGATGGGCTTTTCACATATCACACGGGAAAAGGCAAGTTTCAGTCATTTCCCTACAAATTAAATATTGAGACATTACTGGATGAAAGCAAACTGACACTTTCCGAGGTTCAAAGGATGCGATATCCTTCTTCAGAGAGAAGACAGGCTGAACTTTGCCAACTGAAGGGAAGCCAAGGGAAAGCAGAATAAACAGAAAGCAACTACTACAGAAACAAACTCCCAGGGACCCAGGCTGCTCAGTCAAAGATGGTATGGATGCAGAATTTCCGGGGTTGTAAGCCCACCACGGTATGCTCTCCTTGCTTGCTGGTTTCTTTTAATGTAAACACTTTAAACTCTCCAGTCAGAATCATAATTGAATGCCATACTGGGGTCTTTTCTGGCCACTGTGACCAAGTACCTCACTAGAAGCAACTGAAGGGAGAAAAGACTTACCTGGGGTCACATTTAGAGAAAAGAACCCCACCACAGCAGGCTAGACAAGGCAGCAGTGCACAGTCAGCTCTATGGGCACAGGAACAGGTGGGTGGGTCTCCCCCATTCCTCAGACCAGGAGGAGGAGAAAGGAGAATTCTAAAGCTCTTTAGGCCTTCTTCTCTTGTTCAGTTGGGCTCCCAGCCTAGGGGATGACGCCACCCATATTTACCATGGGTCTTCCCCTCTAAGTTAAACCTCTCTGGAAATACCCTCATACGGAGAGAGGTATGTCTCCTAGGTGATTCTAAATTGAGAGGAAGTCAGTGCTAAAGCAACTTTCAGCATACCTGCTTGAGCAAGTAACGCTGGCAGTAAGAGCTCTTTGCTCCAGAACTCTTTCAGATATAGACATAAGAGCTTCTGTTCACATGGGGCCTGCATTTGACCTGGGGAACATGCACTACCAATGGAACTTCACACACAGCTCAATGACTACTGAAAAATGCTAAGGATGGTTAAATTAACCAAAGCATCTCTGCATCCCTTCTGAGTTAAACATATAAGCACACAAACAGATATTCCATGCTCTTTTCTGCCATCTTTTGCCACCCAACCACTCCCAATGCTGGGGATGAGGCCTCAGGCCCCCTACATCCTCCAGAAGAGTTCTCTCCCAGACAGACAGCCTCCTGGCACTTTTATATTACATTTTATTGTGAGACAAGGTCCTATGCAGTTGCCCAGTTTAATTAGCTCTGAACTGTCCTGCAGCCAAGCAGGCCTTGAGCTTGACAGTCTTCTGCCTTAACCTTCAACTGGGATTACAGGCCTATGCCACAAAGCCTGGCCAGTTATTTCAGATGAAGACTTAAATGCCAATACAGTGTCTTTAAAATGATCATTCATTTGTCTGAAGTTTATCTTAATCTCCATTAGGTTTAAAGAGACTCATCTAAACAGCTGTGGGAGCTGTGTCTGGAGTAAAGTTTCAATCACCTGAAAGCCCTTCACTGGTAAATGACATTACCCTAACCATCTGTGATTGCCATCTCATTGCTAATTGGTTGCTTTTCTCAACCATGCTCATTAACATAGGATGAAAGATCGTCCTTATACCTCTCAAAGAAAGGCAGATGGAATGTTTCCTTAAGAAGGAATTCATCTCCATAACCTTCAAAATTCCCCAACTTTCAGAAATTGGCCATATCCTGCCAATCATAAGGGGGAATGATGGGCACTACATTCAGGATAACTACCATCTACTAAACTGCAGGTGCTCATCACTGTCTAGATATTTGATATGTTATCACATTAATTTGATATCGAGAGCCTTAGGAAGCAGGTACTTACTCCACCACTGTAGATATCTTTAAAGGGATTAACTACTAATGTGGCCAAGGTCACATAACAGGGCTGAACTAGGCTCTTTGACTTCATAACCTAAGCTCATAAGCTCTGCACTAGAAACAACCTAATGAACACCAACCTAATTTACTCATAAGATAGTACCCAGGATATGAAAGTAAAACATGGATTGGAAGACTCTGTAAGACACTATGCACAGTGTACACAGGTCTATACCACACCCACAATCTCCTGGCTCTACTGTCTTGGTGCCATGTGCCTCAGTGGGACTCAAACACGGATGCAGAAGTAACCCTGATACAGCTCAGTAGGACACTTTCTATATGAGCCATCTTAGCAGGGTTGAGCATTCATTTTCAGGCAAAGCGTAAGTTTTCCACCAACTATTTATAGATTGTCCACGTACCACCATTTCTTGTCAATATATCACCCTTAGGGACTTCAAGAAGACCAGAAACTGGCCACTCCTAGTCTCCAACCGCAATCCCATCACACTGCACCATTAACCTCTGACACGAACCAGCTAAAATAGCGGTGTCAGTAGCAGTGAAGCTGATCTAAGAGGGCAGGATATTTAAATATTTCAGCAGGAAGACGGTCAATTACCACTTGAAAACATGCCTTTTGCTCCATTTTATGACATGGAAAGTTCTACCCAGTTTCTACTGTAGCACAATGCTAAGCAGCCTAAACTTTTCAGCCTCTACCTCTCCAGTCTAACAAACTTCAGAAAGAACAGTTGGGTGATGACATATCCAAGGCACCAAGTCTTCTCATGCTGAGAGACAATCTGATCATGTGTATCAAAACCAAGGAACACTTATGAGTAAGGTGTTACCCAGTACAAAGAGACACAGTTTCTGCCCTCATGGGGCCATGATAAAAATAGAGACTTACCTAGGCATACAGCAGTCTAGGGCAAGTTCTCTCTACAATAGGAGAAAACAAACGCAGCTGGCGGGCAAAGAATAGTTGCACAGACGGCTTGCATGATCCCTGCAAACGCAGGCTTTTCCATTTCCTTTGCCTGTATCTGCTCTAAGCCCCACATTTTCCCTTCACCTGAAATTATCTAACACTGTAAACTTTAGGACCTTCCTTCAGATTAACTCTAGCCCTCTTTGATTTAAAAAAAAAATGTTCATTACCAGAGGAAGGCAAATGGCTAGTCCCACTGGTAGGACTAGCAAGGTACTTTCTATCTTAGCCAAGCCCACCCTCATTTGGAGGATTGAATAATAAGCAATACTTTAGCCTTGGAAGCCCAAGTGTCTCATGTTTACAGAGCCTGCTCAGATAACAGCAAGGCTATCTCTGCCTTCTGCTGTTTTATCCTCAAGCAGAGCAGCCTAAGCTATAAGCCACTGGTGTTCCAAGCATCCAGCATCACCGTTACCCCTCTGCCCCAAGGTCTTATAAACCACTGCTCTGGATCAATCTATTTGTTTGCTCTCTATTAATTTCAAGACTATTCTATAAGCACAGATTGCATGGGCATTACTAAAGCCAGTCTTTAGTGGACATAGTTTACAGGTCCCTGATGGTTTATTTCCATGCCGCTCTCCACAGAAGCTATTCTAAGCCTTCCCAATCTCCCACTCAGAGCCACACAACCTGGTCTTTGGTTTCACTGAGAAAATGATACTATTTGGGCTTGAAATACACATGCTTGCTGCCCACACCTGCCTCCATCCCGGCTCGGTGCTCACACTGTGCCCCCGTTCTTACATCCATTGGCTCACTCAGCAATCTTGCCCCATCTAATAGCTCCTTCCGTTCCTCATATAAACACACTCAAAAGCCAAGTGAAAAGGAACACAGAAACCACAATGCTCCCATCAATCTGTGCTTCCAACACCGAAGCCTCAGATAAGAGCCTGTTGGTCTCACTCCGAATTAACTGTGCAGCCTGATGCATGCCACCCTGCCCTGGAAACCACTCACAACCACGTGACCACATGAACGAGCCCCAAGTCCACAAACCCAAGTCACCTTCTCAATTCCTCCTGGACCTGCCCTCTCCACAGCACCTGACATTTGGCGACTTCCATCTTGAAAGTCTCTGACGCTGGTTCTTATGACATCACCGGCTGGTGACTCCACTTCTTCACTCAGTCCTCCAGTCAAACCTTACATTTTAACATTTTCCCAGGATTCTATTCTTGGCTTTCCTCTTCTCAAACTAAACTCTCCCCGGGGAGAAGGAGCGGCAAAGCACTGTTTACACTATGAATTATCCACATGCCCATAAATCAATAAGACTAAATTTGAATTTATTTGCTTCCTCTCCCCACTCATCTCCATACCAGAGCTCACCTCTATCATGGTCCTCTCTGTTTGCTTACCTGTCTCCCCGGCTCTGTGCATCTAAGGGACAGACACTGGTGTCAGCACCAGCGACTTCCCTGTGAGGGCTGGAAGTGCGTAGGTGTGACGACTTAGCAAAAGCAATGCATTACAGGGCAGCCTAGGAGTGTGGTGCTGCAGAGGAGCCACAGGAGCTCCCTGAACTAAGGGAAATCTAGAGGGAGATTTACATATGCAAATAGATAGATAAAGATATCGCCTATGCGGCATTTCTCTAATTATCATAAATGCCAGTGATATAATAGGAAGTCAATTTATACTTTGATTTTGTAAATGAAAGAGACAGAGAAATGGGAAAAGAGGTAGAATTTCAACAACTGCAGGAAGAAAGAAACCAGTTGGGGAACAGGAAAGCTGGGACATAGTATGCTGGGCGGCAGGGTGTGGATGGCCAACATCAGGACACTGGGAAGGACCACACAAGATCTTTTTTATTCTTTTGAGTGGAGATGCAATTTGCAGGTGAGGGCGAACAAGCTAGTCCCTTTATGCAATGCAACCTCTGATTAGAAAATAGGCCGGAACAGAAGAGTCCTCTTCCAAAGTTCCCTGATGAATTACCTAAGTGAGGAGAAATGAAAGCCTGAACTATAGCAACGGCTATAAAAATAAGAGGAGAAAATATTGGTTTTTAAGACAGTAGATAAATAACAAAGGTCTTGAAAACTTAAGAACAATAGAATTAAATAAAGGATTAATTTAAAGGAAGTAAAAGCTTTAAAAACACAAAAAGCAAAAAATAAAAAGGAGCCAGTCAGTGGTGCCTTTAATCCCAGTGCTCTGGAAGCAGCGGCAGGCAGATCTCTGTGACTCAAGGCCAGCCTGGTCTACTGAGCAAGTTCCAGGACTGCCAGAGCTACACAGAAAAATCTGTCTTGAAAAAACAAAACTGTTGGGGAAAATTATTTTAAGTTGTATGACTTTTGTTTATGCTGCATTTGTTTAACTCCATGAAGCTGTGATTCTTTGCCTGTCTAAAACACCCAATGGTCTAATAAAGAGCTGAACAGCCAATAGCAAGATGGCAGCAAGGATAGGCGGGTCTGGCAGTCGAAAGGGATAAATAAAAGGAGGAACGGGGGAGCAACAAGAGAAGAAGGGGAGGACCACCCAGCCAGGCACAGAGTAAGAATGAAAGAAAGATATACAGAAGAAAAGGAAAAGGCCTAGAGGCAGAAGGTAGATGGGATAATTTAAGAAAAGCTGACTAGAAACAAGTCAAGCTAAGGCCAGGTGTCCATAAGTAAGAATAAGCCTCTGTGTGTTATTTATCTGGCAGCTGGGTGGTGGGCCCTCAAAAACCAAGAGTAAAACATTGCACAACCAAAACAACAACAAAAAAATTAAAGTGAAAAGGAAAACAGTCCTTGCTGGTTTGTTTATTTGAAACAGTCTCATTGTGTAGCCCAGGCTGCCCTAACATTCACGGCACTCTTCCTGCCTCAGCCTCCCAAGTGTTAGGATTATAGATATGAGCCATTTTGTGTGTGTGTGTGTGTGTGTGTGTGTGTGTGTGTGTGTGAGAGAGAGAGAGAGAGAGAGAGAGAGAGAGAGAGAGAGAGAAGAGAGGTAAGAATATATTTAAATGTACATATTCAAAAATACATATTTGAAAAACACATTTAAACCCAAGTTTACTGAGCCAATAACGGAGCATATATTTGGTGTTAGAATGTAAAACATTTATTAGAGTTAATTGTGTCAGTAAGGACTGACTTGAACATCTACGCATGCTTCAAAAATGCCACCCCACAGCCCTGGAACAGACAACTGAACAGAACCATACCGTGAAGCTGTTGTTGGCATTTTTTGTGCTTGCTTCAGCGACACTGGCATCTGAGAGGTCGACTTCATCAAATATCAAGGACTGTTGGTGGACAAGAACACAAACTCATTATGTAGAAAGCCGGCTCTTCAGTACATTTTCACTATCGGCCCATGACAATGAAGATGAAAGTGACATCAAGAATCAAACATGAATGTTAACTTGGGGCCACTCCACAAGCTTGTCTCAGGAAGAACGAATCCATTCAACATGGCTACCCTATGTAGCTTCTGCACAAATGAACGTTGTCTTCTGGAGCCTCTCTGCTATCTTATGAGAACCAACTGAAGGACACACACACTCATTCTCCCACACGCTAAAGCCTGAGACAAGTCTGCAGGCAGTCAAAGGCATCATTGCCCACAGGTTTGCTGAGTGGAGACTGAGAACAAAACCTGGCTCAGATCATGGTGACTTACTGAATGCTCTGGACCTTATTGTCCTTGCCTTCCAAAACGTGTCCAAATAAGATGGTGACCGTGTAAAGGGAGACTTTTCTTTGTCTTGTCTGGGTCCTACTGGACCTGTTTCTCTCTGCCCACGGGGTCCCCATAGCCGATACGAAATAACCACTCAGAGACTTAATACATATGTATAATTGTTTGGCCATTGGCTTAGGTTTCTTACTGGCTAGCTCTCTCTTAATTATTAACCATTTATATTAATCTGTGTATCGCCACACGGCCTTGGCTTACCTAGGTGACTCCCTGGTGTCCTTCCTCCCCAGCGGCAGCTACATGGTGCCTCCCCTCTCCCTGCCTCTTTGTTGGGAATTCCATTGGCCAAAACAGCTTTATTCATCAACCAATAAGAGAAACATAGGACAACCCCCATCACGACTGCTCTGCAAACAGAATACCGTGTTTCTCTCACACTCTTACACACTTATTTAATCAAAAAGTGTCAGTGGTGAAAGCTCCAGAAAAAAAAAATATATGATTTTTGTTTAAAGGAACAAATTATCCATTGGTAAATATGAATAAATAAATGAGTCTTTCCAATTTTTAGTGAGTTGTTCATTGCTCAGCTTTCAAGCCAGTGGGCTTCCAGCACAAGTGGAGTAACCACTTTCCTCCAGGGCTGCAGAGAAACATGTCTCCCCTTTCTGATAGCTTCTACTCTCCCAACTCCCAGGGAGTTATGTTAAGGAGGTTATGCTAAGTTTACTATAATTTTATTAATTCACTTTAATTCGACTAGATATGCTCCCAAACTGGAAGGGTTGTACAATATGGCTGGTACATGAAACAGACAAAGCTCACTGCAGTGTGAGAGAGACTCTTAAACATGGAGGACTGGAGTCACAAGGAAATGCTATGGAAAGTCGCCAACAATTTTCTCAGCAGAAAACAAATGCATCATCTCATACATGGGACGATTTGAGAGCATCTTAATGGGACACACAGTCAAATCAAGGTAATCAAGAAGCTGATGCTTCTACAGAGGAATGTGCAAAGACACAATGGAGCCGGACCAGGGACAACAGGCAACATCAGACTTTTAAAATAAGATTACTTGATTTTGTTATGACTTTAACCTGAGTATTCAGTCATTCCTTCTACTGCTGTTCCACAATCCAAGAATTAGGTTTGCTGACTGGTTGTTTTGTTCAGCTTCTACTAATGACTCTACTGATTACATCAGGAACATGCATTGTTAAAAATGGAAATGATTGTTCCTCTGGCATCTTAATGTTTTCTTTTCAGGCAACATGAAAATATTAGTTTTAATAGGGATCTTCTTCCCAAACTACATTATGATTTCATTCAACTGTTATATAAAAATTATTTTAAGCCTCAATTTTATTATGATGTGATTTTTCACTCTTAACTGCTACCATAATGAAGAGATTATCTGTGCCCGGGACTGTGAAAGCACTCGGCAGGTATGGTCTTAAGCTTCTCTCAGTAGCACATGACAGTCTCAGGGCACACTGTGGTCTGGGCATGAGTTGAGCTGTGAACTTACAGCTATCTGTCCCTAGGATGTAAATTCCTAACAGCTGTAACAACTCTCACTTTCTTATAGTCAGAAAAAGATTTAAGAGGGAAGAAAGAGGAAACCCAAAGTTTTGAATTTATTCTAAGTTATTTAGAACTTAATTAGAGGGAAATAAGAGAATCAAACTATGCTAGACTAGCCACCCATATGACTCGATAGCTCCCCCTTGGGGTGGACTGAAGGATGACCACATTTATAATAAATCCATGTGAGGACAGATAAGCTATGAGGCTCCAAGACAAATGCAGCTTGTACAATCAAAGGTTTCCATCTAGTCATGACACACAGTGCTTGGAACCAGTCTTGTTGAGTTACCTTTGAGTCCTTTGCATAATAAAGTGTACGGCCTCGAAGTTTGAAGTATCTCTTCTTCCATCTTTGGAAAGAGCTGGTTTGCTTCAGCAGCTGTCCTTCCTTAATACTGGTCTGGGGACAAAAGAGAGCACAACGGTAAGATGAAAATCAAACTCAAAACCAAGTCCCATTCAGAACCAATGACCCATGCCCATTAGAATTCAGAAGACTTTGGCTAACACCTTACAAATTACAAGAGAAAACATTTTGTTCATATCGCAGGTCAATCAAGAGAATGTACATAAAGTACCAGAAAGCAGAAGTAAATTTCACATGGTTCTCAAAGAATTTACAGGTAGAATTGGCTACTGAAAAGACTCTGGGAGACAGAGTCCTTGTCTTCAGCTGTGTACCCACTGGTGAATCCACCAGGCTCCACAGAACAGTTCCAAACCCAAGGCCACACAGACAGCCCTGTTTAAACTCTGGGGGTCACAAAACAAAACAAAAAGATATGAATGTGAGGAAGAGATTGGGGTGGGGGCAGAGTAAAGAAAGATAAAAGAAAATAGGGATGAAGAAAGCCAGAACTCATCAATGAAATTGTCAAGGAACAAATATAATTTAGCAAATGCATCCGTAGACAGTATGAGAGGCACACACATAAGCTCACATCTGCAAGAGTGTGTGCCTTCCACACAGCTTACATGTAGTGAGATTGTCAAAGGTGCGAGGTCATGTGCAAACGGCCTCTGGAACCAGATACATGTTTAGTTCCTAGCTTCAATACAAGTAACTGATGAACTTGGGCAAGTTACTAACTTCTTCATGTTCATTTGTACAAAGGGGATATGAGCAGGATATACTAGACAGGCTAGTGTGACAAACAACATACACTGTTAGATGTTTGTTATTACAGCAAACACGGAAGTGTGGTAGCCCAGCACGGAAAGCATCAGCTAACCTAGTGGGAGTCAAGGAAGGAAGAAGCCTCCATGAAAGGCCTTCATGCAACAACAACAAAAAGCGTATTTGGGACATACAAAGGTAGGCAGGTTTGGATCTGAAATGTCCCTCAAAGGCCCACATGGTGAAGACTGGGTCACCAATGCGGCAGAGTTTGGAGGCAGAGGTCAAGCCTTGATCTCAGAGAGACTCATCTCAACGACCACCTGTTCCATACGACAGTGTGTTCTTACTCTCTGTGCTTCCCCACCAGACACTCCACGATGCAATTCACTTATTTTACAGTCTGTACTAAAATGCAAAGTCCCTGAGTTTATTACGTGTGATAAAAAGTTAATGTTTCACTTTAATTAGAAGACAAAGAGAAAAGAAAGAGTGAGGCAGACTACTCTGGAGCCTGCCTCTAAGACTGTCCTCAGAAGACATATCACAACACTGTCTTCAAGAGGGGGCCAGGATGGTTCACACTTATTCTGAATTCAATTCAAGAATAATAAGGCTACAATGAAGCCCCAAGAAACAGTGCAGAACTGGAGTTCTAAAACTTGTTCCACTGAACTGCCAGGGAGTATCTCAAACACCCAGGGCATTACCCCCCACACACACCATGTGCTACTGAGGGTTTATTTGCAAGTTTGATAATAATACCCTACATTATCAATAAGCTAGAAAATCTGAGAAAAGTTTCTTGCTCAGAAGATAATGAGGTCATGTTAATGTTTCCTTTGATTTTCAGGCTCACTTTGCAGTGTGCTCTGAGAGTGTCCACCGAGAAATCATTGCAATCTAACCGTGACAAAATACTTCTGAATCTTCAGTACCAGAAAACGGGTCTAAAATCAGACAGACTTTAAGCCAGGCTCTACAACACATTAACACCATGAATCTAGGACACTTCATTCTTTAGGGCCACACTTACTATCTAAAAAACAGAAGGCCAGAATGCCAATTTCACAAGCTTATTGCTTCTAAGTTCATGGGACAGTATGTCTGGAGAGCACTTAGAACAGTATTTGGGCTACAGAAAATCTCAGTAAGTGGTACCAAGTAGTATTCTGATGATGATTTCATTGTTCAGGGAGTATTTTCCAGGCATGAATTCTAAGAGCTTCCTGGAAAAGGTAAGTAAGTGTTCATCGGCCACTGTCAGGGCAAATAACAGCTAGTGTGCATGGAAAATATCAAGACAAAATGTTGCAAGAGAGGAGATTCGGGATCTGCCAGCCATGAGGAGGAGCCCGCCTTTTAGTGTACATGCAAAAGGCTAGTGAAATGTTTGAGGCAGGAGAGTAGCTTCTAGTAGTCATGCTGGACAGCCAAGCCCAGGAGACTTCATCTCGGACAGCTAAATGATGAAAACACAGCTGTAAAGGGATCGTGTGTGCATGCATGTATGTGCGGGCAGGGGGGGGGGTGGGGTGGGACTTTGAAGAAGCACAGTTCCAAGATCCGTTCCTACGTCCAATAAAGAGTGCAATGAAAAGGTCAACACACTACAGTGAACTGGTGAAAACCACAACTCCCTCTGAAGTCAAGACCTCCCTGGAATAGCTCTGTCCCGCTCTCGGAGCCAGCATACCAACATCAGAGAAAGTGGAGACTACACACTGGAGTTACCGTCCTAACAGATCCCACCAGCCCACATTTTGGCACCTTCCTTGTGTTGTACAAGCAAGGTGGCTCAGCTCAAAAGCTCTCCCAGGACCGAGATAAAGCGCTATAAATTATGAACAGACTCTCACTCCTGAGGCAGCAGGATGAGACAGGGCATCTCCCATGACCCCACTCCTCAAGGGAGTCTACCTTGTATCTGAATCCCAGGATCCTCTCTTCTTCTGAATCTGTAAGAGCACAAGGCTCTCTTCTCCTCTCCCCTACCTTTGAACTGAAGGTCTACTTGTGAGCGAATTGACTCTGATGCAGCTAGGGAGGCAGGGACAGGAGGATCCTTGGAGGGCTCACTGGCCAGTCAGCCTAGCCAGTCAACAAGTTCCAGATTCACTGAGATATTCTGTCCCAGAAACCAAGATGGACCGCAGCTGGGAAAGATACCTGGCACTGACCTCTGACCTTCACACACCTGTGCTCATACAGGCAAATACATACACACATACAGAATCATAACATTTTCACTCTGTTTTTCCTATTCATCCTGGCTTATTTCAAACAGTAATTAGCAAGGTGGAAACATCTTGGTAATCTGCTTATTTTAGTTTGAGACTATGGAAGGAAAATCTTACTTACGCCCTAGTAACTTCCAATAGCCAAACAACAGTTTCCAATCTTACTCTACTCAGTTTCAGGGCTTGGAGCTTCACAAAGTGTACACTGTGACTCACAGAAGGGCAGAATCAAAAAAAAAAGTTACTACTCCAGTAGTATGGTGATTTGAATAAGAATAGCCCCCAGAGGCCAGCATAGTTGAATGCTCAGTCATCCAGGAGTGGCACTATTTGAAAGGATTATAAGGTTTGGAGGCAGTGTGTCACTGCCGATGGGCTGTGAGGTTTCCAAAGCCCATGCCCCAGGTCCAATGTTTCTCTCTGTCTGCTTGTGGACCAGGTTTTAGCTCTCAGCTATTCTCTAGCCATATGCCTGCTTGCTGTCATGCTCACCACCATGATGACAGTGGACTAAGCCTCTGAAACTATAAGGCAGCCCCAATTAAATGTTTTCTTTTATGTGAGTTGCCTGGGTCATGATGTCCTTTCACATTGACAGAACAATGACTACGACATGAGAGGGGAATATCAATGACTACATTCGTGAAAGCTCCAGTGGGTGATTAAAAAGTAGGGTATTCTTTAAAAAAACAAAACAAAACAAAAAAACTTAACTCAGCATTTATGATTAAAATGAGAAAAGTGCCCTGCAACTGAGTTGCTTGTATGTCTCCTAAGCTTTTCCATGGACACATCTTGCTCTGCTCCAGTCCACCCAGTCAGGCCATTAACACTGCCAACTGACCCGTGCATTTTCTTCTTTGTTGATGATAGAAGCTATCTTGATTTAAAGGCAAAACATACAAAAATAAATGCTTTGAGGCTTATCTAGAAATAACATGGGAAATACTGTTGTCACTTTGGTGAGGAAAATCAATTTTGTTTAGCTTATTTCAATATAAATAAACTCTCTGATCTGAAAGGACTATGAAGTGTTAGTACACAAACAAAAACATTACACTGGGCAAAAAATAGAGGAGGGATTCAGGAGTGGGGATCCGACCCCTCACTGCTTAACTAATGGACAAATTCAAGGCAAGAGGAGAATTACTTCCTTCTCGCTGTATGCCCACTGAGAACTAGGCTCCAATGGATAACCCCAAATCCAACAACCACACAGATGGCTCTGATTAAACATGAGTCACACAACAAAACCAAAGTCAGGAACAGAACTAGTGGGGAGAAGGGGGCTTTGGTGGGGTGAGATAAGAGAGAGAAACCAAACGCATTATATTATATACATGTAGGAAGCTGCCAAATAACTAAATAAAAATCATATTGGTAGGCAATGTAACTATACTAAACATGACTGAAATGTTTATTTATAAGCATTAAGGTGGTAAATTTTATCTTCTCTGATTTCTTTTTTGAAAATAAAAAATATTTTTAAAGGAAAAAGGTATAAAACTCAGCTAACAGCCCAAAAAGCCGTTGGAATACAGGCAAAATATTTTTTGAAAGGAGAGTGTCATTATCTTAGGACAAAATTGGTGATAGGATAGAGAACAAAACTACACTGAGGACCAAGGGTCACCTCTCTCTCCAGTCCAAACCAAAACCCTCACCACCAAGCACTTATCACAGGGCTGCCTTTCAGAACAGACAGTTCTTTCAAAGGACCACTGTGAAGCCCACATGAAAGCAGGCTTCAGCCACGATGTCATGTGGCATCAGATTAGTTACTATCAATCTATCCTCTTCAGATAGCTGCTGTTTCTCTCACATGCATATAGAACAGCCATGACCCGCTGGCACAGTCTCATTTCAAGACACTTTGAGGAGACAGGCATGTAAATCCTTTGGTTACTGCCAACGGGAGATGAGAGGAAGAGGACTCTTGCTGAAACACCTCAAATCACTTGGGGTAGAATCCTAGAATCCTCAGGTATAGACAGTGTTAAGATGCTGTAAAAATCTAACTTATCTCAAGAATGAATCATTGTTGAATTCAAATTACCGCAGTACAAGTATCAGGATTTTATTTATTAATTATTTGGGAATTTCATACAATGCCCCCTAGTCACACTTGGCTTCCCATTCCTCCTGTGTCCACCATTCCACCCACTCCACCCCACCCAAAAAAAAAAGGAAAAAAAAATAACAAAAACCACCAAGTCCTGTAGGGGACAGTAAGCCACGCTGGCTGCAGGTGTGCCTGACCACGCCTGTGAAAGCGTGGTCAAGGTGAGGTCAGGCTGACTCGGGATGGGCTCTTAAGGAACCATGAGCACATGGAACCCCCTCTTCTTCTCCTGCCCCTTCTCCCTGGCCTCACTGCGTTTGGCTGGTGTTTATCTGAATAAAAAGATATCTTAACCTTACAGACTACAGATCGACTTCGCTCTCGTTATAAAGTCCAGTTTGTGTGGCCCACATACTCACTGGAGTATGGTCAAACTCCCAGTGGCCAGATCCTTAAAGAAAACTGGGTGCTTCCCCACGCTCCCTGCCAGAAGCCATTAACTGTAAAGAGCTACACTTCCGCATCTTTGTCACAGTTTTTAAGACTCTCTTCAATACTTTCATGTCTGGACTGTTTCTTGAGGGGGCAGCTTGCAGCAATCCATATGTGCATGTCATCTTTGCACAGAGGCCATGCTAATTTTTGCATGATTACATTTTTATTATATGAGCTACCGAAGAGAGCATGGGTGTCAGGATTTTTGTAAAGTTCTTGTTAAGAAAATGAAGAGTTAAATAAAACGCAAGTACTATTTTAAGAAGACACAAATAACCTGCTTCATCCTCTCCATGGTTATTAAGATAATTTGCTAAAATGAAACCCTAAATATTCCATGCCTTTGCTGCCTGCATTACCAAATCCACACCCCCACAGGCATCAGAAAAGACTGGGAGTGGTGTTCTCTGCCGCTTACCTGTCACTTCCAGGCTCCTTTTCCTTTCGTTCTCCTCCTGTCTGTCTTGAAATCTACTGCTCTCTCACCTTTGATGCAGCCCCATGGCCTGCCTGTAAAGGCTTCTCTAAAGGATGGAATTACCCTCCCCACCCTTATGCTATTCTTGACAGTAGTTCTTACTCTGAATGGCACTAACCTCTCCATTAAGCTGGCTTTTCTGCAGAAAAGACATCAAGATCTTACACAGGGTTAGGCTCTGTGCACGCTGCAATACTAACCTGCCAAGCAGAAGTATCTCCTGATGCATCCAATAGAAGCACAACAGTTGGAGGGCGACTAACAACTTCCTGATTGGATTTGAAGCCTACTCCACAGGAGGGAATTGCAAGTCTCGTCAATGGTCCTGGTCAAAAGACCATGGTGGGGAGGTCATAAGTTCTAGGGTAAAACCTTAATGGTCATGCTGTCAAACTGCCTTCTAAATATTTATGTACATATCCATTGACTTGGGCTCCTCTTGACATAAGTCAGAGAAACTTCCTTTACAGTGAGCAGCAGTTCAATGGAAAGATGCAAAACTGGTCAAAGTTCTGAAAATAAATGACTCTATCCTCAGTGGTAAAGAGGAAGTCTTCACTACTTCCCCTAACACACACACACACACACACACACACACACACACACACACACACACAAATAAATGAATAAACACATATAGTTTTAATTTTGTTCTCAATATTAAGAGACAACCTCAGCACTCAGGAAGCCTCGGCAAGAAGATACTGAGTTTTAAGATGGCCTAGAATATAGAAGAAAACCCTTCCTCCAAAACCAAACCAAAACAAAACAAAATCATTAAAAAATGTTTAAACATTTCATTTGTATCTTGCTGGATTTCTAAAACTGTTTTTAGTCCAATGTCAAAGCTGTGGGATTGCTCATTTCCTGCCCCTTGCTTAGATCAAATAAAATTCTTTGTAGAAACTGTACACACAGAGATGCCCTAGGACTGGGCCTGCACTTCAGAAGTTTATGCCTGAGATTAAAAATTAGAGATAAAAAGGGAGACATTACAGCAGACATCAAGGAAATTCAGAATAAGGGCATACTCTAAAAATCTATATTGCAGCAAAGAAACCAGAAAACCTTAAAAAAAAAAAAAGGTAAGTTTCTTGATATATGCCATCTACCTGTGTTAACTGAGATAAAATAAATAAATAACCCCTAGCAAAATAGAAGCAGTAATTAAAAATCTCCCAACTACAAAATGCCCAGGACAAAACAGATTCAGGACAGAATTCTACCAACCTACAAAGAACTAATGCAAATACTCCTCAAATTATTACACCAAATAGAAACTGAATGAACATCTTCCAAATTCTTTTTAGTCACTATTATCCTGATACCAAATCACACAAAGACACAACGAAAAGGGAAAAGGGAAAAGGGAAGGAAATTATAGGTCAATATCCCCTGTGAACAGAGATAAAAAGTTCTCAATAAAATACCTGCAAACCAATCCAGAACACATCAAAAAGATCATCCACCACAATCAAGGTGGATTTATCTCAGAGATGCAGTCGTGAGTCAACAAACAAAATCAATAAATGTAATCCACCACATAAACAAGACTGAAATACAGAAACCACATGATCATCTCATTAGAGACAGAAAAGGCCTTTGACAAAATCTAACATCCTTCAATGATAAAAGTCCTAGACCTATCAGAGATACAGGGACATAATTCAATACAACACAATCAATTTACAGCAAGTCCACAGCCAACCAAACTAGAGAAAAACTCAAAGCAATTCCATTAAAATCAGGAATGGTTGTCCACTCTCTCCATACATATTCAATATTGTACTTGAAGTCTTAGCTAAAGCAATAAGACAACTGAAAGAGGTCAATGGGCTACAAATAATAAAGAAGTCATCAAAGTATCTTTATTTGCAGATGATATGATACTATACTGATACTATAGTGAGCCTAAAAAGTCTACCCAGAAACTCCTACAGCATGTAAACATTTTCAGCAAAGTAGCAAGACACAGAATTAACACACAAAAATCACTAGCCTTTCTATATACAAAGGACAAATGGACTAAGAAAGAAATCAGGGAAACAATACATTTCACAAAAGCTCAAAAAAGAAAACCCTGGGATAACTCTAAAGTAAGTAAAAGACTTGTATGAGAAAAACTTTAAGACACTGAAGAAAGTATCAAAAGATGGAAAGATCTCCCATGTTCATGGATTGGGAGATTATTATTATTAACTTGGCCTTCTTACCAAATTACCAAAGCAATCTACAGATTCAGTGCAATCCCCATCAAAATTCCAACACAATTCTTCACAGAATGCTCAGACCGAAAGGGCGATCCTGTCCTCAGACTGCATCTGTCTCCACCAAACCTCTGACTGCTTTGAGCTCCTGTCTCCTCCTGCCTTATATTTTCCCTAGTGCTGGGATGAAAGGTGTGAGATACCCAGTGCTGAGATCACCTTTGTGTGAGCTGTTTCTCTTTTAGACAGGATCAATTTTGTGTAGCTCAGGGTGGCCTTGAATTAACAGAGATCTGTCTGCCTCAGTCTCACAAGTGCTGGGACTAAAGATGTGTGCCACCACTACCCGGCCTCTATGGCTAACTAGCACAACTAGCTTTGCACGATGATCTTCAGGCAAGCTTTATTTGTTAGGTCATAAACAAAGTATCACCACACACGATATATCTCCATACACCTACAAGCACCTGATTTTTTTACAACGAAGCCAGAAATGCACGGTGTACAGAAGACAGCATCTTCAACAAAAGTGCTAACCAAACTGGATAGCTGCATGTTGAAAAATGAAAATAAATCCATATCTAAATAGAGTTCTCAAAAGATGAAACACAAACAGCTAAGAACCGCTCTGAAAAAAAAAATGTTCAACATCCTTGGACATCAGGGAAATGCAAATTAAAACTACTTTGAGATTTCATCTTACTCCAGGCAGACTGGCCAAGATCAATAAAAAAACGACAGTACATGGAGGTGAGGACTGGAGTGAGGGGAACACTCATTCCTTGCTGGTGGGAGTGCAAACTGGTAAAGCCACTGCAGAAACCAGTGTGGAGGTTTCTCAAGAAGTTTGGCTGGACCAGGGCCGGTGCTCACCTACATTTGCCACCGTGGGACCAGAACTCACCACGGTGTTCGGCCTTAGCATGAGCTTAGAATAACTATTCAATGAGCAAGTGGGTGAATGAAGACTGATATTCAAATAATGCTGCTGACACAGCTGTTTGGGAAAACTGGAACTCCAGGCTGGTCTTAGAGATTGTTCTAGACAGCTAGGGCAGGAAACCTGGCTACATTCTGAAGGCTGGAGCCTTGGGTGCCTCCTGGAGTCAGCCTGTCTTTTTCATGTGCAAAAAAAGCCCTGTAGGCAGTGTAAGCACTTGACTGTTGGATAATCTCGAGTTTGCCCCCAAACTAGGAGGCATTTTGTTTTAGCTTGTTTGTTTGTTTAAAAAAATTTTCTTTATTTATTTATTTTACATCCTGGCTCCAGTTTCCCCTCTCTCCTCTCCTCCCAGTCCTTTCCTTCACTTCCCACCCCCAAACCTATTCTCCTCCATTTCTGTTTAGGAAAGGACAGGTCTCCCATGAGTATCAACAAAACATGGCATATCAAGTTACAGTAAGACTAAGCACCTCCCCTTGTATTAAGGCTGGGAAACGTGACCCAGTATGAGGAGTAGGGTTCAGAAGCCAGTAAAAGAGTCAGGAACAGCTTCTGTTCCCACTGTTAGGAGTCCCACAAGAAGACCAAGCTACACAACTATAACATCTATGCAGAGTGCCTAGTCAGTCCCATGCAGGGAGCTGCTCTGTTTTAAGCACTACTGCCCCACCACTAAGGGAAGCCGTCTATCTCATCAGCATTAATATTGTCATTGAGTGGTGTAGGAAAGGGATATACCCCTGAAATGTGTATGTTACTCCATCACTGCTGACAGACTACCTACAAGGGAGGAAAGGTGTATTTTGGCTCAGTTTAGAATACAGTCCATCATGGCAGAGAGGAGGGCCACATAGCTGGGGAGGTTCCCTCTTTGGCAGCAGGAGCAACGGCAGCAGGAACTTACAGCTTGTTCATATCTCAGCACATCAGGAGGCAGAGAACTTAGCAAAAGGCAGGGTCTGAATGGTGGATCATCACCATCAGCCTGTGAGTTCAACACATAGGAAGCAGAGGCAGGTAGATCTCTGTGAGTTCAAGGCCACCCAGTGCAACACAGTGAGATCTTGTCTCCCCCGCAAAAAAAGGAGAAGGGGGAGGCAGGGTGTCAGGCTACACGCCTCAAACTCCCCCCTCCCCCCACTCCGGAGACTCATCACCAATTGTCAGGCCTTCTACTCCAAAGTTTCTGTCACCTCCCAAAACAGTGCCAGGAGCCACAATCCTAACAGGTGGCATAGAGAGGAGATATATCTGTCATATACCTATAAAATATGTACAGTGACTACTATTTGTAGATAGTAAAATTAAAAGGATAGTGAGTTTTCTATCCTTCCTTATTTGACCCAACACTTAAATATCCCCAGTATATAATTTTACTTGTCAGGCGGCCAAACACAAACTACAAAGAAAAACCTGTTTCACTCCATTATCTCTAGAACTGGAAGTCTGCCTTCATGGGGCTGGGAAGATGGCTCACGGGTTAAGAACATGTTGCAGAATATTCGTACACTGTGTGAAGATGTGTTCTGTGACTTGTGTAATAAAAAAGCTGAATGGCCAATAGATAGATAGGAGTGGATAGGTGGAACTTCTCTGGAGGGAGAGGAAGAAGAAGACGGATCTAGGTGCCTAGGTTTTGCCAGCAGACTTGGAGCAAGTCAGATGTGCTGTACTACGAAGGAGTAACCAAGCCACGTGGCAGAACATAGATTTAAAAATATGGGTTCATTAAATTATAATAGCTAGTTGGGGGGGGGGAAGCCTAAGCTAAGGCCAAGCTTTCAGAATTAATAATAAGTCTCCATGTTGTTATTTGGGGGCTGGCGATCCAAAGACAGTCCAACAAGAAAGCTTGCCACAAGAGCACTTATTGCTCTTCCAGGGGATACAACTTTGGTTGACATCACCCATGTTGGGCAGCTCACAGCTACCAGTAACAGCAGCTCAAGAGGATCTGATGGCTTGTCCTGGCCTCTGAGGGCACCTGCATACATGTGGCAGACATTCACACAGATGCATAGACATATATACACATGAATAAAAGAATACATTTTTTAAAAGTCTGGCTTCACTACAAGTTTGTGCCTTGGCATGTCATAGTGTGCTTCTTTTTCTTTTCTTAGACTTTCTCAGTATTTTTGTGTGATTGTAAAACACCATTTGCCCCCACAAACATGCCATGGCCCTGGAAGGGAAGCCATTTGATCTCATTCTAACCCTCCTGTGGAGCTCTTTCTCAGTCACCTGTGGAACTGCTTCCAGCCTGGCTCTCCCTCGCCCTCTAATTTGCCATCTGTTCCTTTTGACCCCACACACACTTGACTTTGCACCTGGCAGCCTTCTGTCTCCTGTGAAATTTTATCCTGTGGTGCATGGCCTGTTTTTCTTAAAAAACAAAAACAAATTCAGGCTGGGGATGTGATTCAGTGATAGAGCATTTGCCTAGCTCTATCCTAGGTTCAATTCCCCAGTGTGGTAAAATAAATATTACATAAATAATAAATCTAAACCTCATTAATATATATATAGATAGATACTATATATATATAGATATATACTACATTCATTCTATAAATACTGTAGTTGTGCAAAAATCTCACTCATCATTATAAGGAGGACTTTATGAACATTAACAAATCTTACTTCACCTGGTAGGTTTTGACTCAATAGGTCTAAGTAGGAAATGGGAACCTACACATATTAATACCCTTTGAGTCAGGCCTGATGGGTCAGGTCTATAATCCCAGCACTCAGGAGGCAGGGGCACGAAGACCACAGGTTGATGGCCAGCTTGGGTGAGACCTGGAAAAGGTACAGATAATTCAGCATTTGGGGTCCTTTCCTTTATTGGTGTCATTCAATGTGTGCAATTACCCCTACCCAGCTTTCGGCATTGTAAAATTTGTGTCTGGGGCTAGAGAGGTTAAGAGCACTGACTGCTCTTGCAGAGAACCTGGGCTTGTTTCCTACCATGTCCACGGTGGCTCACACCTATCTGTAACCAAACTCCAGGAGATCCAATGCTCTCTTCTAACTTAAGTGGACTCCTGAACATATCACACACACACACACACACACACACACACACACACACACACACACACACACACACACACACACAAACACCAATTAAAATTAAATTTCCCATCACCACCAGTCTCATTCCAACCTCAGAAAGGCAGAAGGGCAACTGGGCTTACTGAGCATACTCACCCGAGGAAACTCTTCCCTTCTTCCTCTTAAAGGCCAGTTGCCCACACTCCCCAAACTACATCCAATACAACTCAGACTGACACTGGACTTTCCAGCAGGTGAGGATGACCAAGACTTGTACTTGAGGAAG
This sequence comes from Cricetulus griseus, assembly GCF_003668045.3. Classification (NCBI taxonomy): domain Eukaryota; kingdom Metazoa; phylum Chordata; class Mammalia; order Rodentia; family Cricetidae; genus Cricetulus; species Cricetulus griseus. The sequence continues at coordinate 233,031,526 of NW_023276807.1, forward strand.
TAAGAGCTACAGTGGGTACACGAGCTCGACACTGCCACCCAAAGCCAGGGCTGGCACCAGCCTGACCCCACCCAAAATAAGATGTCTGTCCTTCCAAATCTGAATTAACTCTAACAAAACGCATCAAAGCTGGAGGGAAGACTTCAGTGGGGACATCAAGGGGTAATGATAGATATCCCATCCCAAAGAAGAACATGCAGAGAAGGTTCTGCAATCAATACTCAGTAAAAATACACGTCATTTACAATATCACAAACATTCCGTTTATAAACTACATTAGTGCAGTGTCCTCAAGCAGTTTTGGGGTGCTTTTCCAAAGGTTTGTGGCCAGACACTTGGCAGGGATGACCCACAAGCCAGGCCAGCTCAGGTTTCCTGCACAGGACACACCACCAGAGTTCAAAAGCCGGGGTCTGTCGTAATATTTATTAAAAAAAAAAAAACTTTTAAAAACAATTTACCAGAAATAACTGCTCACTTTTACATATATATCAGTGTTGCCATGTTCCTACTCAGGTTCTCTGCAATGGCTCTGATGACAGGGTCCTGTTGTCTAGCCACCACAGGGATTGCAACAGTGGGTCCCTGCAATGTGGCTCACACAAGGATGATTCAGCAAGGGAAAGCAAGCAATGGCCCATGGCTCCAGTAGTTTCCCTAGCTATGGGAATTCCTGTGACCTCATCTCTATGTAAGGAAATAATTCAATTGGATAAAAACCAGTCAACTATACAATAGGCTGAACAAGGAGGGGGAAGAGTGAGGATTACCTCTCCAAAACTGGAGCATACGGATGCTGAAGAGAGCAGGAGGAAGAGTGCCTGCCGGCACTGAGGGGATCCTACACACCTCTGAGTAGTTCCAAAAGGCCTCTATCGCTCTGTATGAAACACTGTAAACTGTTAGGACATTTGGGCTTTAACACAAAATCATGTTCTAAAGCAAAACAACAGTGACTATATAATGTAGTCGAATTATCCTTTATGCCATATGCCCAGTAATTTCTAATGTATTCCCTTCCTTATACTGGTTTGTAATTTTCTTTTTAAAAGCTTTAAAAGTATATCACTTTGAAAAGTAGTTTATTCTGTGAGTACTTAATTCCAAAAGTTAATGGTTCCGTTTCTATTACACACCTTCTTTATAGACATTCATGAGCATAAATTTCTAATTATATTAGAGATATAAAACAACATGGTTTTATAAAGGGTTGTTGTATTGAAAAGGTACAAAATGTCCCAGTCTCCTAAAGAACATCACTTCTTTCCTAACTTAACAATGAACTGCAAACTCTTACCACAAGGTGGCAGTGGTGTTACATTAATGCTCAGCCCTGCCTTGGGGAGACTGGTGACCTTTTTGTTATGTAAATCCTTGCCTGTATCTCATGGGAGGCATAGGGAACTGTCATAAAAGCGTTATAAAACTTCAGGAGGTGTGGTGCTCATGCCCTTAATCCCAGCTCTTGGGGCACAGAGGCAAGGGGATCTCTGAGTTTGAGCCCAGCCAGGATTACATAGCAAGATCCAGGGCAGCCAGGACTACAAAGAACCCTGAGTTGGGGGAAGAATAGAGAGAAAGCAAGAAATCAGATACCTGAATAGAAGGAGCCATTATGGGTTTAACGAGAAATCTGGCACCAGAGACCCACAAAGTCGACCCCAACTAAGAATCTAATCGATAGTGGAGAGGCTCCCTTAAATGCCTTCCCCTAAAATGAGAGTGATGACTACCTTAAATGTCATCCTAGAGCCTTCACCCAGTAACTGATGGAAACAGAAGCAGAGATTCACAGCCAAGCACTGAGCCGAAGTCCTGAATCCAGTTGTAGAGAGGGAGGAGTGATGAGCAAAGGGATCAAGACCATCCTGGGGAAGCCACAGAAACAGCTGACTTGAGCAAGTGGGAGCTCAGGGACCCCAGTCTGACAGCTGGGGAACCAGCATAGGACGGAACCAGGCCCCCTGAACGTGGGTGTTAGTTGGGAGGCCTGGGGAGCCTATGGGGTCTCTGGCATTGGAACCAGTATTTATCCCTAGTGCACAATGGGATTTGGGAGCCCATTCCCTATGGAGGATACTCTCTTAGCCTAGATCCACGGAGGAGGGCCTAGGTCCTGCCCCAAATGATATGACAGATTTTTGATGATCCCCCATGGGAGGTCTCACTCTCCCTGAGGAGTGGACGGGAGGTGGGATGGGGAGTTGAGGGAAATGGGAGGTTGGGAGGGAGAGGGAACTGGGATTGGAATGTAAAATAAGACTGTTTTTCATTTAAATTATTTTAATAAATAAAACAAATAATTTTAAAAGCCTCTCCATCTTATTTCGAATTAACTTCTTTATCAAACACCCCTATACTCATTTCCAAGAATAATCTGTTTCCCACACATGACATTTTGATGTAACCACTTTCCCATGTGGCCACAATGATAAAACTACTTCAATGGGGGCATTTTGATGGAGCCCAAAATAAACTGCTAAACACTTTTTTTTTTTTAAACTAGTAACTCATGTGCAAAACAGACGACTCCACACCATTCCTAACCCTCAGTATATCAGCACTTACCATGCTCTCAATTCTAGCAGTTTGGGGCTTGGGGAGAGCTTGGGGGTCCCTGGTGTGGTCAAGGACAGGATGGGAATAAGTGAAGCACAAGAAGCCAACAGCTAAGGGTGTGCAGCACCAGGAGTCACATTTTACCATCTATCCAGACATCAGGGAGAGATGTTCCTCTTCCTATACTAAAGAGGAATTCATTTTCTGGTACTCCAGTCATGTGTTCAATATCCTCATGGTTTCTAGTTCTTCCCCACGAAAATATCTGCGTCTTGATGACACAGGAATTTCTCATTTAGATATCTGCCAGCTCCCTGGATTCAGTCACATGGACAAATTTACACACAGACAAACACATACACTGTGCCAGAAACTCCACTCAGATGGTTTGCATGGGCAAGGTTTATACCCCCAAAACAGAAGCTAGCTTGTTTTAAGTACTATAATTGTGTGTGTGCGCACGTGCTCGCTCTCTCTCTCTCTCTCTCCCACACACACACACACACAAACACACACACACACACACACACACGAAACACATTCAATTGTCTTCTATATTTAAGATAGGACAGAGGAAAAATCAGAGATGAAATCTGAGCCAATTACCGGATGTAACAATAGTACACCCACCCACAGGCTCTAGACTGCCCACAGCAGCATGTTAGTGGGTTCCATCTCTGCTGTGCTGGCTACATTTATGTCAACTTGACACATGCTAGAGTCATCAGAGGGTAGGGGAGCCTCAGCTAACAAACTGCCTCTGTAAGTTTCAGAGGTAGGTCAGCCTAGAGGCATTTTCTTAGTTAATGATTGATGTGAAGGGGCTGAGCCTATTATGGGTGGTTCCACCCCTGGAAAAGCCACGAGGAGCAAGCCAGTAGGCAGTACCCTCCATGTCCTCTGCATCCGCTCCTGTCTCCAGGTTTGAGTTCTGTTTGAGTTCCTGTCCTGACTTTCCTCAGTGATGGACCATGATGTGGAAGTATAAGCCAAACAAACCCTTTCCTCCCCAGCTTGCTTTCAGTCACGGCGTTTCATCACGGCAAAAGAAACCATAGCTGCTGCCTTCTGATGGTCCCTCCGCAGAGACCTTCACCATACCTACTCCATCAGTCTCCAGAAAGAAACTCAGCCCTTCCCGCTCTTGTCACACAGTGGCCTTATCTCCTCCAGATTCACATCCAATGCAGTAGTTGTCTCCGTAGTGCAGAGGTGCAGAATCCGGACCCCAGCTGGCTGTGAAAGACCTTGAGCAAGCAGCTGACTCTGAGCCTGTGTCTCCTCTTCTTCCAGTCAATAACGAAAAGCACTAGCACGCTGAGGTGGTGTGAGCACTGAGTCCACAGTGTGTCTCCTTCCTCTCTGCATCCTGAGCACCCACTACCATGCCTGCCACCTCGGTGGTTCCTACAGACTGTTAGACCAACATGAACTCTTTCCTGTGTCTTCTACACTCATTCCCTCTCCACCTACTTTCTTTCCTGTGCCATCTGAAAAGGAAAAATTCATTCACTTTGTGGCTCTACCCTGTGTTGTGCGAGCAAGAGCTCCTTCTACTACGGCAAGTTTTATGAGAGGCAGATGATGTCCCGCAGGCCCTCACCTGTAACCTTATAGCACTTCTGCTGCAATGCACCCCCCCCCATTTCCAAAGAACTGCCCCATTGGCTAGTCCCAATTACAGCCTGTTTGCAGAGCTGAGTGAACTCCTTGCACGGCCCCAATTATCTCCTCTAAATATATGCACATACACGACTCCCAAAATAAGGTTCTATCTTTTTTTTTTTTTTTTTGGTTTTTTGAGACAGGGTTTCTCTGTATAGCTTTGGAGCCTATCCTGGCACTTGCTCTGGAACTCACAGAGTTGGCTGGCCTCAAACCCAGAGATCCACCTGCCTCTGCCTCCCGAGTGCTGGGATTAAAGACGTGCACCACCAACGCCCAGCAATAAGGTTCTATCTTCACACAATTTTTCACTCTAGCTCCATCCACAGCTGCCTGCTTGACACCACCACCTGGAGCTGCTGCTCCCTCCCCCCTTAGACTCAACAAGCACTTTCTATCCCAGTGCACTGTAGTCTTAGGCTAGCAGAAAGAAAACAAGCCGTCCTGGCTTCAGGAAGCCTAGATTCTAACTACAAACTGTCTGTAACTAACAGAATAGAACCAGGTACATGGCATTCCGTAGAGGTACCTTCTACAACCACGCTACTCCTCTTCTTGGGACCTCACCTGTTAGCAACACATCACCTCCCTAGGCACACAAACCCCTGGAACTTACAAACTCTTTTATTTTCCTTGCCTTCCGTGCCTTAGAATGCCATCAAAGTGTCGCTTCCCCCAAAGGTGGCACAATTTGTGTAGCTTTATTCTTTCTGGTCCAGTGGGAAAATGTTCTTCACAAAACACAAGGAAGGGCCTCCCAAGGATAGCTGAGTGGGAACTCACCACACACCACCAACACTAACCCTCATGTACAAGTCAACTGCTTCCTCTCACGTTGCACACGCATGTGGAAATGAGTCTACTCTTATTTTTATATTGAAATTTCATTGTAAGTGATACATTAAAAATACAACTATTGCCGGGCATTGGTGGCGCATGCCTTTAATCCCAGCACTCAGGAGGCAGAGGCAGGCAGATCTCTGTGAGTTCGAGGCCAACCTGGTCTACAGAGAGTTCCAGGACAGTCTCCAAAACAATACAGGGAAACCCTGTCTCAAAAAACCGAAAACAACGAGAATAAAAAACAAAATACAACTATTTATGGGACATCTTACTACATGTATACATGTGTAAAGTTTAAGTCAGACTAAACGAACCAGTGCCTCCAACATCTACTATTTCTTCAAGGTGAGAACTTGAGCCTTCCCTCCAGCCCTTTGAGCTACAGTGCACATTCTCTACAGTCTCCTGACTATGCAGTAACATGCCAGGATTTCTGACTCTTCTCTGTTTAGCTACTGATTAAACCCCCCCCCCATCTCCTCCGAGACACACGGCCTCTGGTAAGCATTGTTCTTAGGAGATCAACTTAGAGCCCACTTACAAATGCAATCCTGCAGCATTTGCTTCTCTCTGCCTGGATGCTTTCACTTAATAAAATAAGCTGCAGCTCCACCCATGTGCTTCCAATGGCAGGGCTTCATCTTTTCTGTGGCTGACTGCATTCTACTGTATACTTATACAACTCTACTCATAGGAAAGCAGGGTAAGACAGAATGCTTAAGACTCAAACGTGATTTTACTAAAGGTTGGCAATAACCAAGGGCCATCAAGAAAGCATGATTTTAGACAACAGACCAAAATACCCCTGGTCCTCCATGCTTGTGAGCCCAGAGAGGGAATGTAAGTCTCCCAGTCTCAGGCTCTCCACTAGGGACATACCCAAATGTTCCCCTACAAGCAATGAGCTACTAGGGAAACCATATTCAAGGCCTACATAACAAATCCAAGAGAAATATCTCTTGTTCCCCTGCTCCCCATAGCCTGTCCCTCACAGAGCTATTTCCTTCAGTGAACAGGCCCTACCACCTCACAAAAGCCACAGGGATATAAAGACAAAAAAAAAAGATACACAACTTCCTTACCAGATATGCCCTGTTCTAATCAACCCTCTTGACTTCTGTCCTGTGACCCAGAACTGCTGCCTCCCTCCAGGTCAGCTTGCAACACCACTCCTGGTGCCACTACAGCTGCTAGCCACCCAGAGCATGGCATCTTTGTATCTTAGGACTGATGTCTCTTTAACTGCCTTTCCACAGGCCAGAGCACTCTTCCCCCAGAGGCTCCTTCATCCTCACTGCCTCACTTAAAAGCTTGGTTTCCATGCCTACTCTTCCAAACGTCACCCAAGCAGAGCTCACCCGTCTGCAATTCCATGCTCTGTGCAACTCATATGTCCTCCATTCATAACAAATACTAGACTCTTCCAGGTCACTGGCACACAAAGGATATGTTTACTCTAGAGACTCACATCCTCCTCTCCCACCACCCTCCCTCCCTCCTGTGCCAAGTCAAGAAATCCTCTCTGGACATTTCCTTTGGAAGGTAGAGTACATAAAGATGATTTCAACTGGAAGCCTAAGTAAGGCACATCCATGAGTGTGGAGGGGGCAAAAACAGGCTCAGGAATGTACTGTATTCTACAGCTCCATAGGCACACACATGCCAAGTACCAACGATATGGTAAGAACTGCTCAACCCTCAACCTAGAACAGTATACAAGATGCCAGACTTCACTGATGTAATAAGAAATTAGAGGTTATAGTTTGGATGCTGAGATAGACTTTTAACATCTAGATTCATTTTACCTAGTGAAAGTGAGAGCAATCCACTTACCTATTTATAACCTTTACTAGTTTAAAGGTGTGACCAAAATTATCTGGAAATGCCAGGCCGAAGAGAACCACAGGCTAAGGGCTAGACAGCAGTGGCAGCCGGGGAACAGGTGAGGAAGCACACAGTCACCTCAGAACAACAGAGTAAAAGTCCAAACAGGCTTGAGAAGATAACTTGTTGCTCTAGCTACATCTGATTGGATTTCGCTTGCTTTTTAAGTGAACCCTCAGGTCACTGGCATGATTTGAACATTACACCACCCCCGTGCACCCAAGTTCACAAGCTAGAAGACCGGGGGTCCTGTAGGGGAGTGCTGGGAGACTGAATTTCAGTGGAAGTGCTTGGGTTGTGAAGGCTGTAACCCAGGGATGGATGGATGGATGGATGGATGGATGGATGGATGGATGGATGGATGGATGCATGGATGCATGGATGGATGCATGGACGGACGGACGGACAGACAAATGGATGCCATCATTCCAGCAAATCCGCCACTGTCCCGCCTCCATTCTTCCCCCAAACAAAAGGTACTCGCTAGATTCTGGTCCTATATGCCGATCTTGAACTTGCCACCCTACAGAAATGCGAGCCAATAAACTTCTATTCATTATAAATGACCTAGTCTTGGGTATTCTGTTACAACCAGAGAAAACTACTAAGACAGTCATAAAAGTTTAAAACTAGGGGCTAGAGAGATGGTTCCATGGTTAAGAGCAAATACTGCTCTTCCAGAGGACCCTGGTTAGATCCCCAGCACCCACCTGGCAGCTCACAACCAACTGTAACTGCAGGGAACCTGACACCTTCTTTTGGCCTCCATGGTCACTGTATGCATGTGGTACACAGACATGCTATGAAAACACCATGCACCAAAAGTAAAATCAATACTTAAAAGAGTTTTAAGCTTATATATACAGACTTACTCTACATGACACAGCCGTACAAGCTATTCAGGAGTTCATGTGTATATTTTGTATTAAGCATTAAGCATTTTGTAAAGAGTTTGCCAATATTGCTTTACAACTATTATCATTCTCTTTCTAAGGTTGGAGGACAACAAGTTACCAAACGAAGCAAAGTATGACAGAGATGACTGGTTGTCAACATCAGACACAACTCTGCTTAATAATGAAGTCCTTATGCACAGCAGAGAGAAATCTCTGTGATGCTCTGGCTGCTAGCAGCCCACCTGCCCTGAACTGTGCAACACTACCTCACTGGAGCCCTTTCCCCTTGCTGCTGCTGGCAACGGTGGTTACTTCTGTGAGTTCCAGACCAGCCAGGGCTGCATGGTGGGAGCCTCCTGATACTTTTAAAAAATAAAAATAATCTGGACAGAAAGAAAAAAGAAATGGCATCCATCACTCCCAAACATGGAAAATAGTTACTGGGGGTGGGGTGTTCCGGGACTGGAGAGACAGCTCAGCACTTAAAACTTCTGGCTTCAGTTCCTAGCACTCACTTCAGGAGCATACAGCCACCTGTTGTTCCTGAAGACCTGATGACCTCTTCTGGACTCTGCCAGCACCTGGCACATACATGCAAGCACTCACACATACACATAAAATTATAAGTAACTAAAAAAAAAATCAGACATCCTCTGGTCACATCAAGTCACAAAAACATCTTACTTTTCAAGTGGGAAAAAAATTTATACTCAGGACTTTATTGTCTCCACTCCCACTGCCAGCTACTCCACACACAGCAGGCATCTTCTCCTGGCACTTCCAGCTTCTCCACATACAATAGGCATCTTCTCCTGGCACTGCCAGCCACTCCACACACAGTAGGCATCTTCTCCTGGCACTGCCAGCCACTCCACACACAGTAGGCATCTTCTCCTGGCACTGCCAGCCACTCCACACACAGTAGGCATCTTCTCCTGGCACTGCCAGCCACTCCACACACAGTAGGCATTTTCTCCTGGCACTATCAGCTGCTCCCTTCACTTCATTAGTCAAAGGATGTCACTCCTCAAATAGGGCCTTTTGCTGTTTTGGCAGCCCAGGGTTCCAGAAGGTACTCCCAACAGTCTCTGAGAATGCTGCATAGACCCCCAACCTCTGCCTCTGGTGGGCTTAGCTCCAGCACACTGTGACGGTCTCACCGGCCTTGTCATGAAGGGCTCACCACCAGGGCCTCTCCTAGCCCATGGAAACCAGACCCATGTTGTTAGCAAAAACACAGCTGTGTCCCCTGCAGGTGATGTCTCTCTTGCAGGCATGCAGTGTCGCTGCCCCTGCAGATGTCTCTCCGGCAAGCAGACAGGGAGGTGTCATGCAGCACCCATCTGTAGTTAAGATTCAGCCTTGAGAGAATGCAGATCGAGTCAACAGAGCCCAGGGGATCTTCCTGTTAGCCTTCAATGCAACTTGAGATGAGGCAGAATCATTCCTGTCTGACTAGACCTCAAGCCTCATCCTGGCCTCTTCAACCTTTATCTCATCTTCCAGATGTCCAGCTGGGCCCTTGCCTAGCACTGGGATCCATCCCAGGTACTGGGGATGGTGGAATGAATGGGAGGGGGGTGGCATCATGCTGGGGGCTGCAAGTCCTTGGCGAAGCAGTGTGAATGATGCTGCCACAGACTGTTCTGTGTGCAGCATTTTGGGACCTCAGCCCAAACTGGGGCAGAATGAAACCTGTTTCAACATCCTGTTATAGTCTTTCCCCCAGCATCCAGTGTGTCTACCTCCTCCTACATACTCTTCTCCCAATGTCTAGAATAGACAGTCTTACTTCCACGTTTTTTTAATTTGCCTTCAAGAATGTTCTTTTCCTCCTCTGTGCTCCCCCAGCCCACTAATCCTCATTCTCTCGCTCTCGTCTCTCCTTTTACTCAGATGTTACTCTCCCTCCCCTGCCTCTTTGCTGCCACTGCTGGTACATACTCGGCACCACGCTTGACTCATCAAACCATTCTTTCTGAAGCTCTCCTCCATTATGCTGTGTCAAGGCCTGCCCATGAAGTCTGTCTGGAGCATGGAGGTGATCCTTATCTACCTGCTGAAGGAGTGGACACTGGGGTTGGCGGATGGTGATTCGGAATCTGAATTTCTGATGTTAAGTGGTTTTCATTCAAACAGACATGCTTGGTGTCTGTTTGACTACCAAATGATGGCCCAGCCAGCTTCAGTCCACCTTAAAGCTGAATTGTTCTTCCAGGAAATTGTCTCTTTTGTTTGGGTTCTGTTTGTTTGTTTCCTGCAACAGTCTCACTGTGCATCCCAGGCTGGCCTAGAACTCACTATGTAGCCCAGGCTGGCCTCAAACTGTAGCAGTCTTCCTGTCTTAGCTTTCTGAGTGCTTCAATTACAGGGGCAAGTCACCATGCCCGATGCTAAGAAGGTTTCGCTAACCATACATTCTGCAGGACTGTGCACAAAGAATGTGAAGAATTTAAATTAATGAGCTAAAGAGGACAATCTGGACTTGGGAAACGATATGCATATATTCAGAGCATAATTAATCAGCAAACTATACGTACACTATGGATGGGAAGAGACAGGAGCAGACGGCATGAAGACACTAGGGGAAAAGATAAGGGCGGGAATTAAAGGAGGTCAGGGACTGACTGCATGAGCTACAGGAAGATCATAAAAGTTAGGGCAAAATTACAGGGGTAAAAACATAGTGCAGAGACAACGACAAGAAATTAAAGGTTGACTTAGGATCAAAGCTCTTTGCAACAGAGTTACACCTAGTGTCTAAGTCCACTTTCCCAAACAACAGGGTTAGGGCCAAAAGAAGTTAGTTCAAGCTACAAGAAGAGTCTCTCCTGCCAGGCAGTAGTGGGGTATGTGTTTAATCCCCACGTTAGGGAGGCAGAAGGAGGTGAATCTGTGAGTTCAAGGCCAGCCTGGTGTACATAGAGATTCCAGGATAGTCAAGACCATATAAGGAGACCCTGTCTCAAAAAAGCAAAACAAGAGTCTCTCCAGTAATGGTATGTCAGTGAGAGAAAAGAGAAAGCTGGAAGGCTATGAGAAAGCAAAAATGGTATCCTGAGAGCAAAAAGATTTTCAAATAAGTTTGGCATCAAATTCTCTGTCTATAATATCTTTGAGGTATTTCATTCAAGTCTTCTTTAGGTTAAACTGAGTCAAAATCACTTGTAAAGTCAATCAGCACAAACAAAGCTGTGTTGAAATCCGAGCCTTTGCCAAAACATAAGTTACAGTGTCACAAGTTAAGTCTGCCATATGGATGGCGTCCAAGTATGAACTTCTGAATGCCATGTGTGTATGTTTGCCTATGATCTGTTTCGCCATTGCTTTCAGAGCAGACTAAGAAATAAATGTCCAGTCTAGCACTGTGGCACCCATCTTTAATCCCAACAACTCGGGAGGCAGAGGCAGATGGATCTCTGTGAGTTTGAAGCCAGCTTGGTCTACATCTCAAGTTCCATGACAACCAGCATTACACGGAGAGACAATGTCTCAAAAACATATAAATAAAACAAAATAATAAAATAAATTTCCAAGTAAGTGCTCCTAGGCCACATGATACACTTCTACAGTTTCTGTGTGTTCTGGGGAAAGTCATTAAACTTCAGATCAGGGTCAAAAGGCCCAATTCCACCAACTTATCTGCTTGTCCTTTTCTTGTTCTCTCAGTACCTTTGACTACCATGAACCACTGGTATATTTGTCTCGTTAGGGTCTCTATCTATGAAGGCAGGAATTTTCATGTTTGGATCATTTCTGTATCTAGTTGCAAAACAGATGGTTGGCACATAGCTGACCCCAATAAATATTTCCTCAATAAATAAAACATCATGCTTTACCTTTGCTAACTGGAGTTGTTTCACAAACAAGAAAGCTGCCCTCAGCCCCAGCACTTACACAGCAGTGATACTGAACCACACCTGGTTACTCTCTGTTGTCTCAGGTCATCAATCCAAACAAAACAATGTATAGAAAAGGAAAACTGGAAGAGCCACACTTGAGGGTCAAAGGGTGTATTTTGGAGAGATGTTACCCAAAGAACTGTCTCTTAAAATACAACATAACTGTATCACATATTAGCAAATTAGCAAATAAGCAAACTGTCAGTTTGTTTTTTGTTTTTGTTGTTGCTGTTGTTGTTGTTTTCCAAGACAGAGTTTCTCTATGTAGCCTTGGCTGTCCAGGAACTCGCTCTGTAGACCAAGCCGGCCTCAAACTCAGAAAGATTTGCCTGCCCCTGCCTCCCCGAGTGCTGGGATTAAAGGTGTGCACCACTATCGCCTGGCAACAAATAGATCTTAACTAATAATGTTTAACTTAAGACATTAACTCATAGTATGCTTTTAATTCCTCAAGTGCCGTATTTAAATCTGTTGGTTTTACACAAGTTTCTTAGTTCTATTCACTCCCATTTCTTCAAAGTTCCAGTAAAGAGATTTCTAAAAAGGCATAAAATTATGAGGATCAACAAAAAACGAGAGTCGACCAAAGCTGCAACATTTGCAAATGACGAAGCAGATGGACGAACAAGAACTGACTTAGTACAGCCATACGGCAGCAGTAGGAATAGCTGAAAGCCAGCCCACTTGGACAGACAATCCCCAAACGGCTCAAGAACTGACAGCACCAGCTTCCTATGAGAGGCTGAGCAAGGCTGCAACCAAAGGCATTGGGTGAAAACCTGTTCCAGAACCTCTGAACTCCTCCCCGACCAGCATCCACCATCCCCGCTCCTAGTTCTTCAACTCTTCTTTGCCCCAGATGTCTCTCTCCCACAGCAGAACAAGACTGACGGCTTATTCTGGAGAGGGTCAAATGGAGAATGTCTAGAATAAAAGACCCAGAAATAACTGGAGGCAGAAGTGGTGCCGTGTACACTTGAATGATGCCAGCTACCTAGACTTGCTATGCAACAGATCTCCAAGGTGATGGCAGCCAGGACTACAATTTGCCATTGGAAGGCACTTTGCTGGGGATCTGACAAAGTCAAGGGGGTGGGGGAGATGTCGGGGGTTGTCAACAAAAAAACCTATTCAGGTTATAGAGTAAAACACAGCTCACAGCTGACAAACCTCACCTACACAGAGTCCCCAAGCAGCTTCAGGAGGCAAATACACTGGGTATATTTGCGTGTATGCACGCATGCGCACGAGCTGTGTGTGTGTGTGTGTGTGTGTGTGTGTGTGTGTGTGTGTGTGTGTGTGTGTGTGTGTGTGTGTGTGTGCCCTTGCCTGCCTAACTGCCTCTGTCTGTGTGTCTGGAGTTCCATCATGTCCATGGAGTCTAACAACCTTGAAATGAAAATATTCGGGGGTGGGGGGGTGGGGGGGGAAGGGAACATTTTTAACACAAGTTAAAATTGACACTTTTTTTGTCATTGTTCCTTAAACAATACAGTACAGCCACTACTCACACAGCATTCACTGACACACTGTGCTAGATATAAATAATGCTGAGACGATCAAACGCTCCTACGATGGTCTTCGAGCACTGGATGCAAACATGCACCTTATATAACATACACTTGAGTTTCTGTGGACTTTCTTTGCATCCTTAGGAAGCATTAAAACCAAGCTCACATAGATGCTGAAATATGATAACCGTCACAGGAAACCGTGTGTGCACACACGGATGTTTGTATATTTACCTAAAGGAAGTGAAAAGACAATAGGAAGCTTGCAAAATAAAGTCAAGGAACTTCTTAGGGAGCAAAATGAAAAGACAAAATGTTAGCAAATGGCGGGGGGAGGGTGGCAAGAATAGGAAAATTGCATGACAGATACAGGAGGAGGCCCAACATCCAAATAATGGTGACACCAAACAGAATGAGTGTAACAAACAGAAGGAAGAAATAACTCAAGATGATTTCCCAGAACTGAAGAGTGAATGGGCAGAAGCCCACACACTAGATGAAAATAAACCCACACTGTGAATTCTGCCGTGAAGCTGCAGATCCCTGAGGAGCAGAGGCGATCCTGAACACTTCCAGAGAGAACGGTGGGGGAGGAATTCCACAAAGCATCACAGATTCAGACTGCAAAGGCTTTTCTGTGCTGGGAGCCAGACAACAGCAGAGTGGCAGCTTTCCATTGCGTAGGGTTTTATTTTTTGTTTTTGTTTTGTGGTTTCCAGCTTCTTTCTTGCTTTTCTTCTCCTTTTTCACTGGCATATATCATGATTGGCTCCATAAAGACAATTTCTTTCAAGTTTAAACCCAGTTGAGAGAACAGTCTAGTGTGAGAGGAAACAGCCATCTTCAAACATGGAAGCCCACATGGCTCCCTCTTGCTAGAGGCTCAAACCATCACAACGCAAGCTTTCCCTTCACAGATAATTCTTTAACTCCACTGACAATGAGCCTCTGCCTTAAAACCGCCTCCATTCCAAACAGGGGCATTCTCTCCCAAGAAGACAGCATATTTATTAAACTCTGCAGCCTGCACAGAACCTTGAGCAGGCAAGACTGGAGAGGCCGGGAGTTTGTAACATAAATAAGATGTGATTTGTTACTTTTCTATTGCTGTGAGCAAACACTTTAAAGCTCACCTACTAAGGAATAAGGACCCTACCAGGGAAGGCACTGCAGCTGAAGCTTGGCACAACTGCTCACACAGCCCCCACAATGAGGAAGCACAAAAGAGACAGGAAGTGGGGCCAGGTTATGAATCCTCTAGGCCTAGAGACCTATTTCCTTTAGAGAAACCCTACCTCCTCAGGTTCTGCCACATTCCCAGACAGTGACACCAGCTGAGGCCCACTGTTCAAACACGAGAACCTATGGGGAACACTCCATGTTCAAATCACAACAGGATCTGAAGTCAATCTGAAGTCTTAAAAAAATATATTACTTGCAATCTCAAACTACTGAATTAACACAATGAAAGCCTTAGTTATTCACAAAAAATAGAAAAGTCTACCATGAAAATACCAAAACATAGAAATAAATGTATTTCAAAATAAACACGACATTTACAGATGTTTTTCTCTTCTCCTTAACTTTAGGCAAGGATTGTCTCACACAAAAAGATTTTATAACAGAAAATTGAAAGATGAATAATGGCTTGTCAATCACTAAAATATGTCAAAACCTTAATTAACCTGTGTCAATTATGGCAATTTTAAGTCAGTGATTATACACAGATCCTGAATCAACTACTTTATGGATGTGTAAATGTAAAAATATATAGAGTCACACCAACACATAGCAATAGTAGCATTTTTAATTCACACACACATAGCAATAGTAGCATTTTAATTCACACACACACACACACACACAAATTGGCTTTTTCTCCAAGAGAAAGAAACAGAAAAAATTTCTAGGTACAAAAAAAAAAAAAAATTACTGCCGGGCGGTACCAGCCTGTTCTACAAGAGCTAGTTCCAGGACATCCTCCAAAGTCACAGAGAAACCCTGTCTCAAAAAACTAACAACAACAAAAATATTACTAATTATCAGTGTCTAACACTAGTTAAAAGTTGGCGAATGTTGCTAAGAACACAGCTGCTATTGCCATCATTGAATTTCTTCCCCCAACAAGTATTCACAGTTCAGTCAGCATTCATGCCGTTTCTAGAGCACTGCTGTTCACACTGAGCATGAGAACCAACTGTGAAATTCTTGAGGGAACTCACTTGGACTCCCGGAGTCCTTCCTGGCTCAATGGCCTCCTGCTTTCCATTCTCCACCAAGTTTCCTGATGAATTTTAAGGCTTTTTCTAGCTAGGGGAAACTTATGATGTCATCCTTCCTATCTGTTTCCCCAGGAACTTTGCATGGATTTTCTTTAAATGAATGTTAGCTACATTGCAGGCGAATCCTGAGAGATAGGACTCGGGAATCTATCCATGATTACCAGAGACTGGAAAATAACCAAACTTCAAACCTCTCTCTTGACAAAAGGAAATCTTAAATCTTTTCAGAATTCATTTGTAAATTCTGTACATTTGGCTCTTAATGTCTGTCAAATGGTAATGCTTAGCTCGGTAAGCAAATCTGTGCTTTTAAGACATAAGAAAACACATACACACACACACACACACACACACACACACACACACACACACACATATACACATATATATATTTATATAATATTCCTGTGTGAAGCAGGATTGCACAGGTAAAGGTCTTTGAACTTTCTCATGTTTTTTACAGACCCATGCACAATCACAACTTGAAAACATATACTTCAAGGAAAAAAACTGACAATTTTGAATCAAAGCGTGCTTCTGAAAGCTGCTTCAAATCCACAAGTGTATGCAAGGCAGAGTTGGTTGATCAACTGCTATCAAGCACTGTGTTGAAGATTTCTTTTCTTTTCTTTTCTTTTCTTTGTCTGTGTGTGTGTGTGTGTGTGTGTGTGTGTGTGTGTGTGTGTGTGTGTGCCACACTCATGCAGGTGTCCATGGAGACTAGAAAAGGGCGTCAAATCTTGTCGAGCTGGAGTCACAGGCAGCTGTGAGCTGTTCAGCCAGGGTGCTGTGAAGCAAACTCGGGTCCTCTGCAAGAGCAGTACAAACTCTTAACCACTGAGCCTCTTTTCCAGCCTCAACCACGCACTGTAACAGAGCTTTCATGTAGTTTCTGTACGCTTTTTTATTGTGGTAAAATACAGGTAACATGAAATTTGCCACCTTAACCAACCTTAAGTGAAGAGCTGAATAGTATTAAGCTGTTTGTTGTACAAACAGTCCATTTTGCTAATCTGAACCTTCCCCACTCCTAACTCTAGGCAGCCACCCTTCCGCTCTCTGACCCTGCAGATGTGACCACTCCAGGTAGCTCACATAAGTGCTTACCTTTCTTCAGGAGGCTTATTTCACTTTTAGCATAATGTCATCTGTCCTCATATGTGTCTCAGGTTTCCTTCCCATTATCTGTTCAGCTTTTTTCCCACTTTGGGCCACTGTGACTCTAGCAAGCAAATATCACTTTGAGACCTAGAATTCAACTGATCTGCTTATTGGCCCAGGAGTGGAGCTGCTGGGTGACTGTCTTTAATTTCTGAAGCACACTACAGTTACTGGAACTATTTTACAGTCCCCCACTTAGGGCACCAGATTTCAATTTTCCCACCCCCTTTCATCTTATTTTCATCGGTTTCAACACTTTTTCCCCTTTTTCTTTCTTTTCGGTATAAGAAGCGTCCAAAGGCATAGAAGACTACAACCCTTTTTTTTTTCTTTCTTTTTTCTTTTTGATTAATTTTGTCTCGTTTGAGACAAGGTCTCAATCTGTAACCCAGGCTGGCCTGGAAGTTGCTACATAGACAGACAATGATAGCCTCAAACTCCTAGAAATCTGCCTGCCTCTGCCTCCTTAGTCTTGGTATTAAAGGTGTGATCGGTCCACTTTGGCTTTGAGCTGAAGTTCCAAGCCTATGAGGCTGAGCAATGTTTCATGTATGTCCTAACAGCAAATATTTTTCGGGGCGGGGGATCCACCGTGTGGCTGACATATGTTTTTTAGAGTAACGTCTACTCCTCTGTACATGTCACATGCTCCTGTATAAGGCTGTGGGTGTGTCCAAGTGTCTCTTCTGATCATGTTGCATGCTCCTGTATATGTCTGTGGGCGTGTCCAAATGTCTCTTCTGTTCATGTTGCA
The DNA here is from genome assembly GCF_003668045.3 of Cricetulus griseus. NCBI lineage: Eukaryota > Metazoa > Chordata > Mammalia > Rodentia > Cricetidae > Cricetulus > Cricetulus griseus. The sequence continues at coordinate 233,048,983 of NW_023276807.1, forward strand.
TGCTCCTGTATGTGTCTGCTTAAGTGTGAAAGTCAGAGGTAGACATCAGGTATCTTCCTTCTCCATCTTATTCTATAAGACAGGATCTCTCACTGAGCTTGGAGCTGGCTGTTTTGGTTAGAATAGCTGGCCAAAAAGCCTTAGGATCCACCTGTCTCCACTCCAACAATGGGATTTTACATGGGGATCCAAACTCAGGTCCTCATGTTTAGAGAACAAACACTTTGCCCATTGGGCCACCTCCCCAGACTCACTGTTCAGTTGAGTTATTTGTGATTTTGTTGTTGAATATGACATATTCTGGTCATCAATTACTCACCAGACATATGATTTTAAAATATTTTCTGCTAGCTGGCCCCTGAACTGGAGAGAGATGGGTCCACAGTTTGCCTGAGGTAGGTCATTCCAGAGGCCCAGGAGATCAGCTCAGCTGCCACCCAGACCCATATCTTGGTCCTTGGGCTGCCCTACCCTAACATCTACCTCATCTATGACCTGATGGAGCTGGTAAAGGAACTGGTCCCAAGGAACGGTAGCCACAGGATATCCATGACTCAGGACAACAGCAGGATGTCCCAGAGGAGTTTCAGTGAGGGTCCAGATGACGGTGTGCCAGAGGCCTTGAAACAGACCAGTGACTCACTGCAGGGAAGATTTTGCAGTGGGGCTGATTGGACAAAAGGGTATACTGCGTGACACACCCAATGACACTAGGACGGATGAAGAGGTGTTGGAGAGATGGGAAAGATGGGGGGACAAGGTGGGGTGGTTTTTGTTTTTGCTTTGTTCTGTTTTGGAGGCCTTTGCTTGTGCGGGAGGAACAGTGGTGAGGGACAGATAGAGGGATGGAGAGGTGAGCAGGATTGGGGTACATAATGTGAAACTCCCAAGGAATCAATAAAGAATTATGTTATTAAAAATATTTTCTCCTATTTTGTGGTAAGTGTGCTCTTTAACTGCCAGAGGTTTTGGTGGTGGCGGTATTGGTTGTTTTCAGTTTTGGTAAATTTACTATTTTTAATGACATTAAGTACATTTATATCATTATGTCCCCCAATACCACTACGTGTTTTCCCAGCCTCTTTCACCATTTCAAATGGAAACTCTATACTCTTTATAAACACTGACTTCCTTACTCTCCTGGCTCCACCCAGACCCTGGCAACTGTTACAGTACTTGGTTTCTGTGAATTTGTCTATTCCAGTCAGTGCTTCTTATTAGAGTATAATGCTAGCAATTGGCAGTTTTTATTTTTATATAGTCTAATTTAATAGTTCCTACTTTTATTGTTTATGCTTTGGGTATTACATCTACAAAATTATCACGAGATCCAATCTCATGAAGCTTTTCTCCTGCTTCCTCCTTAGAGTTTTATAAACTTTAACTCTTTGAGATCGATCCTTGAACAAACCTAAATTGACATTTATAATATCGTGTAAATAGGAGTCCCACATATTGCTCTCCATGTAGACATCTAGTTTTAAATTTGCTACAGACTACCATTTGCCTTCTGAATGCTCTTATTTGGGTTGGTATGAATGAAAATGGCCCCTGGTAGGCTCATGAGGAGTGGCACTATTTGAAAGGATTAGGATAAGTACTTTGTCAGAGTAGGTGCGGCCTTGTTGGAGGAAGTGTGTCACTGAGGGTGGGCTTTGGGGTTTCAAATGCTCAGGCCAGGTCCAATGTCTGTCTGTCTGTCTGTCTGTCTGTCTGTCTGTCTGTCTGTCTCTCTCTCTCATATATATATATATATCATATATATATATATCATATATATACATATAACATATATATACCTATACACGTACATATACATACATACATACATACATACATACATTAGTCCTGCTGCCTGTGGATCGAGATGTACAACTCCCAGCTACTTCTCGAGCACCATGTCTGCCTGCATGCCACCAAACTTCCCGCTATGATGATAATGGACTAAATCTGACATTGCAAACCAGCCCCAATTAAATGTTTTCCTTTGTAAGAGCTGCTGTGGTCAGATGGGCATAGTGACACAAGCCTTTAATCCCAGCACTCCAGTGGATCTCTGTGAGTTAGAGGCCAGCCTGGTCTACAGGGTGAGACACTGTCTGGAGGTGGGAGGGGAAGAATTGCTGTGGTCATGGTGTATCTTCACAGCAATAGAACATTGACTAAGGTAGCATCCTTGTAGAAAATCCCCTGACCCCCCTCCCCCACACACACACAAGCTTCTCTACCGTCTCTTCTTTCCCAGCAGTTTATAGGCCAGTACCACACTGTTTTCATAGTTGCAACTGTCGTAGGTTTTGACATCAGAAAGTGTGAGACATCCAGTGTGGGTCTTCTTTTCAAGATGGTTGTCTATCTGGTATTCCCTGAGAATATACATAACTCTCAGAAGATATTTTTGTATTTTTGCAAAAGATGCTATTGGGGTTCTGATAGGGCTAGTGCCGACTCTGTAGATCACTCTCAGTGTCATGGTCTCAACAACAGGAAACCCCCCAACCTCAAGACCAAAGACATCATCCCTTACTTATGTTTCCTAATATCCAGCACCCATGTTTTTATAGTTTCTGAGAAAGTATCATCAGGTATTCCATAATTGTGTGCTCTGCCCATTTCTACTATTAACTACTTCATAGTTTCTTTCATGTTTTCTACATAATTAGGTTGTCTCTGAATGAAGGTTGTTTTCCTTCATTCTTTTTTATTTTTTGTTTTTGTTGTTGTTTTGGTTTGTTTTTTAAGACAAGGTTTCTCTGTGTAACAACAGTTGTAGCTGTCCTGGAACTCACTCTGACAACCAGGCTGGCCTGGTTGATTAAAGGCATGCACCACCACCACCAGTCATCTGGCTATTTTCTTTCTTTTCAAACAGTATGTCTCTCATTTTTTATTCATTGCACTGACTAGGACCTCCAGCATGGTACTAAATAGAAAGAATAAGTACACATCCTAGGCTTAATTTCGTCTGAGGTTTTATCATTCAGACCTGGTTTGTTTACTGCTTCATGTTTGTTGATAGAAGACAGACACCCGAATGAAGAAAATGACGTTTACTACTCTCAACACATCAAGCAACAAGAGAAGTTGCACTAGTTTCTCCCATCCTTCACTGTCAAGAGAGGCCCAGACAGACACCTGGGCATGCAGAAGCCTACATTACTGAACAATGAGCACTGGGTATCCATGGCTTTACAGTAAGCACCAACCCAGCCTACTCTGTCCCATAGAGGGACATGATCTCATACCTCACAGTTGCTCCCTACTGAGAAATTATTCAGCTTAAAAATGTTTGGCTCATGTTTAGGCAGCCATGTTGGTGGAACTTCAAGGGTGAAGTTTCCCTGACATTTATAGGAGATATTCTGTCCTCTTCTTCCAAATTAATCCCTAAGCCTTGGGTGCAGGGGTTGGGAGTGTTACACATGCTGGTGTAGAGAAGGGAAAGCTCAGATGGCCTTCATACTACACAAAGAACTATAGGGGCTAAGACAGCAGGAGAGTCAAGGAAAGAAAACAATAACTGGTTATCGAATACTACATGGTCAGTCCTGAAAACACACAAGGAACAGGATACAGACTAAGTAGTTGTTACGTATCTATTTAGGAAACAACACACACATTCTCAGCCCATTTACTACTTTTGGTTTAAAATTTATTAGTTTTACTGACATTAAATATATTTATATCATTGTACCCCCAAATCACTATGTATTTCCCAACCACAGGTGTGTGCATGCATGTGTGTGTGTGTTATTTCCCAAACACGGGGAGGGGAGGTGTAATTACAATTAAAGAAAAAGAAGCATGGCTATGAATGACAGCAAGGGGGTGGGGAGAGATCTGAGGTAGGAAAGAGGAAAGTTATGATATGATTATATTATAATATCAAAAATTCAAAGAAAATTGATTTTAAAAAGGTGTTCAGGGCACCACAATCCCGGTATAGCAACAGGATGTCCTGGAACAAAGGAAATCCATGAACTGTCTCTCTCAACAACACATTCTTTTGACTACATTGATTTCTGGCAAATGTACATTATGACCTTTGATATTCAGTCAGCTGGCTATTCTAATCAGTCCATCAGAGACTAGAACCAAATCTGATGAATTTGTATCCTATAACATTCAATAAAAGCAACTGTCCTGTGGAAGCCAGCTGTAATACTGACCATAGCTGTTCCTGTAAGACTCTCAGACTCTCAGCCTTAAGGAAATCTAGGATCAGCAGATCCTAGATAATTAAGATGGAGTCTAAGGGCAAGGCTGTCTGTTACTCATCAGTCCTATACAGTGGAGTTTTAAATGACCTGCTGATTGTAATGTCAACAATTGAGGGAGCGACAACCACCAAAAGCAGCCTCCACACCCAGTGAAGAAATATTACACAGTCCACTCTCCTGTGTATACACAAACATGAAGGAGCACAACACTCGGAGAGTTACTGCTAAACTCGAGTTACTGCTAAACTCGATTTGTATCACAGTGACAGCGGCAGGGACAGAGGTCTGTTGAAGCCACACAGACAGCAGCCAACCTTAGACTTTTGGAGTGAAAGGAAGAGTAAATGAATTTAGAATAGATGAAGACATTGGGGCTGGAGAGAGGGTGCAGTTAGCAAACTGCATTCCCAACAGCATGAAGACCCGTGTTCACCCCTAGCATCCAGTAAAAAACCACGATGGTGGCTAAGGCTTCAAACCCCACCACTGGGGATGGGCTAGGCAGCTCCCTGAAGCTCACTGGTCAACAAGTCTAGCCAATCAGTGAGCTGTAGATTCAGAGAGAGACCTGTTTCAAAAGATAAGGCAGTAATCCCAGCACTCAGGAGGCAGAGGCAGGTGTATCTCTGAGTTCAAGGCCAGTGTGATCTATAGAGCAAGTCCCACAACAGCCATGGCTATACGGAGAAACCCTGTCTCAAAAAACAACAAAAACAAAAAGGTAAGGCAGATAAAAAGTGGACATCTGGCCTCCACAGGTACATGTGTGTGCCATCATGTGTATGTTCACACATCCACACCAACATGTACATATCATACATTCTCCCTAAAAATAAAAAAAATAAAAAAGAAAGAAGAGAGAGAGAAACTTATGCCAAAGCATGGTTGCAATTATGCCCCTAGAGCCTCTGCTTCTGCAGCAGTCACAGTCAAACAGCTCAACTCTCCATGTCAATACCAAGTTTTCTGAGAACAATGGGAGTGACCAAACCAATGGCTGGTCAGCTATTGCTTCTTAACATAGATTGCATTATTATCTTCTGAGGTTGCACCAGAAAAAGAGAATCATTTGCTTCGAATCCTTAACGTTTTGGAGTCTAGTATGTAACACGATAAAGAAAAGATCCAGAGACAGATATTGGGGTTTAAGCTTCAAGCTGAAGATCAGAAAAGCAAAGTAGCTGGCCACTAGCTTTTACCACTACCTCAGAATGAAAGGTGATCCTGGCTCCACCAAACCTCTGACTACAATCCCAGACTGCTATGCTCTCCTCAATGTGACTGGAGAATCCTGAGACTGAATGCCAGCTTTGAGATCTTGCTCCTGTCTTATATACCTCCCTAATGGTGCGAATTAGGCGCTGGGATCAAAGGCATGAGCTCTGATACTCTTCACTCTTGTGTAGGCCATGGTGGCCTTGAACTAACAGAGATCCATCTGCCTCTTAAATCACTGCCTGATCTCTGTAGCTTGAGGCTGACTTTGATTTCTGAATCCTCAGGGAAGCTTTAATAAATCATAAATAATATATCGTGGCACTAGTGTTCCCTCCTGAGTGCCAGGACTGCTGGTTGGCAGGTGCAGGAAGCGGTGTGTCCCTTCCTTAGCCATCTTTTCCCATCCGCTTGTCTGAGCTCTTACTCTACCATCTCAACACACTCTGAAATTTAAAATGGGATTCCTTCTTTGGTACGTGCATTACTTTCTTTGATTTCTAAACATTTGATGATTTTTAAAATCCTATTTCTGACCGGGCTCCTGCCCCACCGATATTTCAAGTTCTGTGAAGTGAGAGAGTGTACCTAATCAATCACTGAAAGTGCGAGAGACACACGTCCACCTCACCAAGAGTCCTGATCCCCAGAATGCCTGTCCCCTCCCTTGCATGACCCAGGGCAGTAAAGTTCTCTCATCAGCTAACGTTCAGGAGGAACAGCAGATCCTGGATTACCGATGGAAAGAGTATAATCACAATGGTCTCTTCAAGCAGAGAAGCAAAGCAGAGGACCAGACCAATGGCCAGCATGAAATAAACCATCACTGCTGCTGGACATGGCTGGACTAGAACAGCAACCAAAAGTGTGAGTGGCCTTTGGAAGGAAAGGCCAGGGAAAGTCTTCACCTCCAGCCTCCAAAAGGGTCCCTGCTTTGCTGATATGTGATTTTAGCCTAATGAACCCGAATCTGGACTTTAGACGTCCAGATCTGAAAGATAACATACGTATTTTGGGTTGAGCCATTAAGTTTGCAGCCATTGCCACTACATCATAAAAAATGAGGACACAAAATACATTGAGACAAGTTTAGTACCAGCACATATTCTGTGCCAGGCAATGCACTTAAAAAGATTACCCTACCACTGGGTTAAATGCTCTGCAATATCAATTAGTCCACGTTCAGGAAAGATGGTGTTCTAGTCTTAAAGGCCTTGCTATTGTCTATTGGGAAATTTACATATGTAATGAGAATCTGCCTGCTACTTTCTAATAGGCCGTTTTTGCTGCACATGCAGTCACAACCACTGAGTCTTCCCAGTGGATTTCTCATTACCCATGAAGATTTTTTAATATTTATTTATTTTTTACTTTATATGGATGAGTGTGTAATAAGTGCACTGTGTGCATGCTTGATGCCGTTTGGAGACCTGAAGAGGGCGCTGGATCTCCTAGAATGGAGTTCCAGGCAGTTGCCAGCTGTCTGATGTGGGTGCTGGGAGGAACAATCCAGGGCCTTTCTAAGAACACCAAAGCTCTTAACCTGAGTCACCTTGTCTACACTTAGCATTTGCGTGTGGCAACTTCTCACTGCTTAATTTTATTTATTTTTATCTATCTCTCTATCTAGCTACTTATTTATTTCTTGGTTTTTCAAGACAGGATTTAACTTTGTAACCCTGGCTGTCCTGGAACTCACTCTGTAGACCAGGCTGGCCTCAAACTCAGAGATCCGCCTGACTCTGCCTCCCGAGTACTGGTATTAAAGGTGTGTGCTGCCACCACCCAGCTCAATGCTTTATGTTTAATATAGATGCACTGATAAACTTGAAATAAATTTCCCATAAGACAGCAATAATTGCATTGTGCTTATGTGCCCAGCCTACCAGCACATTCAAAAGGGGATGGCTTACACAATCGCAATTGCTGACTCACCAATATGGCTGTTGGTCTCGTCTGTTCTTTCTTCCTTTTATGGTCTTTTAACCTATCCTTTAGGATTCAATATTGGGATAATCAGAGTTTGTTTGTTTGTTTGTTTAACAGTTACTTATTTGGTGTGTGTGCATATGGGGAGTAGGGCAGGCACGTGCCACGGTGCATATATGGAGTTCAAAGAACAACTTGCAGTAGTCGGTTCCATTACCAAGTAGGTCCTGGGAATCAAACTCAGGTCATTAGACTTAGCAGCAGGCACCTTTAGCCATAGAAGCCATCTCACTGGCCCTGTGACTACTAGTTTTAATTGCCAACTTGACACACTCTAGAGTCACCTAGGAAGAAAGCCATTGTTCCATTCAGTGATCAAGTTGGCCTACAGCCATTCCATAGATCAGGTTCCCCTACAGGGATTTTTCTCAAGTTGATTTAACTGAGGTGGGAAGACTCACCACCATGGCATGGCAGCATTTCGTGGGTGGGACCCTGGACCATAAAAGAATAGAGAAAGGGAGTGTGTTCTTTTCTCTCTGCTCTTGACTGCAGATGTCACTAGCTACTTCAAGCTCCTGCCTGCAATTTTCAGAAATGACTGGCTGTGACCTGAAATTGTATAAACCTTTTAGCCCTTAAAATTGCTTTCATTGGGGTATTTTATCAATGCAACAAAAATGAAACTAGGATAAATATTCTCTCCATTCCTGGCTCACCAGTCATACTTCGGGCTAGCTTACTCACTTTTTTTTTTTTTTTTTTTTTAAGAGGTTTTGATTTTTCAAAGAGATTTCTCTATGGTTTACCTCATCCGTCCTCTTCAATTTACCACACTGTACACTCAAAAAGTACTTTATTTGCGTGGACCCAGAGGTAAACATCCATTTCCTCCACCCCCCCCCCCCGCCCCCCCACACCCACTCCTTTGTTCTATTGTTATCTCAGATTTTATCTTCACTGCCTTGTAAATCCCACCACACTTTGTTAGTCTCATTTTAAAGGTTGACTCTCCTTTAAAAACCCGAAACCTCTCTACTGACTCTTCCTACTGTTCTGCAATCCCATCTGTATATCCAGATCTCACACGGTACAGCAAATGTTCCTTTGCCTTAATATCTCTTTCAGGAAAGGTCTGCAAGTTTTGAATTCCCTCATGTGTCCTCTGTTTGAGAGTCTTCATTCACTCTTTAGAAATTTAATTACACTTATTATTGTAAGTGTGTTGTGTGTGTGTGGGGGGGTGCATTGACCATCATAGCACTCCTGTGGAGAGGACAGCTTTCAGAGGTTTGTGCTTCCACTATGTAGGTTCCAAAGGCTGAACTCAGAATGCCTGGCTTGTCAGCAGGTGTCTCTGCCCATTGAGCCATCTTGCCGGCCTTTGCCTGCACTCTCGGGAAATTTTTGCTGGTAATGTACTTACTTCTAATGTGATAGCATCTACCAGCAAATTTCTCTTTAACATCTGTCTGGCTCACTTTCTGCTGAGAAATTTGCCTATTCTTATCTTTGCTCTACATGTAATTTACTTCGCTGGTGGAACTTAGGGCTATATCCTTACTCCTGATTTCCAGCAAGTAAATACTGATGGGTCTTCATGCTGTTTTCCTCCTTTCATGAATTCCTTAAAGATATGCATTTATAGTTATCAAATTTGGAGGAAAAAAAAACAACAGTGGCCATGCTTCCTTTTATTTGAAGGTTAAAAAGTCTCACATATTTCAGTCTGGACTTGAATTTGCTATATAAACCATAACGGCCTTCAATTCTTGATCCCCTTGCTTCTACTCCCCGAATATTTTGATTACTGATGTACAACCACATGTCCAGCCTGTTGCTTCTTCAAAACCATTTTTCTCTAGTTTCTCATTTTTTCTACGGGGACTCTAATTGCTTACAGATATATAGTTGTGTGCATGAGACTAACTGAAAACAAAAATAGCAGAATATCAACCTTCCTCCCTACAGGACCAAAATTACATCCAAAACCACATGTACACTATAACAAGGGGGTCTACCAGTAGGCTAGAGTCCCAGTCTTTTCACCTTTTACGTTGGGAATGGGCATCACTAAGCTGCCCAGGCTGGCCTTGAAATAGTTCAGACTTCTGCTTTAGCCTCCTGAGCAGAGGAGATTACAAGCACTCACCACCGAGCTGGGTTTTCATTGGATATTTTCACAGTCTAGGTCGTCGAATTCACTGTCTTTTCCTCTACAGTACTTAATCTACAATTAATAACAGGGTATTTCATCATTCAAGAGAGTACAATGTTTATCACCAGAAGTTAAATTGGGGGGATTTTCTGTGTGTACAGCATATGTGTTGTACATGTTTCTATGCACATACATGTACATGCCAGTACATGTGAATGTATGTGGGTGAGCATGTGGAGACCAGAAGTCACGGACAAATGTCTTCCCAGCACCTACATGGCAACTTCCACCTATCTGTTACTATAGTTCCAGGCGTCTGATGTCCTCCTCTGGCCTCCACAGGCACTGAACTCACACGGCGCGCACACACATTCAGGCAAGATACACACACACATGAGATAATTAACATATATTTACAAAAGAAAAGAATCAGTATGATTTTTCAGGCTTGTTCTTCTTCTGTATTTGGGCACTGCAAAAGAAGACAATGTGAAAGAGGCTTGCCCATCTCATTCATTAATGAACACTTTTTAAATATCTGTTTATATCCCAGGAAATGCTCTAGGCACCAAGACTGATGCAAGGATGCCTGAAAGAGCCCCTTCTTATTGCCCTTATAGGAAACTTAAAATCTAGGCAGGGAGATGAAAATAGATACCATAGATTCAGAATAGTATATAATAAATATCTTTAGGAAGGTTTTTAAGTATTATGGAAAATGGCAGAACAAAGAGAGCCCTCAGACATGTACCTTAGGTATACCTGAACAATGCAACAATCAAAGTAATTTTTAAAAGTCATTACTTAAGCTTAAAAGTTAGAGCTACTCTGACTTCAAGCAGCAAGCACAGGATTATATCTCAGGTGCAGTCTCTTTGAAACGCTGGTTCTAGACTGGGCATGGTGGAATACATCTTTAATCCCAGCACCCAGGAAGCAGAGACAGCAGCATTGGGAGCCTAAGTCACACTTTTGTGCATTCAAAGCCAGCCTGGGCTACACCAGACCTTGTCCCAAAAGGAAAAACATTAATGTTGGGTGCATTTATTTTGTTTTTCCCCATGAAATGATCCACCTCACATCAACCAAAAGCGTCCTCTGCTGTAAACCTGCCATGCTGGGTTACTTCTTGTAGCATGTCAAGGTGCCTGTGCTACATCAGAACAGCCTTCATTGCGTAAGGACTATCAGAGGTTTCAAACCGCCTACTGCCATAAACTCCAAACCACAGTCACAGCGCTTACCGTTTGTGATCTCTGTACACTCATGCTGCTGTGGGGTGGGGGTCGAGGGAGTGGTAGTAAAGGGAAATCCTCAAAATGATGTTGTTTGGCCACATTTCACAAATATGGAATTGATTAGGATCAGGACATCACTGTCATATCCTCAGCCACTGAGATTATTGTAATATTTGTTCAGTTGGAAAAAGTATTTCGTCCTCTGCTGTGTCAAAGCTTCCATGTGCTAGAACATGTTTTTAGTGTTGGAGAGACGGATCAGTGTCTGCTGAACACATGTGAAGGCCTGAAGTAGGATCTCCTGTAACCTGGCAAAGCCAAGGGTGGCAGTACTCAGCTGTAACCCCTGCACTGGGGGACTAGGGTAGACACATGGCCAGAACTCACTGCTCATCCAACCCAGCCATCAAGCAAGCTCCAGTTTCAGTGAGAGATCCTGTCTCAAAACATAAAGTGAAGAGCAACTGGGGAAGACACCACACATGGACAAGCATACATATACACCACACACATACCTACACACTAAAACATAGTTTTTGGTAACTACATCTTATATTTCTGTAACATTAAATTAGTGTCCATTTTTAATTATGAAACTCTTAAGATGAATACAGTTATTGTGAATAACCATGCACACACACACACACACAAAAAAAATCCTGTTGTTTTAAATATTTACACCTCAGCTAAAACCTCACAGGCACTCTTATACAAAGCACTGAATAGCAGATGGGATCATTTCCTATGATGCAGTAGCTAAGAAAAAAAAGAACAGACTGTTCTATTTATGTTTGGACAGCAAGAGGATGAACAGCAAAGAACGCCCAATAGATACCTGTGAATAAACACAGCCCAAACAAATAGTTTCTTACATTGTTTTATACCTCAAATATCTGTAAACACATAAAGAACACGTATGTACACACATCTTCGTGCCACATGTTTAATATACTGACATGAACACAGATAAGTGAGAGTTATTTTATTACTAAAATCACATCTACTTTGGGATTAAGGTTTCTGAGCCCTTTGCAGTCCTGGCTCCACTTCAGTCTGGATTCGTTCACTCCATCTACCTGGAATGCCCAGCACTCCTCCCTGTCTCCCTCACACTTCCTGGCACTGCCTTTATAGGCTGTTTTTCACTTGTTTGTTTGTTTGTTTGCTGTTGAGTATGTGGGAGAGCCTGTGAAGAGTTTATGTGCACATCTCCATGCAGTTCCTGGAGGTCAGAAGAGGGCGTTGGATCCCCAGGAACTGAATTACAGATAGTTTGGGGCGGCCATGTGGATGCTGGGAACTGAGCTCAGGTCCTCTGCAAGAACATGAAGTACTTTTAAAACTGAGACATATCTGTAGCCCCTTCACACCAGACTTAGTATCAGACACACTTTAATTTGTCTTATGGATAACTCTAAAGGAAAAAAAAAATGGTTGGCTGTGGGGTATTTTTCTCTTTCTTTCTTTTGAGAGAGGCAGGGCTGGGTTTTGGTTGTTTGGGTTTTTTGTTGTTGTTTTTTTTTTCAGTATTTATCTTAAGCTTTTTATTTTATTTTATTTTATTTTATTTATTTTTGGTTTTTTGAGACAGGGTTTCTCGTTTAGCTTTGGTGCCTATCCCGGTACTTGATCTGTAGACCAGGCTGGTCTCAAACTCACAGAGATCCTCCCGAGTTCTGGGATCAAAGGCATGTGCCACTAACGCCCGCCTTATTTTAAGCTTTTAAAGACTGTCTTAGAAATTCAGGCTCCTTGAAAAAAGTGTCCAAGCAACGAGGTGGAAAAGATAAAACAAGGAAAGGAGGCCAGAAAATAAGAGGGTGTGGGCAGTAGTGCAAGCTGGGGCTTTCAGGGGCAGTCAGCTGGCAAGTGGCAGAAGACATGGAGACCCCAGCTTAGTTGCAGAGTAAGTGGCTGGGTGCTCTCCCTGGTGAAGCCAGGTAGGTAAACTCAGCTCCCCAACAAACAGCTCATCCCAGCTCCTTCCAGGGGGCAGCTCTTGCTGGCCATGCCCCATAAGGTGGCTCTGTGGCTCTGAGCTGAACCCCTGCATTATTGCCTGGCTCAGTATGGTTTCTCCACCTGAGTTATCTCAGATGCATAAAACAGAAAGGAAGGGTGGCCTGTCAGCAAGTCACTAAAGGAAAGGTGTGGCTCTGTCCTGCCCATCTCACTGCCACTTCCTGGCATCACCAACCTCCTTCACAACCAGGCAGATCACTCCAATTTAAGCTAAAGTTCCTTGAGGCAAGGTCTCAATCCCTCTCTGTTCTTTGTTTTATTTTGATTTTTTTGCCTTTGTTTTTTTTTTTTTAATTTTGCTCAAACATTCCTAAATGCTGACAACTGGCAGCATATTACCTGAGTATCATCATTAAAATAAATATCCTATTTTAATTCATTAATCTTTAAAATTCATGTGATCTGAACAGTTTCTGTTTTTATTTTATGGAGCAGTGAAGTGTTGCATATGTTCCTGAAATGACTACTGTTGCTCTAGCAGAAGTAGAAATTTCTACACTTTGTTTCCAAAAAAACCTGAATGAGAAAGAGACTCTCAGCATTAAGAGCCCCTGGCATAAATCTTTTTGGCTCTCCATATTCCCGAAGCTGTATTCATGCCCACATTCTTCCTCACAAGATTCAGGAAGTCCTGTGCTGGTCCTGGGGATACTTGAACCAAGTGAGTACAGTTTGGAGGCTTTAGTGCAAAAACAAATACACCCTGCAAGTGTGAAAAATGTGGGAATTAGGGTGTCATTGCCTTGAGAAGTTCAGATGGACACTTGGGTGCCTCTCATTCTTTCTCTAAGCACCTCTGTATCTATCACCCTCTGTTCTCAAGTCTATACTGAAATGTTCTTTTAATAAACTCAAGAGAAAGAAAGAGAGAGATTAGAGGGAGAAAGAGAGGGGAGCGCTAGAGACTTGTATTGCTATCCTTAAGTGTATTGAATCCCCTCCAAGAAATGTCAATATTGGCTGCCTTTCTCTGCACAAAGTAAACAGTAGTCTAAAACTAGATATAAATGAGTATTTGAAAATATTAAGAGTCATGTGTGGTGGTGCATACCGCACTTGGGATTCAAGGCCAGATAAGCTACATAGCAAGACCCTAGGCCAAACACTCAAGAAATGAATGTTTTAAAAGCTAACATGACTTTGCAGACATCAACTTTGCTAAAAGACAAGCAATGAGATCCAACCATGTCCAACCTCAGACACAAGCACGGTACCATGACATTTAAAAGACCTCTGCTTCAGAAAATCTCCTCGATCAGAAGAACAGAGCTGGGGCTGGAGAGATGGCTCAGAGGCTAAAATCACTTCTTGCTCTTGCAGAAGATTCCAGCACCCACAAGGCTCACAACAGCCTGTAACTCTGGTTCCAGGGGAATCAAATACTTCCCTCTGGCTTCCTCAGGCACTAGGCACACAGATGGTGTACAGACACACATGCAGACAAACACTCATGTACATAAATAAAAATTTTCAAAACAATAAAATAACTAGGGAAGAAGCAGACACAGAAGATTCTGCTATAACTAACACTTTCACCTAAAATCACTTAGCCTCAGTAACTTCCCCAGAATCTCATTCTTGGAAAGATCGAGATGGCTATCAGAAATGAAAACAATTCCCCTCTTTCACTACATCATCCATAATCGACATCCAGAGGGTTTTACTTGGTTACTGCCCATGCTCAGGCTTGTGCCATCATAGTATGGATGTCAGAGATGTGGGGCAACTCGGAGGTCACCTCTCTGGACCTCCTAACCCAGGAGGCAGAAGCCATCTCCCACCAAGTACACACCTATCTCTACGACAGAAAACTCAGCACTTTCTAAGAACAAGATCTGGCCAAAGCTGGACTTTCTATGCCCCCAAACCCCTCCATCTTGTCTGAAGCCATGAGCTATTCTGTGGACTCCTCCATATCAATCAAGCCTGACGCAGTGGGACACAGAGAAATCTAAATTATAGCATAGAGCAGCACTTAATTTTCTATTTGAGTGAGGAGAAAAAAAAAAAACACATTAAATTACCAAATTTCAAGAATTAAAGAAACACACTATGGGAAAATTAGGCTGACCTAGCCATTTTCAACAATAAAAATACCTAACAGACAATGGAACACAACTCAGAGGGAAGAAAAATAGGACAGGGCTGGGAGGGGCAGCAAGATGCAGGTCAGTGGATAAAACCAGAGGAGGAGTGTTCACACACCCTTCCTGATAGTGCTACTTGGGAATAATTAAGACCTGAGCCAAAAGCCGGGCATGATGGGTGGTGGTGCATGCCTTTAGCCCTAGCACTCATGAGGAAGAGGCAGGCATCTCTGAGTTCAGGGCCAGCCTGGTCTACAAAATGACTTCCAAGACAGCCTGTGCTACAAGAAAGAACACCTGTCTGTGCAGTAGGGGGAAGAACCGAGACAAAAATAGCCCAAATGTATACAAAAATTGGGGAAAGAATTAATGGTGTCAGATGCAACAAGTCATTTTAAAAATGTGCACTTTAGGACAAAAGAAAGGGTGAAGGTGATCAAAGACAAAGTTGTCACACTGAGTTGGAAGGTGGTAGCAAGGGAGAGATGTGAGCTGTGACGGAAGAAATAGTCCACCTTCCAGAGCTCGGGTAGAGGCAAAGGCGGCACACCTATATATGCACCGTGGCAATGTTCCCTTTTCACAGGAACAAGACGACTTTAGCCACAGAAGGAAGCAAGCCCGAAATCAGGCACACCACTTAGAATGTTGTTGCAATAACCCCAGATTTCGCTTGGAGCTCACATTATAACTGGGTATTTTTATCCTAATTCTATTTGGCTGAAATGGAAGAAGGTTACATTTAATGCGGGTACTCAATGGTCCCTGCTAACTTCTTCAGATAAAACAAAAATGAGCTCCTTGAGCCAAAAAGCAAAATTGTGAACCGTGTCTCTCAACAGGCTTACCTAAACCACCCTGACATTCCCATTAAACACACAAAAAGCAAGACTATGGCCAGGGCCAGGGAGCTGCTTTCCAGCTTCAATTCTGTTTACCATGAACAATATTCAACACCGTATCTGCCACTGTTTGGATGAACATACCCCAAGCCTCTCCTGATTTCTTACGTAAAAGACCTTACTCTGTCTGGCTTTGCAGCTGAGCCAAATGCCACCAGTAACAACCAATACCAAAGTGTCCTGATACCTTCTCTGATGGTGTACTTCCACTCTGCAATGCTGTCCGTTTGAGTGTAGTCATCGCTACCTGAGCTCTAACCCGCTGTAGAAAAGCTGTCATTATTTTAGAGACGTTAGCTTCAGAACAGACGCACTTCTGAGTCTTCTACTTACTGTGTTGTACCTCCAGGGCATAGATGCAGAATTTATTAACGCCCTGGCAGACGGATTATTACAAATGTGTTTTAACAGCACCAAGAAGAACCCCTAAGCCAAACTTCTGAGGCGAGTAAAGAAGCATGTGGAAAAGTGATGTATAATTTCACTTAAAAAAAGAAATTACATAAAGTTGGTTTATCTTCTTCAAAAAAATATAAACCCATAGTTTAACATCCTATAAAATGTCATAAGGAAAAACTTTGAAAGCTTTTATTTTGGTGGGATAAAAGTCTCAGCTACAACTTATAACAAGTATAGAGAAGACATATCTTTCTTTTGTTTTGTTTTTCTTTCCTCTCTGGAGACAGGGTTTCTCTGTGTAACAGCCAGAGCTGTTCTGGAACTCACTCTGGAGACCAGGTCGGGCTTGAACGCACAGAGATCTACCTGCCTCTGTCTCCCAAGTACTGGAATTAAAGGCTTGCACCATGACCATGCCCAGCTTTAGAGAAGACATTTTAACACACAAACAAAACAATGTAACAACCTATAATTTCTTTATTGCTACCATAAAAGTTGGGTCTATGTCAAATTCTACTAATTAGTGCAAAGCATTCTCCCTGTAATGAACTGTGCTATCAAATCTGTAGCTAAGAAAAATCTGAAGCACACTTAAAACAAAATCAATAATATATTGTTAAAATATTCTGTGAAGAGCCAGGTGGCACTTTTGAAAAAAATAAAGAACCAAAATTTTAATTTTAAAACTTTCTAATCACAGAAAAATATAGCAAAAAAAAAATTAAAATGAACTTAAAGAGTTGTAAGATTTCTGGAAATGCCAGGTGTTGGTGGCTCACGCCTTTAATCCCAGCACTCAGGCGGCAGAGGCAGGTGGATCTCTGTGAGTTTGAGGCCAGCCTGGTCTACAAAGCAAGTTCCAGGACAGGCTGCAAAGCAATACAAAGTAACCCCGTCTCAAAAAAAAAAAAAAAAAAATTCTGGAAAAATGGGAAGTAAAAAAATAGTTCTACTGCTTTCTTACAAAACATTACTGATACTAGCAAGGTTTTTTCCCTTTATGTCGGAGATTGAGTCCCTTCTTCTCAGCTGGTCACTGAGTAAAAGGCAAGCACAGCATGCTCCCAAGACTGACTATACGTCAAAACGCCCACACATGAAACCTTACGATGACTGAGTATACGTCAAAACACCCACACACAAAATCATACGATGGCTTCACTGAGCTACTTTTCTGTGTGTTTTACCTGAATGTCTGTCTGTGCACAGTGTGCATGCAGTGCCCTTACAGATCAGAAGAGGGCATCGGTCCCCTGGAACTACAGTTACAGACAGTTGTTAGCAAGGTGGGTGCCCGGAATTGAACCCAAGCCCTCTGAAAGAGGAGCCAATGCTCTTAGTGCTAAGCCATCTCTCTGGCCTCTGTTGAGCTATCCAAAACTGGAGTCTGTTGCACAGGCACTAAACACCAGGAATAATAACAGGGTGAAAAGGGACACAGAATGTGTGTGTGCCCGTGTGTGTGTGTGTGTGTGTGTGTGTGTGTGTGTGTGCGCGCGCGCGCGCTGTGTGTGTGTGCCCGTGTGTGTGTGTGCCCCCGTGTGTGTGTGTGTGTGTGTGTGTGTGTGTGTGTGTGTGTGTATGTTTGTGCGCGCGCGCGCACGCCTGTGTAGGCCAGGGGTCAACTTTAGGCGTCTTCTATCACTCTGCATTTTATTTTGTGGCAAGGGTCTCTCATTCACTGATACTGGAGCTCCGTATTTCAGCTAACTACCCAGCAAGACCCTCAAATCTGCCTGTCTCCTTACCCCCAACACTAGGGTTACAGGAACGCACTACCTATCTCCGATTTTGGCTTTTCCCCTTGTGGGTTGCTGAAGATCCAAGCTCAGGTACTTACGCTTAAACAGCAAGCACTCTCCCCACTGAGCACCTCCCTAGTTCCAGTCAAGGAACACCTTTTAACTTATTTTAAGTCAGTGTCTTGAGACTTTTTTTAAATTATGAACTAACTTTTAACAACTTTATTTACAAAAGGCTTTTGGCATGGTATTTTATGAACACCAACCTGGAATTCCCCATAAAAGCCTCTGAGAGAACTGCAAGAGATGAAGCAGAATGCAAAATGGAATTGCATTACAAGTGGCCTCGTGTTCAGCAGCACAGCCATCACTGCAGGAAATTTAAAATCGTGTAAAATTGCTCAAGAGATTTAGTTCCTTCGGAAAAAAAATAGGAAGTTTCGGTTAGAAGCACAGAAACCAAGGGTGGAATGAGGTAACACTGGTAGAATGGAGGTGATGAGTTTGTGAAATGAAGATAGTCCAAAAATAGGAAAGAGTAGGAGGAAGCTGCTGAAACAGGTAGCAGCCAGTCCTTGCCATGGCAACCATGATCAACAGATGAGCATCCATCACAGCATGAGCTTAAGAGAGTCCCCATCTGCGCCACACTCAAATTTCAATGTGTGGGTCTCGCTACCAGTAGACATTAATAAATAACATTTAAGTAGACTAAACAACCTGGTAGCAGCCACACTGATGAGCGGACATTATCTGTTATGAGCTAACTTTCAAAGGGACCTCTGGAGCTCTGCAAATTAAGAGACTGACAGGGTTTTATTTATAGGATAACAATGGTGCACAAATAATGCCGGTGAAAGCTAAGCCTGGGATTTATAGCACTTTTACACTCACATCTCATATTCATTGATGTCCTCGGCCCCAGGAGACATGCTTTGGTGATGAAGTAAATATTTTAGTTACAGAGTTCTTTCCCTTTAGATCAGTATGAAGCAGCGTGGCCACCACAAATCTGCCGGCTTGAAATTCATATTCTAAAGGTTTTGCCAAGTCAAAGGGATTAGCACACTGTCAAACACCACTAGTCAATTTATACGCAAGCATAACAAATGGCACAAACATGACCTAAAGCAGGAAAAAGTACAAAAGAGACAGTAAGATGGAAGCTCACTCACTCGTCCTTCGGTCTACAGAGCAACCTCAAAGGGTGACTCTAATGGTCTTCGTTTTCAAAGGAGGAAAGTGAGGCTTTTGCACCTTCTACCGTCCAATTCCTATCCATAAGAGGCAGAAGTGAGACCAGGGCATGTAGGCCAATGGCAGAATGCTTGATTGGCATGCACAAGACCCTGGGTTCTAACTGCAGCACCTTTCCCAGAAAACTTTAACAAGAGGCAGAGGGCCAACCTGCCCTAAACAACCAAGCAACTTAACTCTCCACCTCCATGACAAAGGCCCAGGCAATGCCCATTGAGAGTGGCATATACTTGAACATATTTCATTCTGCTTTTACAAAACTGTTAAGTAAAACTATGCATTGATTAAAAGCAGATCTACTGCTTTTACACACACACTAGCTAGTGAGCAGCTAAATTGCAGACAGGAAGTGCACACCTGAAATCCCAGCAACTAGGGAGGGGCGCTCCAAGTTTTTAGTGAGCCTGAAACCATTCAGTGAGACTTTGTGAGAGTTAAAAAGCAAAATGTGCCAGATGGTGGTGGCACATGCATTTAATCCCAGCACTCAGGAGGCAGAGGCAGTGAGGGCTACACAGAAAAACCCTGTCTCAAAAAATAAAGTAAAATAAAAAATACAATAAAATGCACATGTTATATTAATCTCTGTATTTCCATCACATATATAAAATGTAAGTTCAGAATGTTAGGAGATGAGTCTAGACTGAGGAGGGGGTACGTGAGGGTAGATGAATGTTTGCTCTAGAGTAACCTCTGGGCATCACATACTCAGGGAACCACACCGATGCACTGTACACACCATGGAGGAGCAGGGTCAGCTTTTTGTACTCCCATAATATCGGTCATTTCCAGAGACTCCTTAGTATTTTAAGTGTGGCAGTGATAAAAAATTTTGCAAATGTTTCCTTTACTTAATCTACTCAAAGGAAAAAGAAAGATAAAGGCTGGGTGCTTTTTGAAACTGATTTTGAGGGAAATAACTGAACTTTCACAATTTCAGACTAGAGGCTGATAAATAGAACCTGGTAGGAGACAAACTACAAAAGCAACTGGGCTTATTCTGTGTGTCCATGTTTGTGCAGGCGTCCATGTGAGCACATGTGTCCATGTGTGTGCAGGCATCCATGTGAGCACGTGTGTCCATGTGTGTGCAGGTGTCCATGTGAGCACGTGTGTACATGTGTGTGCAGGCATCCATGTGAGCACGTGTGTCCATGTGTGTGCAGGCGTCCATGTGAGTACATGTGTCCATGTGTGTGCAGGTGTCCATGTGAGCACATGTACTCAGAGACAGAGAACAAAGGTCACTTCATTCCTTAAGCCACCCACCTTCTTTTGCCTCTGCTCAAGGAAGGTGTTTTATTGAAGGAAGATTCTTTTTCCTCTAATTGAAAATCCCTTGGCTAAAGCCATAACCGTTCTAGAAGATAACCAAAACTCTACACACACCATTCTGCCTCGGCCTTTAAAAGAGATTTTACAATCTGGCAAATTCAGAAACCATTTAAAGCAAAACTAATAAGAGGCCACTGCTTATGACAGTGGGCATGCTTCTTTTTTCTTTTTCTTTTTTTTTGGGTTTGTTCATTTGTTTTTGAAAACAGGGTTTCTCTCTGTAGCCTTGGATGTCCTAGAACTCACTCTGTACATCAGGCTGGCCTCAAACTCACGGAGACTGTCTGCCTCTGCCTTCCCAGTGCTAGGATTAAAGGTATGTCTAGGCCAAAACCGGCTGCTTGCATTTCTTTGTGAAGGCAAGAATCTCCTCTCCTGCTCACAGAATTCAAGTTTGTTTGAGGCTCTGAGTTTATTTTAAATGTTGAACTTGCTGTGGTGGCTTCTGTTTCCTTTCAGCATAAACATAACAACTGACCAAGAACTATTACATTGAAGATAAGCCTTGTGGGCAGAGTAGCTTGGGAGATACTTGGGATGTAAAACCAGTCCTCTCTTTAAAAAATAAAACCCACCAGCTCACCCACAGCACTCTCCTGCCTCAGTCATACTCCACAGTGGCAGCTCAACATGCTGGTTTAGTAACTATTCCAATAGAAACTCAACTCCAAAGGACACCTCAGGACAAAAGTTTTTCTTGCAATGTGGCCGTTAAGCAACTGGAACTCAAGGAAGCAAAATACCGCCTCGATTTTTAAAGACTGTCTTGGGAGTCTACTGTATAAACACAGCAAGCAGCGATACCAGAAGTATCATGAAGACAGGCAAGAGAGATCAAATGTACTGACGAAAACAAAAGAAAGCTGCACCCTCCTGCCTCTAAGAATACTTCTGGTCTCAGAGTTGCTCCACTTACATTAAACCAGCATCTCAATGAAAAATGTATTATTGATTGCTGGATCAGTTGTAGCAGCAATTAATAATTAAAGCGGAGAATTAAGAACTAATGAAAAATGTTGGTGCCAGCACGCACAGTGATATATGCTTGTCATCTCAAGCCTTTCTGGGTTTTCTGGGCTAACAGCCATTTTTCTACTCTGTGACATAAACAGGTTACGTCAAAGCCAAATGTGTATTTAATGTTGAGGAGAAATGGGTCATCTTCATGAGCAATTCTGTGTCCCAGCTTCAAAATTCTTTTTTAAGTATGGAAAATTAGAACATTCAAACATAATGAAGAATAACTAAATTTATTATGCTGCCAAAAAGATTTTCTGATGTGCTATTCTGATTGGCAGGTTCTGAAGTAATGGGTTTCAACACAAATACTTTTACAGCACTTTCCCTTTCAAGTGGTTTCACAGACAACTGGTACATGTTATTTGCCACAGTTACCTTCTGGACAGTGGCTGCATCGCTGAAGGGACAGAGCCTGAGCTAGTGGGGATATTTTCTCTTGGAACAGCAAATAGTCCCTGAAAATGCCTGCTGCATTTTTTACTGCCAATCTAAATCCTTCATATGTGTGTGTTTCCACTTGAGGATGCTTTTTTTCTGAAAGAAAAAAAAATGTATATTTGATTCATGAGTGTTGAAATTGGTGCTGAAAGTGCTGTAATTCAAGCCTGAAAAAGACCTCATCTTATACACATTTTCTGCATAAGACTCCTCACAGCTTCTTGATGTTAGGAGCACAAGACACAGGTTAATACTAAACTGAGGGCCATTTGAAACAGCAAGAGCACTACCAAAATGCACAAAAATGGGGAAAATGGGGTCATGCCTGTGTGATGACGCAAAGGATGTCCGTTTACAAAATGATAGATGAAAGGAGGCTAAACACCCCTTGAGCACCTCCCTGAGGAACATGTACACATAAGGCAACTCAAATTTTTCATCACTGTAAACATGTCCACAAATGGTCGGGAAAACACAAGAGTTGACTTTGTAGTTACAATAAACCTTACTGAGACGGTGAATTGGCAAGTTGGGAAGACATGAATGAGCAATTAACTGCATAAAATGTCAAGTACATCCACATAATGGTTTTAATTGTATGAAAAACTCCACTAAATATTGTGCTGAATTCAGTAACAAATTGTACTAAAAGGTACCT
This sequence comes from Cricetulus griseus, assembly GCF_003668045.3. Classification (NCBI taxonomy): domain Eukaryota; kingdom Metazoa; phylum Chordata; class Mammalia; order Rodentia; family Cricetidae; genus Cricetulus; species Cricetulus griseus. The sequence goes on from NW_023276807.1 coordinate 233,071,603, forward strand.
GATGGGGTAAGGAGACAGCTTAGTTGGTAATGTGCTTGGCTGTAAAGCATGGGTGCCTGGGGCTTCAGATTCAAGTACAAAGCCAGGCACAGGGGCTGGAGAGATGGCTCAGCAGTTAAGAGCGCTGGCTGCTCTTCCAGAGGACTTGGGTTTGATTCCCTTATAACTGCCTGTAATTTCAGGGTAATCAAATGCCCTCTTCAGGCCTCCGCAGGTACTGCATGCACATGGCGCACAGACAAATAATAATAACAACAACAACAACAACAACAACAAAATCCAGGTACAGTAGTAGTGCCTGGGGAAGGAGGAGACAGTGACACAGGTGGATCCCTAGAGCTTGCTGGCCAGTTAGTTTAGCCAATCATGAGCTCCAGGTTCAGTAACAGAGCTCAAAAAATGGAAGGAAGGAAGGAAGGAAGGAAGGGTGAGCTGCTAGGGAAGACACATACATAAATTAGATACACAGATATACAGATACAGAGATACATAGATAGCTACATAGACAGATAGCTACATAGATACATACATACATACATACATATATACATACATACAAGCAAAGAAAGGCAGGCAGGCAGGCATGAAGGAAAGAAGGAAAGAAGGAAAGAAGGAAAGAAAGGAAAGAAAGGATGGCAAACCACTAGGGAAGACACATAGTCAATGTTGGCTTCTAACTTCCATACAGCTACCCTGTCCCACAAGAGTGAGCACGCATGTGCACGTGCGTGCGCACACAGACACACACACAGACACAGACACAGACACAGACACAGACACACACAGACACACACAGACACACACACACACACACACACACACACACACACGGAGGGGGGTGCCCTGAAGGTATGACTTCAGCAATGCAGAGGCATTATCTCACTAATATTTACTCTGTGAGAAAAGCCATCACTAATCTAGGTCATGTATTTCATCTTTAAAGTCAAAACCCACTTTACTGGTTTGTGAAAACCATTTCTTAACCAATGAGCCATCTCTCCAGCCCTAGAGAATCATTTCTAAGAAACATATCTGACACTGCTGAAAGGAATTTTTCACACAAAAGCACAGTTTACCAAGTAAGCTTTTACCAATATCCAGCCAACGCATTATTGTTTGTTAAGCACTTTTTACACAAATAAATCTTATACTACCAATAGCCAAGGTTTTCTATTACAAACCTTTCCTTAAGAATTAAAATTCAATTTATTAAAGACATAAATTGCTGTGCCTGTGGTCCCGTCCACAGTGTCCAGCTGCTCTGGACCAAGCCTAGGTGTATGGTGCCACAAGGACCTGGCCCCAGGCCCTGACAGCAAGTTGCCCACCAGCTCCCGGCCAAGTGCATGGGGCTCCCCTGATTCCAGAATGGCAACCTCTCCATACGGACCAGTGACTGGGACAACACACAAGGCTCATGATCCCCACTGTGGCTACTTTGTTCTGACAGTCCCAGTGGAAAAGAAACTGCAGCAGCCTTCCCAGAGGCACAGCTCACGAGGTGGCCTTACTGGGGATGCTGGCGGCTTTGAGTATCCCAATGTGGTCTGGCTGGTGGGTGTCTGAAGCTACTTCTGGAACTACTTGAGATCAACCCTAGTGTTTGAGCATGCGCACCAGAACAAACAGGCATGCACAGACAAGGCGTACCACCAGGCCTGCCACTCAAGGCCACCAAGGATTTAATGAACTAGTTTTTACAAGATCTCGAGAACATTCTAGTGATATGGGAGAGTCAAGCTGGCTGACTTTGGCTTAGCCAGAATCTACAGTTGCCAGACCACCCTTACACCTGTGGCTGTTACACTCTGGCACCGTGCTCCTTAAGTTCTTCAGTAGTCTATATATGCAACGCCTGTGGACATAACACAGTGTTGGCTGCGTCTTTGCAGAGATGCTTCCTCAAAGGCCTCTCCCCTGTGGACACTCAGAAGATCTCTGATCTGATTGTACTGCCTCCAGAGGATGACTAGCCTGGAGACACACCTCTCCTCAGACCCCTTTCCCCAGAGGGCCTCAGGCAGCACAGTCCCATGGTGACAGAGATGGAGAAGCCTGGAATACTGCTACATCTGGAAGTGCTGACTTTTAAACCATATAAGCAAATCTGCCTCGGAGCCCGGCAGCACTCTGATCTACAGGGGAAGACTATGACGCAGAGAGCCATGGGGTCCCTGTTGTAACCCATTCTGTCCAGTTTTGTGAAGACAGCCCCATCGAGAAGGTGAGCTCTGACTTCCTCCAAATGTGGAGACCTCCAACTTGTTGACATCTTTAAATGACATTCCCACCCCTCCTTCTAAGGCTCATCTCTTGCCCTTCTATGTCCGTCTCTACACTACAGGCTATGTCCTCTTGCCCTAATATCGAGGTCCTAAATTTGTACAGGAAAATAAAATGAGACAAAGAAAAAGGACATGTGTTTAAAACATAGGTCAACCTTGAGGTAAATTGAATTTGCAAGTCGCATTGCTCTGTCCGAAAGTAACTGGTAAATTTTAATATGCTCCTTAAGCAACTATTGCTCCTATTAGCAATAGTCAACCCTTTACTCCTACTAAAATATCAGCTATGTGGAGTAATTTCAGCTCTAAACATCTCCATACCATCTTTTCTTTTTAACAGTCTCATGAACTCCCTAAGAACCGGGATTACAGCCATGAGCCACGATGCTTGGCTTCTCTACTCTTATTTTTTACAGAAACTATAAAGTACTGAATTCAGGCCAGCAAGGTGGCTCAGAGGGCTAAGGCACGTGCTGCCAATTTGACAACTGGAGGTCACTCCCCGGGATCCACCTATTCCAGTTCCTGGGTTGTCCTGTGACTTCCACATGCATGCTGTAGCATGCTCCTGTGCACAATCAGCAAACATCAATTTTTTTCATTTGTTAAAACACTGAATTATTGTTATTCAGTTGTTCTTTCATGTAGAAATGGAACTAGGGGCGGGAGAGACAGCTCATTGGTTAAGAGCACTGGCTGCTGTTCCAGAGGTCCTGAATTCAATTCCCAGCAACCACATCACGGTTCCCAACCATCTGTCATGAGATGCGGTGCCCTCTTCTGGACTGCAGGCATGCAGGCAGGCAGAACACTATACACAACAGATAGATAGATAGATAGATAGATAGATAGATAGATAGATAGATAGATGGAACTTAATACAGTGCTAGGTGAGCAATTAATACCGTTTCTTACTATTCAACAAAAATATATTATCTCCCTCTAAAAATATGAAGCACTGTATAATCTAATTATTGAATGTTTTATTAATACAATTTGTGTTCTTGCGTGGATTGTAAAAATTCAAATTTTATTTTTGCATTTTTGCAATATAATGAACTATGTCCAAATTTAAAAGCTAAAGTCTTAAAAAAGCAAACGTGTTACCTACCCAAAAAAAAAAAAAAAAAACTAATGAAAATTAGCAAAGAAATGGATGACAAATACTTCTGGAACTAGAGAGATGGTTGCAGTGGCAAAAGGCTTGGACCAGACCCCACATAAAAATCCAGGAGGCAGAAGCAGGTGGATCTTTGATGAGGCCATCCTAGCCTATATAGTGAGTTCTAGGCCAGCCAGGGCTACATGAGACCCTCTCCCAATAATGAAGGAGGAAGAGGAAGAGGCCACCTCAGCAGCAACAAGGCATGGTAACCTGCATTTGTAATCCCAGCACTACGAGGCCGAGACAGGAGACTCCCTGGCACTGGCCAGCTATCCAGCCTACTCAGCCAGCCCCAGGTCCCAGTAAGAGACTGATAAAAACAAGGTGGGTAGCTCCTGAGGGATGACAGCCTAGGCTTACCTCTGACCTACAAACACACGAACGTGCACCCAAACACATGGAACATACTCCTGCCAAACTTTTTACAATGTCTATATGTGGACATGAATATTTCAAAAAGAGGAGCCTTGAAATATTTTTTCAAAGATACCAATTTTATCTTCTATATCAACATGATATAAATAAGTTTATTATTTCAATTCTCTACTGAACACCTTCAACTATGAGGCATCTGATACTAAAAGATTTTTTAGTAATAAGGATGTATATAATTCATCTACTCAATTCTTTATTGTTGAATACTTTTATCATAAAAAATGAGAAATATTTTTCAGGTTAACCATTGGAAGAGCTGGGAATTTATTGACTGTGTGATGGTTCATGATAAATTTCAGAGGGAGGATATAGAAAGTTTTGATTTTTCTTTTTTCAGTGTTGTTTTTAAACTCCCTGCCTGAAGTATGCAAATATTTCTCTTTTTAACTATGCTAGTACTTTAAGGACTCCATTTATTACATGTCTGATTATTAGCCCAACTAAAAATTACATAATGTGAGATAGGCTTTAAAGTTTTAACTAAATGGTGACCCAGTTGCCATTAATTTGAAATAGTTTACTTAAAGTATATTTGTGAACACATTTTTTTTCTGGTTACACTAATCTATTTCTTTCCATATCCAAGCCAAATTACTTTTACAATGTGTTGTTTTGTTTTGTTTCTTTGTTTCAGACAACAACTCACTGTATAGCCTTGGCTGTCCTGGAACTCCCTGTGTAGACCAGGCTGGCCCCAAACTCACAGAGATCCGCCTGCCTCTGCCTTGAGTATTAGGATAAAGGGCAGGTACTTCCACACCCAGCCCTACAATCTTAGGCTACTTTATTATATCTGATTGCTAAGAAACTCTTCATCACTGTTCAGTGTATAGATAATATGTTATGGCATTTTGATTCATTTTAGTAATTTAGCTAAAAAAAAATTTTATCATGTTTGTTAGAGAAGGGCACTGGGGCACTCGCATGCCACAGTAGGCATGTAGAGGTCACAGGACAATTAAGGGGAGCTGGTTCTCTCCTTACAGAATGTGGTGCAAGTATCTTTACCATAACCACATCATCTGACCAGCCCATACCAGGTAAAATTCTAATAGATGTAATTATACAAAACTTACAAGTCAACTAGACAATTCACACAGCATATGTGTTCAAATCCATTTTGTACCTCAGTAAATTTTTGGCTTAATTTCTGTACATTTCTTGGGTTTATTTTCCAATTTTACATCACTATTGAGTATATAGACAACTGTTCCTATACTTTTTTGTGTGTGTGGTTTTTCGAGACAGGGTTTCTCTGTGGCTTTGGAGGCTGTCCTGGAAGCAGCTCTTGTAGACCAGGGTGGTCTCGAACTCACAGAGATCCGCCTGCCTCTGCTTCCCAAGTGCTGGGATTAAAGGCGTGCACCACCACTGCCTGGCTCTATACTTACATTTTTATAATTTATAAGATACATTTTTAATTGTGATAAAACACACAAAACAAAATTTAACATCTTAACCATCAGTAGCTATGCAGTTCAGGGCACTAAGTATGTTGTTGGGCTATCATATGACCATCTATTACCAACTCTTGAATCTTGCAAGTGAAACCCATTAAACAACTACCCACTACCCTTCCCTCCCCAAGCCCAACAACCGCCACTCTCTCTGTGCCTGTGATTTTGACCTCACTTGCTGTTCCTTCATGGCTGAGTTGTCTCACTTGGCCTAATGTCTTCGTGTTCATCCACAACATAGCATGTATCAGACTTTCCTTTCTGAGTAAGTCGGAGTGATATTCCACTGTGTGTATTACCACGTTTTAGCTATTCAATATTCATCAATACACATCTGAGTTATTCCTTTGGGGTGGGGATGCTGGGTAGTTTTATGACAACTTGACTCAAGCTACAGTCATCTGAGAGGAGGGCTGAAGGCAGGCTGAAGGCAGGCCTGTAGGCCATTTTCCTAGCTAACAACAGACGTGGAAGGACCAAGGCCATTGTGGGTGGATACACTCCTGGGCTGGTGGTCGCAGATGCTATAAGAAAGCAAGCTGAGAAAGCCGTGGGGAGCAAGCCAGTGAGCAGCACTCCTCCTCCGAGGCCTCTGTATTAGTTCCTGCCTCCAGGTCTGCCCTGTTAGGGTCTCTGCCCTGGTTTCCCTCAGTAATGGACTGTGATGTGGAAGTATAAACTTAAACCCTCTCCTTCCCAAGTTACTTTTGGTCATGGTATTTCATCACAACAATATTAACTCTAACTACGACAAGGGGGGTCTTATATAAGTAATGCTTCGGTCTGCATGGAGTTTTAATGTTTAGCATGTCACATGTTTATATTGTACTAAGTTGTTCTGGCTTTGTCCGCCTATAGGTAATCACAATGAAGACCAGAATCCACCAGCTATTACTCTTAGTCACATGGGACCCCAGTCTTTCTCTCCCGAGTATCTTCCAGGAAACAAGCATTTCCTTCAGAGACATGATTAGACCCACCATCTCCCCCTCATCTTCCTGCATTCAGGGAAGCCAGGCACCTGTGTTGCCCTACTTGGTTCAGCCTCTATATTATCTCATAAACATAGGAGTCTTAGAGAATAATGCCACCCGTGACTTTTTTTCCCAGTCCCCCTATTATATCTACTCCTTCCCACCCACAGAAAGAATAAGGAGGCAACAAGCAAGAGTGACTTTTGCTTTAAGAGAAGAGCCATGACTGCTCAGATGGTCCCAGCTGAGGACCTTAGGACTGCTGTGACAGAACGGATGATGACAAGGTAGATGTGTTCGTTACAACAGAAAGGTTGGATCTCCTTCAACATTCTCTTCTTCTTACTGTGGAATATTATCTGTGGTAACAATGTCTGTCTACTCCTCAAATGAGACCCAATCTAAAAAACAGGTTTACAAACAAATAACCTTGTTTTCAGGCTTCTCAGACACAGACCAAGAATTCCTTCCCCACGACTGTGAGATATTATAGCCTAGTCTGCTGTGTCCTTCTGAAGATAGGGGGCACCCTATGGGGAAAGAGCCATTCACCTCAACATTCCTGAACCTGCTACTGGCATCTACTGCTTGCTGGGCTTGAGCAGAGGGCTTTATCTCATCTCCCCACAACAGCCTACTAGGGTTTCCTGTGGAGAACTGGGGCTTTCAGATGTTATGCAGCTTGCCTAATAAGAACTGGAACTAGAGCTGGATGCGATGGTGTGTGCCTATAATTCCACCCCTTGGGAGACAAGAGGAAATGAGTTTGAGACCACCCTGGGCTGTATAGTGAGTTCAAGGCTAGACACACACACACACACACACACACACACACACACACAACGCCATTGGAACCAGAACCCACTTTGTGTTATTTCACAGTTTTATGTGTATTTTTTAAATTCCAGTTTGTGGAGACTTTCTCTTTCATTTTCTAAGTAAATTGTTCTTTGGATTTTTCCAAAAGGAGGTATACCAAACTTCACATACAATATCTGGAGATTTTTCCCAGCAAAACCTATTATTAATTCATCTCTAAACTATATCTAAAATAATTGAAGCTGTGTAGTTTCTATTAATAGTCTTTCATTTTTCTTTTTTAATTTGAATAACTATTCTTGTGCCTAATTCCATCTCTAAACCTTCTCTCCCACTACTTCTCAGTCTCATAGTCACTCTTGGGACCTCCCATTGGTGGGATTTCCCCTCCAGTTTCCCTATCACCTCTTGCCTGGCCACGCCTAGACAACCTACATGCAACACTGTCTATTACAGCTCTCCATTTACTCTGTCTCTGCAGCCGATCACCGTCCCATGCCAGGCTGACAGTGCCTACGTGACATTCCTGGACACTCCCCTCAGCCTGGTATTCACACTGCATTCCTCAGGCCCCCCTTGGCTTCCACTTTCCAAGTCCTCCACCCCTCCATCAACTATCTCCTAGCCTTCCCTGCTCTCCAGGTCTCCACTGTCATCTCTCCACCTAGATTCTCAGTTGAGAACTTAGCTTACCATTTTACTGAGAAAATCAAAACTATCAAAGAACTTCAGGAAGTAGCCCTCCCCCATCTGCCACTTGCTGAGGCTAAGCTGATGGCTGCCTCAGCCATCCCAACCTGTTTGTAAGACTCCCTGTCTTCTCTCTTTGTTGTGGCTACTCTTCCCTTTCAACTGGATGGCCCTCTTTGGTTCACATAGCTTTACTTCTTTAAAAAAAAAAAATAGAGGCCAGGTGGTGGTGGCACACGCCTTTAATCCCAGCACTGAGGAGGCAGAGGCAGGCAGATCTCTGTGAGTTCCAGGACAGCTAGGGCTACACACAGAGAAACCCTGTCTCAGGAAAACAAAAAAACAAACAAAAAAAACCCAAAAAAACAAAACAAACAAACAAACAAAAAACCTGTTTTCAGATTGAAGAGGTGACTCATGGGTCAGGGCAGGGCACTACTGCTCTTGTAGAGAAACCAAGTTCAGTTCACAGAGCTCAAGTCAGGTGACTCACAACCACCAGTAACTCCAGTTCCAGAGGATATGATGTCTCCACAGGCACCTGCACACAAATGAACACACACACACACACACACACACACACACACACACACACACACACACACGATAAAAATAAAATTAAAAAGAAAAAATTGGTTTCACAGGCTGGAGAGATGGCTCAGTGGTTAAAGAGCACTGACTGCTCTTCCAGAGGACCCAGGTTCAATTCCCAGCACCCACATGGCAGCTCACAGCTGCCTATAATTCCAGTTCCAGGAGACCCAACACTCATGGCAAAACACCAAGTATATAAAATAAAAATAAATAATTTTTTTAAAAGCTTGGGTTCACTTAAATGAAGCACTCACTTGACCTTCAAAGCCCTCTCTAACTATGGCTTCATCTCTCTGCTGTCTTCTAGATTTTAAATACTGGCTTTGTTCTCAAGGTCAAAAGTGCTCCCTTGGTCCACCAACTGTACTCCTCCTATAGAATCCTAACAACCTGCATCTGAAGGAATCAGCTTCCCTTTTGGCAGCCATAACGGCCAAACACGTGTTTCTATGACCTTGCCCTAGACACTAGAAAGTGAGATTCCTGTCTCATGACAGGGAACCAATCGGAAGTTAGCTGGTGGCGCTATGCTTTATGGCTCTGGGTGTGCTTTACGGACAAGCTCACAGCAATAACGTAGAGAGCATAGCAACCACCCTGGGAGGGCCTATGGGCCATAACAACCAGTTGACCAATCAACACAGGGCAAGCCCTCCAAGCCTGGAGGCACACCAATCCTGAGCCTGTGCATACCCCTAGACACTCCCCTTACGCTGCCCTATAAAGATCTATGTGCAGCGGCTTCAAGCCGTCTTTTCTAGCTGCCCGCCATGGCGGGTGGGTGAAAGACCCGAGCTAACATGGGGTTAGCTCGTTAAATTACAATAAAGCCTCGGGCAGTTTGCAGCAAGCTCTCGAATCTGCCTGGTGATTGGGGTGACCGCAAAGGTGGCCTGGGACCCTGATACTTGAGTTTTCAGGGGTCTAACACATCTAAGCCTAATTACATGCTCGAAGGTGCTAAATTGTCAAGGACAGTGTCTCAGAAGCCTGTCTGCTCAGCCCCCCCACTGACCTCCAACTTTTTCCCTGCTACTCAGCAACCCTCCCACACACATTGCTCCAGGAACCCTGGCCTCACAACCTACTGGGTAGTGTCAGGTGTGACCTCACAGATTTTCTTAACATCCTCTTGAAGGGACCTGCTCCCCTTTCGGCAGCCATAACAGCCGAACACGTGCTTGCCATAAACCTGCCTTGGTCACTTAGAGGTCAGATGCCTGTCTCGTGACAAGGAACCCATCAGAAGTTAGTCACTAGAAAGTCAGATGCCTGTCTCGTGACAAGGAGCCAATCAGAAGTTAGCTGGGTGTGCTTTACGGATAAGCGCACAGCAATGAGGCACAAAGCATAGCAACCACCCTGGGAGGGCCTATGGGCCATAACAACCAGTTGACCAATCAACACAGGGCAAGCCCTCCAAGCCTGGAGGCACACCAATCCTGAACCTGTGCGTACCCCTAGACACTCCCCTTACACTGTCCTATAAGATCTCTTGGGAGACCCTAGGAACCGTCTTTTCTAGCCATCGGCCATGGCGGGTGGTTGCCGGAGCTAACATGGGGTTAGCTCGTTAAATTACAATAAAGGCTCGTGCAGTTTGCAGCAAGCTCTCGAATCCGCCTGGTGATTGGAGTGACTGAGAGCGTGGCCTGGGACCCCGATAACTGAGTTTCCGGAGGTCTAACAATCTCTTCTTTCTGCTTAGTCTGGAAGCTCATAGACTGAGAGGGGGGAAACGGAAGGAGGGAAGCAGAGAGGGAGAGAGAGGGAGAGTCACGGGATCAATACTATTCTCACAATAATGCCAAAATGTATGAAAGCCACCAAGAACTGTCATATTTTCCTCTGCGTATTAACATGCCATCCAGCCCATACCATTTCACCTGCATAGGAGGAAGTGAAGAAACGTGAGAGACAGCCTGAGCCCTGCAATGGAACCTAGGTAAAGAAAGGATTATACAAAATCCCTGACATACTTCAGAAATAGTTTGGAAGGTGGCAGTGGGGGTACACGCCTGTAATCCTAGCACTTGTGGGGTGGAGGTGGAAAGGACCAGGACTTCAAAGCCTTTGAGACCCTGTCTCAAAAAAGCCAAAGGAATAAGAACTACTTAGACCTTTGTGCCTGAAGTTACCCAAAACCAAAGTGTCTCAGTTAGATCCCATGACACAGCTGTCACTAAGTTGAAGTTTGGGTTTATATCTGGACTTACGGGGAGGATGGTACCTGGGTTTCTTCTGCATTTGTTATGACCTAGGTGATGAGAACGTCTGCTCTATCCCTCACCAGTGCTATGGGAATGCCTGTGAGAACACATGGCTTGTCCTGTCCCCCTCCCCGGAAGACATCTTCTGAAAAGCTTTTTTCCAGTAAACTTACTTGAGAGCAAATTTATTTTCTCTTTAACTGAACACCCTGCCTGCTTCACACGTATTATCTCCCAACCGTCCGAGTCTCACAGCCAGCCAGCCATATTTTACTAGAGCCCGACACGGAGTGTGGAATGCAAGAAAAATAAAAGCACACAGAAATAAATCAGTGAGAGAAACAGGGAAAGCAGGCCATCTCGAGTGGGCAGAATGACACGGCACACATTGAGGAAACACCTGCCTTGCTCTGGAAAACAGGTAAGACTCTAACATGAAGGGCCAGAGGGTGACAGGAGCAGAAACCCCACTAGAACGGCCTCCAGTACCCGGTACCTCTACAGCTCTCAACACCTCACTGAGCTCTGTGTGAATGTATTTCTCATCTGTCTTTTCTTTTCTGCCCTGGAATTTCCTCTTACAAATCAATGTTTCAGCGTCTCTCTGAGCATCCACACAGACACAAAGTCAAAAGGGCCAACCAACGCCCCACACAGGGATGTGTAGAGACCCATCTAAGACCTCCTCCTCTGGGTATCTTCTGCTGACTCTTCTGACACCCACTTCTGACCGTCTGCGTGCTTCCCATCTTGCATTGCAGCCCCACTGACCTCCTCACCCGTGCAGCTGCTGCTCCTGCTGTGTAGAGGGCTTTTCTGAAGAGCCGCACACATAGACAGACCTCCTCCTTCAACTCACTGCACCCACTGAACCCCGCTAGCATGGCTCCTTACTCTCTGTAGCACTTCTCATCTTCGCATATACCATGTTTAGAAGCTCACAAATGCTTCCTGCTCTATACGAGGCACCTACCTCAGTACTTGAACTGCTGTATTTTTAGAATTCATGAACTGAGGTGTGACAAGGATTAAAAACGGAAGGCACACACAGGTGATGCATGGTACAGAAAGTGTTCTCAAATGAATGTGGTGGCTCTTGCCTGTAATACCAGCACTCTAGAATCTAAGGTAAAATAATCACCATTTCCAAGTCACCCTGCATTAGCGCACCACTCGTACACACACAGAGACACACACACACACACTCTTACACTTTTATATACTTATTGCAAGGCCTGTATGTTGTTGTTGCTGTTGTTTTAGAGATGGAGGGGTGGTATTGGGGGTATTTTTGCTATTTTTATGAGGATATAGAACGTTGTTATCTTCGTCATACTAACCTCACACCATCCTCCTGCCTCACTTTTCTGAGTGGCTGAAACAGCAAACACACACCACTATGTTTGGCCATTTCAGAAAGACACAAGTACCTTTCTACCTAGTATTTTGCCTACAAAGTGAATGACCTTTCTGTTTTATTTTGCTTTTTGACATAGGGTCTCACTGTATGGCCCTGACTCTAGACCAGGCTGACCTTGAACTCACAGAGATCCTCCTGCCCCGGCCTCCTGCCTTCTGGGCTTAAAGGCATATGTCACCATGACCAGCCAAATGGCATTGTTTAACAGTTGGGTCAAATTACCTAAATTTTCAAGTGAAAAAAAAATCAAAGTCTGACACTAAAATTAAACTGCGGGATTAATGGTAGGGCAAGACCTCAAAGCCTTCTGTTCCTAACCCTTGAGCTCCAAGGACTACAGTGCAAGGTGCTCCAGAGGCTGCCTTCTGGCCCCAGAGATCCTTGCTAGGAAGCATTAAGAAACATCATGCAAGCATGAGGGCCTGTAGTAAGCACCTGGCTTCTTCCTACCTCTCTGTGTTTCTCCTTCCTCTTTTCTCTTTCATCCCACCCCTGCCGTTACCAATATATTAAATTCTATGATCCTACCTCTCACCCTGTTTTAGATTTCATAATACCTTTATGCAAATGAATCCTGGCTTTTATTGATAAACATGAGTAAACACTTAAAATGTAGATTTCAGATTTAAATACTTTAGATGAAATATCCATGAATTCTAATTAAAATTAATAAGAATCACTGAATCATTTTGGCTTTTTTTTTTTAATCCTCAGAGGTAGTAATTAAGAAGAAAATGTTTCTAGATATCTAATTTTCTAAACGGATTTTCAAAGAAAACTTAGTTTCTCACTTCTATAAGGTATGATGGTATTTTTAAAAGGTCATGGTACAGCTTAAAAGAATCAAAAGGAGTAATTTTCCACTTGGCCTATTAAGATATATTTTTGGAAAAATATGAGTAAAATTTATTTTTAACTAGGTAAAGAATGAAAAATGACAGGTTTTGGAGGCCAGTTTTTACCACCTGATTATTTTATCTAGAACAGAAAATGTACAGGAGTCTGTTCCTAAGCCAACCTGCATTTTAACTTGGACTATTAGTACAAACTCCTATACCACTTAAAAATTCTGCAATATTCTAATAGTTGACACATATGTAAGAATAAGTCCTATCTCCACCACACATGACACACAGTAGCAAAATGGACACCCATGAATCCAGTTTTAGAATGAGAATATTGTTTGTTCTTTGTCAAAAGACAAGATATTCTGTAGTCCAAGCTTGTCGGGAACTCACAGCAATTCCCCTGCCTGCCTCTGCCTTCCAAGTGCTGGAATTACAGGCATGAGCTTTAAAGAATCAGAGATACTTGGGGGCTGGAGAGATGGCTCAGCGGTTAAGAGCACTGACTGCTCTTCCAGAGGTCCTGAATTCAATTCCCGGCAACCACATGGTGGCTCACAACCACCTTGAATGAGATCTGGTACCCTCTGTTGGCATGGAGGCAGAAGACTGTATACATAATAAATAAATAAAATCTTTAAAAAAAAAAGGAATCAGAGATACAAAATTATGTTCTGGCCATCAGGGAGTGCTGGTACTCATCGTACACATGAGGTTAGACATTCTACCTCCACACCAAATAAAGTTAACCAGATTTTCTTGATATAAAATAAGAGCTACAGGTTTCCAAACAGCATCATAACCAAAGGCAGGAGAAAGGATTGCTACTGCTTATGGGAAGGAAGGAAGGAAAGAAGGAAGGAAGGAAGGAAGGAAGGAAGGAAGGAAGGAAGGAAGGAAGGAAGGAAGGAAGCCAATACAGGCTGGAGAGACGCTCCGCAGTTAAGAGTGCATGGTGCTCCTGCAGAGAGTCTGACTTTAGCTCCTAACACCAACATTAATTAGGTGGCTCACAACTGCCTGTAACTTCAACTCCAGGGGATCTGATGCCTTCTTTTGGCTTCCTTGGGCACCTCTATTCTATTCAAATGCACATATCCAAACATAGATGCACACTTATATACATAATTAAAAATGAAAATACTTTAAAAAGCATCAATAGCTAGGCAAAGCCACTCACTCCTGTAATCTAAGTAATCAGGAGGCTAAGGTGGGAGGATTGCTGAGAGATTGAATTCCAGGTTGCCTGGCTACAGAAGGAGATCCTGTCCACACCTGTACAAAATGGGCAAAAAGAAAAAAGAGTGTGTTTAATTCTAAATTAAAGCTGCAATCAATATTAACCACTGGCCATCTTAAGCCATGTGTTTCAAATGGCTAGAGTCACGGAGTGAAGCTACATTTGTCAAGGGACACTGAAATGTACTAACATGTTATGGTCTTTTTCAAAGTCTATTCTTAGGTGTAAAACAAACTCTCTTTAATTAAAACCTTCCCTTATGAACACAGTTCCTAAGTAAGTGAAGTCAAATAAACCCAATATCAGAGCAACGCCAAAGGGAGCCCAGCACTTTCCTAGGCCTCTATCCCTCCTGCCCTTACAGCAAGCACACAACCTTCAACTAAGTGAAAGATTTCTAAATTTAGTATGTCGAAGCAACACATCTTAAACGATATGTAACGATTAGTAAATTATTTGTCTTATCTTTAATAATGGACTATCATGTTCGACTTGCAATCAAAATGGAAAGAACACTGCTATACTATATACTACTGTACCAGGAGTCAGAGATTCCAGGCTATATTTAGTTCACATTAAAATGGAAGCAAAGACGCAAACCAATCTAAAAATAAAATGTTCTACAAAGATGAGATTTTTTTTTCAAATGGATTGAAATTTAGCTTTATTTGGTGCGTTAGATGCTGATATTTAGCAACGCTTTAATTTTGCATGGCTTTGGAAGCCAAAACTCAGCATCTCAATCTTCTATGGTCGAGGCCAGCCTTAGCCGGCAACAGTCAAACACACCCATCTCATCAGCCACATCCTGCTGCCACTTCATTTCTACACAGCCAACAAGTGACAAAGGCTTTACATATTTAAATAGGTTGCTTGTTTTAAAGGAGTATTTTTAAACCTGAAGATGTTAAATTTTCAAATTCCAGATCCTTAAATGAAGTTTTATTGGAGTCCAGACACACTCCCTCGAGTACTGTCAACAGCATTTCACACTTCACTGGCAGAGTATACTACTGGATTTGGGTGGTTTGTTTTTGTTGTTCTTTTTCTTTATTAAGGTATAACTGACAAAAATTATAAGCTGATACTGACAGTTGATGGCTTCTGGGGAAGGGAAAGTTAGCTTAAGGGATGGCCCCTGGTAGATCTAGCTTACTCCTATGGATAACCCATCATATTTCAGTAAATGGACAGTGCAAACTATTCACAGTAGAGGAGGAGGAGGAGAAGGAGGAGGAGGAGGAGGAGGAGGAGGAGGAGGAGGAGGAGGAGGAGGAGGAGGAGGAGGAGGAGAGGAGGAGGAGGCAGAAGTGGTGTTGGCAAAGGCAGAAAGGGGTAGAAAGATGGGGAGTATCTGGTAAGAGATAATGGGAAGACTGGGGTGAATATGATCAAAATGCACTGTATGAAATTCTCAAAGAATTAATACTATATTATACTAAAAACTATAAGATGCTCATGGCAGCTCACGACTATAAGCCAAGCTACTCTGGAGGCTTAGACCAGCGGCCACAAGATGAAGATCAGCCTGGGCAGTTTAGGGAAACCCTATCTCCAAGAAAACTTGAAAAAAAGCAAGGACATGTAGCCATGAGCCTACTACCTCAGTGGACAAGTACTTACTGAGTGTGCTGGCTAGTTTTATGTCAACCTGACACACGCTAGATCCAAATGAGAAAATGCCTCCAAGAGACTGGATCCTAGGTAAGTCTGTAGAGCATTTTCTTAATTAGTAATTGATGTGGGAGGGCCCAGCCCATTTGGGTGAAGCCATCCCTGGGCTGGTGGTCCTGGGTTCTACAGAAAAGCAGGCTGAGCAAGCCACGGAGAGCAAGTCAGTAAGCAGCACCCCTCTGTGGCCTCTGCATCAGCTCCTGCCTCCAGGTTCCTGCCTCGTTTGAGTTCCTGTCCTGACTTCCTTCAGTGATAGACAGTGATGTAAAAGCATAAAGCAGATAAACCCTTTCCTCCCCAACTTGCTTTCAAGCACCGTGTTTTATCACAGAAGTAGTAACTCTAACACCTCATATACTCGAGGCCCTGGGTTCAATCCCCAACACCACAAGAAAAAAAAAAAAAACCCAGCAAATATTTATGTTAAATGATATGCTATCCCATATGCACAACAGTGTGAAATGATTGAATTAGGCTTCTTCAATATGCATTTTGTAGTGAGAACATTTAAATTTTCTCTAATGTATAGCAAATTTCAATAAATAACCATTATTAGCTATAATTACCGAGACAGTTACAATAGAACTTATTCTATAGTCTATAGACCTTACCTAGTTGGTCTAACTGAAATTTTGTACCCTCTGACCAACGTCACTCCAGCCCTAGAGCTGAGTAATTCCGAGGGAGTCCTAATAGCCCCATACTTAGAAGAGTAGACAGAGTTCTTCCCAGACGGTCAAAATGTAGATAGATGGTCCTCTTTGCCTCCAACCTGTCTGTGGCACTCACTATTCCGACTTCTCTCTTTTCATCTTACTTGGTCTTTACTTGATTCCAATGTTTCCACACAGAACAGGAGCTAAGGTTTTTCAACGATATCTTCTGGTTTATTGTTTCTGTTTTAAACACTGAACAGAAAGCACCATGTGTCCCAAGACACTGCTACTTACAATTGGAAAAACAGTGAGCAAGTGTCCCCTGGTCTCCTCCACCTAGAAATCATGGTTAAAATAATAGTAATAATTTTGAGTGGTATAGTGCTTTTTGATTTTTGAGACAGGTTTCTCTGTGTAGCCCTGGCTGTCCTGGAACTCACTCTGTAGCCCAGGCTAGCCTCCAACTCACGGAGATTCACCTGCCTCTGCCTTCCAGTGCGGGATTAAAGGCATGCACCAGATCAGACAATAATGTTTTAATTGCAGAAACAGTATCTCAAGCCGGGCGTTGGTGGCACACGCCTTTAGTCCCAGCACTCCGGAGGCAGAGGCAGGAGGATCTCTGTGAGTTCGAGGCCAGTCTGGTATACAGAGTGAGTTCTAAGACAACCTCCAAAGCAATACAGAGGAAACCAAAAAGAAAAAAGAAAAAGAAAAAGAAAAGACCTATCTCATAAAGCAAAGAAAAGCAAAAATCCAGACCGCCTCACCAAAGCTACGGAAGTTTACTTAGGGTAAGCTTTTATGATAAATTAAAACTATGATATTAATCAGCTAAAAGCAGTATTCTGTATTGAGATACATTTTTGCCAAGTTCAGGGAATAACTTATAGCCATTGGAATTAATATATGAACACATATAAACGTCACACAATGAGAACCTGATTACTTAATCAGGAGATATTTTTGACACACAAAGCTCCCAGACCTTGGCCGAGATAATTCAATGGCTGAAAGACATTGAGACAATTCTCATCTGTTTGTACCACTGGATGACAGTGGGCCATGCAATCTGAGCAAGCATCCCCAGCCATTGATGCAAAATCAAAGATTACTATTACTGCACTTGAATATCAACAAAAGGCACACACAATCTTCTTCATGTTCAGAACCTAACTGCTCATGTCGTTTCAGACTGTCTCATTGTCGGCACCTGTGAAATGTGTTAAAGCGCCATGTCTAAATGAGACTCCACCCCACTGGGAGGGAAGAGAGGCAGCAGAAGAAACCAGGGAGGAACAGCAACCTTACCGCTCCCATTTGGCTTTTTTACACCAACATCACTTTCACTCCTGCAGAGGTTTTTACCTTTGGGAAATTAAGTTGGGTACAAAATTACCAGTTTAGCACATGGGAACCTAGATGTATCTATCTGAAGTTCTACTCAACTGAAAGGAGAAAAGACCCAAGTGAAAATAGTAAAGAGGGCAAAAGATATACTAAGAAACCATGGAGGAAAATTGAAAACAAAAAGGGAACAAAAACACATATACAGTGGGGCGGGTGTGTGTGTGTGAGGAGGGCACTAAGATAGAGGAGATCACTGTTAAACCACATTCGCCTTTAAAGGACATTCTCACTCTTGGGCTGGGGCAGGGCAGATGGTGAGGTTCTGCTTTCCATCTTCAACACCACCCTCTCTCTCATTCTCTCTCTTATTCTGTCTCCTCTCTCAAATACACACACACACACACACACACACACACACACACACACATCCTATTCTTTATACAAAAAGTCTGCATATCCATTACAAAAACAAAAATGCTGAAATTATCGTGCTGTCCTAAAACCATCCATTTCCTTCCACAAAAAGCTGATTAATTACATGATCCCATACCATGTTAGGTTCAACCAAATGAAACTTCCTACACTTTGCCAATTTGGAACTGCTGAGAGCAATTTTATGCAGCTCAACTGAAAGACCTACCATCACTAAAAAGAATGAAGTAAATATACAGAAGACCATTATAGAATAGTCCCAGTAGCAGTTTTTAGAAATAGGTATATATTTATATGTGAAGAATATATACTCCAATGTGTGAATATCTATGAATATAAAAATAGGTAGTGAAATGTATAAATGTATTACTATATCTATATACATAATATATATTTATATATCCTTACATGTATGTTGTACATATATAATACACAACACTTTTAAGTCCATAGACATTTTCTGAAATCACCCCAAGAAAATGTCCCCTGTGACTGCTTCTGAGAGGGAAACCAGAGGTCGATGATGAGATGGGGCTTACTTTTATGGCTATGATCCCATCACTACAAAGTCTCCCATCACTGTGCAGTCTCTTGTACTGTTAGTATGTCTGACTAGATGCATGTATTGTTCTGAGACAGGACCTTACAATGTAGGCCAGGCTATAGTCAAATTTACCATCCTTCTGCCTCGGCCTCCTGAGTACTGTAATTAGCATACCCATTGCCAGCTTGCACAACTTTTTGAATTAAGAAAATGTCTAGATACTTTTTAAATATCTCAAGTAATTTAATGTCCATTTTAACAAGCAAATCATTTAAAATACTATAAAGCATTTAGAACAAGGACACTTCAAATAAGGTTAAACTTCAGCATTTTTGTTTGTTAGATTTTTGAGACAGGGTCTCATGTAGCCCAGGCCAGCCTGGAACTTGATAAATGAGGAGTAAATGAGGATGACCTTCAATTCCTGTTCTCCCTGCCTCTATCGCCTGAGTGCTAGAATTATCGGTGTGTGCCACCACACCTGGTTTATATGCAGTGCTGGGAATCGAACCCAAGGCTTTATGCATGCTAGAAGCACTCTACTAATGAGTGGCTGTCCGTCACTCTAAACTACCTTCCAAATGGCTTCATGTTCCTGAGAATCTCAATGAGAACTGAAGTTATTGTTAGCTGTGTTTCAATGGTAACATTCACATTACAAGTATTTAATAACTCTGCAGTCCTACAAGGAAAGATCTCTCTCTCTCTCTCTCTCTCTCTCTCTCTCTCTCTCTCTCTCTCTGTGTGTGTGTGTGTGTGTGTGTGTGTGTGTGTGTGTGTGTTGCATATGTGAGAAGGTCAAGGTCACATGTCTTCTTTGCTTTTTAGTTTTTGAGACAGGGTTGCTCCCTGAACATGGAACTTGATTGACCTTGACTTGCTCAGCCAGCAAGCCCCAAAGACCCTCCTGTCTCTGCCTCTCTAGCTCGTGGCTTTTTTTTTTTTCCAAACATGGTGTAGTGGTCTACATGTGTATGTCCCCCACAGTCCGGTCTAGTCCTTGGTTGTGGTGGGTTTGTGTGAGAAGGTTTAGGAGGTCTGGCCTTTCTGGAAGAAGTGTGTCACTGGGTTTGGGCATTGTTTGAGAATTTAAAGCTTCACATCACTTCCAGTTCTCTCTGCATCACGCTTTTAGTCCCACATGTAACGGCTTCCTGCTTCTGCTGCCATGCCTCCCTCCCATAATGGGCTCTGACACATTTGGATCTAAAGGACCAAACAAACCTCTATGAGCTGTCTTGCTCACAGTGTTTTATCATAGCAAAAGAAAAGTAACAAAGACAAATGGGTACTGGACATCCCACTCAGGTCCTCTGCTTGTATAGCAAGCACTTCACAGACTGAGACAGCTCCCCAGCCCTGAGACATCTTCAACTTTATTGACAACACATTTAGCCACAGGCCCTGTCTAGCTACACATAAAGACTTGATCAGGAGCATATTTGCACATCTGTATGTAAGCATGTTTGTGTGTATAAGGGTGAGAATGAAGAACTAAAGGCACTATTAGTAATCCTAACCCTTCATTCTTAGTGGTTTTTCACAATATATGAGCAAGAACTGTTGGTGTTGTCTCAAAAACAACTAAGCTTAGAGTGAGATCTGAGGCCTGGACCTCTCCTCCAGCCTCTCCCATCTTATACCCCTGTGGAGAAGAGGAGGAAATATCTACATTTTCCTAAGGGTGCTTCCATTCTCTTCCAGATAATACCCATTGTTACCTTTAGCTGTTCTACTTGTATTAACTCCCCCACTGACTTCATCTTCTTCCCTCAGAGCAATGTATGTGATGAGAGCCACAGTGATGAAGTTTACAGTGCATGTTAGTCTGGACTGCAGGAGGAGGGGAGTGAGGCTGAAGCCCACGAGTCTTGTCAGCTGAAGGCTCTGGCCTCAGATGTTTGTATTTGGAAACGTTTTATATGAATATTAACACATAAGCAAGTATAAAATGCAGATATTTCTGATATTCTGTTATGAATGAATATCAGAGGCAGTATTCCAAAGCCTGATAATTAGCCATAATTGTGGCAGGTATTTATCAGAAAGTCCAACAGAAAATACAAAAATAAATATGCTTTTTACATATGTTTTAAGTCTTCATAAAATTCAAAAATTAAACAATACAATCTTAGCTATGAATCTGAAGTTCATTAGACCTACAAAATTTAGTAGTAATACCCAACAAGTTTGCTGTTCAACTTTACTCAGTTCAATTTATAACCATATCTAAATTTTCTTTACAATGCCATAAATCTTACTAGCCAATCTTGATACCAATATACATGAAATTTTGACCATTTCATGTAATTATATAATTTGCCATTTTTAAACCTGCCACTTTTTCTCATTAACCCAGTTTTATGTTGTTTTTTTTTTTTTAACTTGAGATTTCAAAAGATAAATCGTTGTTAGTTAAGTCTCTATACTGGTTAGCTTTAATCTTTGAAAAATACTCCAAATTCCCAAATATTACAAATGCTATAAAACTCAAAAGCCATCTCTATTAAAAAGCAGTTCCAAGATGTGAAGTAAACAAACAGCAGAAGCAACCCTGACTCTTTAGTAACTGTATCTTTACAGCCACTGACATGAGTGTCTCCCCTTAATGTTAGAAGTCAGCTGACACTAAAACAAACACTAATCCACTGGCATACAGTAAAAACTGTTTCCATGTAAGACTCTCATGAGCCTTAGGAAGCTAATTTTCACGAAAATAGCTGTAGAATAAATTAGCTTTTGCAGCCAATGATTTAATCAGTTCCCTACTCAAATTCCTCCAGGTCCCCCACCGCCAATAGCCTAGGTGTGAAGACTTTGAAACTAATGAGAACTTTAGAATATGTAAATCCATTAATACCCAGTAGCCCCTGCCTTGTATATGTTCATCATCAAATGAAAGTTCAACTTTGAGAAGGTCGACACAACTCCACAAAAGTACCACACACACCGTCCTGCACATAAGCTGAAGAGGAAATGTGTGATGAACCACCATGTATGTGCAATCTGAGTTCTGCATGCTGTGGGAACCCGAGACACAGAAGCCTAGCCAGCCTGTAGGCACAGCACACCAGAGAAACTGACTGGAGTCATCTCCTATCCACCCTTTCGAGCTGTACCCAGTGAGGAGCAAGCAGTCTGCTGCTGCAAGGTGGCAGGCGCGATACAGCTTCCGCAGGTCTTCCAGCTCAAGCAGCACGGAGACTGAAACACCAAACTCCCTATTAAGTTCCCTAAGAGGGAACTCGCAGAGGGGCTTCAACTTCCTCCCATGCTCCAGCCAAGCCACTCGCTCTGACCGCTAGCCCAGCGTTCTGGAACACACCCTGGAAGTCTCCAAACCCCAGGCAGGAATCCCTGTCTCCGGGTCCCGCCCCTGAGCGAGGCCACGCCCCGTCCATGCCGCGCCCCTGCGCCCCTCCTCCGGATCCTGGTTCCCGGGATCTCCCCGCGTCCTCCCTCCACCTACAGCTTTCCTGCAGGCCCCCACATCAGCCTTACCTTGGTCCGGATCTGTCCAGAGGTGGACACTTTGCGGATCAGCTTCTGGGGCCCCTCCTGCTCCGCTTCACTGTCGGATGAATCCTCTCCCGGTCCCGCAGCGGTTGGGGAAACCGCGCTGGTCCCAGCGGCCGCTCCTCCCGGAGGGTGGTGCTGGCTGCCCGCCCCGGCCATCCTCTCTGGTTCCTGCGGGGTACACAACAGTGCCCCGAGGGGCTGTGGTCAGCGGCTGGGCTCTGCCCGAGCGTCCAAGCCCCGCGTCTAGCTGGCGCCATCTTCCGAGGTCCTGGCCGCTCGGCTCTGGGGACCGGGGACCACACGCCGCCCCTGACGAGACCGCCGGCTCCTCTGCACGCTTCACGCCTGCGCACCCAGACTTGGGATGTTCTGGGGTTGCTGCCCCAGGGGATACGACCAGCACCGAACTAAGAATGGAGGTCGCAACAAGGCTCGAACAACCTTACTCTTGCTCTTTCTGGGGTCTGGGGGCCTAGAGGGAATAGAGGGCCGAATTGGGCAGGACTGCACCAGCAGGTCAGGCGATGGCGATGCTCTTCCCCTGGTGCTAGGCTGCAGCCGTGAGGGGAAGGCTCCTGCGGGAAAAGGGAATGTAGGGTTTCCTCCTACGCCCAGGGGTGCAGCCCTGGACCCCGAATCTCCACACACTAGGGCCTTGTGGCACCCTTCCAGCTAAGTAAAAGTTCCCTCTGCCCGGGATATGTTCTGGATCTCCGGACCCTCGGCACAACTGCGAGGACCTTACCTCTCCCACCTCTGCCAGGGAATTCGGGTCCTTTCGGCCTCCTCTACTGTGGTGTTTAGTTTTGGGCCCACCCCCATCCGGCGCACACGGAAGAGAAGAGCATTTTCCGGGAGGTTCAGCTCCGCTCTGGGAACTTTTCGTTCAGAAAGAGCGATTCCCTTTGGCTAACAGGAAGCTGAGAAGGGCGTGGAGAGAGCGCCGAAACAAGAGAGGACACGCAGCCCAAGACGACAATATGCTGAAATAAATGTCTAAGCTGAAGCGCCCATCCACAATGCCTTGGAAGAATGCATTCAGCCACATGAACAAACTACTCAGCAAAGAAAAAATTTATATATACATTCACATGAGAGAAAAGACGTCACTCCCTAGCCCGGACTAGAGCCGGAGGAGAGGGGGGTCCACAGGCTGTAGCTTTGGCTCCGGAGGCATCCCTAGCCTGCTGCCTAAGCGCAGCGGCAGGCGAGAGCAACCTGGCTGCACGGAATGCACACTCAGCCTCAAAAGTCATGTACTGTTAGGGGAAGGCTGGGGGACAAGACACTAAAATGACAAGTTTCCTGCTGTCAACTGAAGAGAATTTCACACTGTTATCGGCTGTTTTTTCAATTAAGTAAGAACTCCCTAGCCTCCCCTGAGGGCCCTTGATAGAGCAATCTTTTTAGCCCAAGCCCTTTAGGTTCCTTTCCTAGTTGTCAGTTGGCCATGATCTTGAAAGTTCCTCGAAACTAAGATTCTGGATGGTTGTTTTCCTCTAAGAGCAACCTTAACACCCAACAATTATTCGGCTCTGTGTTAGAGCTGAGAGCGCTAAGACATTTTAACTGTACTAAAATTGGGAAATGCGTTTCAATTATTCAGCATAAGAGAGTACTGCCATGTTACATGAACACAAAGACAACCTCTCACACTTCAGTTATTCCCTTTAGGAAAGAAAGGAGTGGGGTGAAATGTACTTCAAGAGTTCTTAGGGCCTGATAATATGAAGTTTGTATCTACAAGAGCATACTGCTGGAAAGTCTTTAGAGACAGTAACATTAAATAAAGGCCTTGGCTGGGATTATAAATCAGTGCTAGAGTTCTTGTCTAGTGTACAGAGGCCCATCACAACCAAAACAAAATAATGAATGCCCTTTGAATGACCTTTATCCTGGTCTGGCTACTTCATCACAGACAAATCTAATGATTTGGCATCACAAAGACCCCCAGTAAAGGGGTCTTTACATAGTTCAAACTTTCCTTTTAACGTTAAAGGCACTGAGGTCACAAGCTGGGACCAAAGTAAAAAACATGTGATCACGATTCTAGCATTCTCTTCACCACACTATATATAGCTAAAGGTCAGCTTGGCCGTTATCTCGTACTTCAATCTACACATTAAGCTTTCAAGTTTTATATAGCAACATTTTCCAGGACCCAGGCAAGGGTGACTGAAATGAAAGGTGGTTTAACACCCATGCCTATTTGTGATCCTTGAAAGAAGATGGGTTACATTTCTCACTCTTTGAAAGGATGCTGACTGCTTACAGATAGTTTAAAACAGCATCTGATCCAGGAGCTGGGCAAGTAATTCCTCAAAGTGTGGGCGGGTATTTGTTACTTATAAAAACTTAACCTTGCCACCAGCTCTGCTCTATATAGAGTTCAACGACAAGTTTCTAATGCTTGTAACTTTAAAAGCAAAGCCAATCTAAGTCTAGTTCAGCTAAGAAAATGACTGTAGCTCCTCAACATCTGCAGCTGTAGAGGAAACCCCTGATGAAAACACTGTGTAGGCAAAGGAAGGAATGCTGCCTCATTTCCCACAAAAGGCAGCTCAGGAAAACCCCCACTGGAGAATCGTCTCTTCTAGAAACTTGCAAGGAATCCCCAATTTAAAATAATATTTGACCTACTAACTGCTTCTCCAGTCCTGGCTGTAGATGTCCAAAATGGCTATCTAATCTAACTGAAATGCACTTGAACTTTTTTGGGGGGGAGGGGGGTTGTTTGTTGTTTGTTTTTGGAGATAGCCTCACAGCACACCTCAGGATGGCCTGGAGCTCATTTCATAGCCCAATTTGACTTTGAATTCATGGCAGTTCTCCTGTATCAGCCTCTGTATCTCAAAATGGCTATTGAAGTTTCAAATGTGTGGCACATTACTTTATTTGATTTATAAATCTTTCCTTGACTTTTTCTTCAGTGTTTTAGATTTTCATATAATTTCTTCAATGCTGCTTATTTATTACTGTTACTCTGAGATCTTTGCCAGGCAGTGGTTGCACACAACTTTAATCCCAGCACTCAGAAGATAGAGGCAGGTGGATCTCTGTAAATTGGAGGCCAACGGGGTCTTCAGTGTGAGTTCCAGGGCAGCCAGGGCTATACAGTAAACCCTGTCAGGGGGGCTTGGGGGGTGTCTCCATGTGGAACGTATCACCAAAACTGTTTAAAACTTGCGTATAGGAGGTTGGAGCAGGAGTGTCAAGAGTTATATAGTGATTATATAGTGATTAACAGGCCACTCCAGAGCAACACAGCAAGATCTTGTCTCCAAAGAACGACATCAACAAAAACTCTATACATGTTATAATCAGGATTAAATGGAAATTAATCACTAAGTGGCTTTCTACTTAATAAGGCATCATACTCCATTAGGGAAGAAAAAAAAAAGTAGTGACATGCTGACTAAAACCTTATGAACATTAAATATTACTATCTATAGGAGTATTTTAAATTAATCAACTACTAGCAACAATCTTAAAGTGTTGAATCCCATGTTCTACAGTTTTACATTCAAATTTTAATATAATGTGTTGAGGGTTACACATCATACGCTGAAAAAAACACAAGTAGGTACTTTAGAAACCATGTTCCTGCTCAGTGCAGAACCAAAGACTGCAGAATGAACAAGCACAGGCCTGGAGGCTACCGTGACTGCCATGTACAACTATTTCCACAGACAACAAAACATTCTGAGAGCAGTAGTGCTGTGAATTATAGGAACACACTCTGGTCCTTGCACACAAGGCAGAACTTCTCATCATCCTTGCATAAAGTGTAACCGTGCAACCTCTTGTTTGTATTTGGCCTTTGCTCTTTGAAACCCTTCCCTTTCTACACGTCTAATTCTGGATTATTAACTGGTATAACGTTAACTGGTAATACTAACTGGTTCAAATCCATTTGGAAACAAAACTCAACTTTAGGAAATGAAACTTCAAGCTTCCCTCCATTAAAAAAAAAAAGGTATTTTGTAAATACTCCTACATTTTTAAACTGAGCTAGAATTCTAACTACCTATTGGCTATCCACTCCCACCCTAGTTTAGGGACTGCTTTGCTAAATATCTTCCTACCCATTCATTCCCAACATCAAAGTGCTTTTATTCTGTTTATTTTAGTGGGATGAACCCAGGGCATTGCTTAGGCACATGCTCTATCACTAACCTGCATCCCAAGTATTTTCTCTAATTGGCTTTTTGATAGAGTCTCAATATGTAGCCCATGCTAGTCCCAAACTCTGAGCCTTCCTTCCTCAGCTGATTTGCTGTGATTACAGGAGTGCAGTACCACACCCAATTCCCCAAATATTTTTTGATTTGAAATTTGAGTGATGCCTGTATTTTCACTAACACTTGACTATATTCCAAAGCTACCATCAAGAAAAACAGAGAAACTTAACTGTTAGCCTGTATCTTCTTTAAGTTCAATACTTAACCAGAATAATGCTAAATAAAGCTAATAATGTATTCAAATGTTCTGATTTAGCTAAATAACTTAATTTCACCCCCTCACAAAGAGAATGTCATGAAGTCCCAAAAATTCCCTTAGTTCCAGGCATTGGTATACTTTAGCCAAGTACTGTTTCATTTCAGGTAGCCACATTAATCTCCAAGGAATCCTTTGCTTTTCTGTCTGAATAGTAGACACCATAGCCTTATGGTTTAGACTCAGAGAGAGAGAGAGAGAGAGAGAGAGAGAGAGAACAAATTCTTACATGCATGCTGTTACATGCCATAATAATATAGCAATCCCACTTACTCTATACTTAAGTCTTTTTTGTGAATGTAAATCTGCAAGCTTCTATGATAAAGTATTAAATTGCCTATATTTAAATTTTAAAAAGGTTTTAAAGAACTCAGAATTGGAAGCCAAGTGAAAACAGGTTTGTTTTCTTTGCTGTTGTTTCATTTTGTTTTAAGAGAGAAAGGATTTATTTTGGCTCGGAGGATAAATGTATCTTGGTGGGGACAGACTGGCAGCTGGGGCTCCACCTGTGGTAGCCAGAGCATACACCAGCTGCTTGTTCTTTGGCACTTACAGGACACAATGAGTGAAGCAGGTATCCCCAACCTGAGAGACTGAGCACACACAGACTGGACTTCAGGAAACCTGTGACTCCACTAAATGTGTTTAGGGAGGGAGGGGTGTGTGTGTGTGTGTGTGTGTGTGTGTGTGTGTGTGTGTGTGTGTGAGAGAGAGAGAGAGAGAGAGAGAGAGACAGTGGTTCCTTGGGGCTATAGTGGCTAGGTGCTAGTTTTCTAAGTATACCATGTTCTGCTCGACTGTATGTCATATAGATTCATTATGAAGGAAGCCAGAATTCCCCTCATTCAGATTCTTAAGATCACTGAGGCAAACAAAGTTAAAGAACCTGATTTTTGAGAACTCCATGATGCCTGGAATCCTGGTGCTCTGCAGAAACAAGAGCATGGCAGGGAGCTCCAAGCCTGCCTGGGTTACCTAGTAAATTCCAAACAAGACTTGGAGGAGTACAGTGTGAGAATCTGCCCCAAGCACAAAGAAACAAAACCGACTCTGATGGACCCAGTGTTCCTTCTAAACATATTTCGATCAAGTTAACACCAATCCCTTTGCTTCACCCGGCAGAAATATTTAACATTTAAACATTTTCCCACTAATGCATTTTCCTTTCTTTTGTGTATTCTCCTGTTTTAGTAATGCAGGTAACTCAACTTTCTTAAGGAATTATATAAAGATTACCTTTGAAAAATGTTTAAACGTTGTAGTCATTACAGAAGGTTCATAATAAAATCACTGAGGAGAAACGTTTTATGACACATACTTGAATAGATTTCACTCTTTAGCTATAAGAATGTAAGCTTCCTGGGGACAAAAATTGCCAGAGTGTTAGCAGCTTGCCCAACCATCACAGAACATGATAGGTGTTGGATAAAAATATCTGCTGAACAAATAAAAGGCCTTAGCCATTTAACTACGCCTACTTTTTAAGAGTTCCAAAGTCTAGCTAGTATCACCGCTCTCACACCTCTGTAAAGGTTTTAGTTTTAAAAGTTCATGGGGTGGGGGTGGAGGGGAAATAGTACTGAATATTTTCTGTAAGAATAAGAAAGCACTTTGGTTCTTACCACTTTTGAAAAGAAAACAGAGGTCTCTAATTTTCTAACTGCAAAGTACTCCTGACATTCATCCCCCCTCCCAAAAGAAAAGACTACACATAACTCATGGTTTCCCACTGTCACTGGTGTAGGCTGATGGGACTTCATATAGTAGTAAAGTTCAGAACAGGTCACTAGATTTACTTCCCAGTGATCTTAAATGTCAAAACTGAACTGTATTCTTAACCAAGAATAGCTTACTCCATGATGGTGATAGCAATAGAACATGAGCAGATGGACTACCTAACGTGCAAATTCACAAAAGCAAAAGCATCTGCAGATGGATCAAAGTCGAAGGACACTCCTGAAAGGTCAGGAAGCAAGAGGCAGCGAAACGTACCCTGGCAAAGGGGCTGGGAGTCTACGGGTCAGAAAAGGAGAAGCAAGCCTGGCACCTGACCTCTCAACAGGCAGAGGGCCCGCCTGAGCAGACTCAGGAAGTCCCTAGGAAAACATCATCCGAACAGCACCACAGCACGGATGAAGCCAGAAATTTTGGACCAGGCTTTTGAGACAGGTTCTCAGTATCAACCACAAGGGAGTAGCAAATACGCAGGCAGGGCGTGCAGAGCCAAAATTCATTGCCCACTCAAGATTACAGGGGTCTGCGTGGGACCGGTATTCCTGGGAGGAATCCCTGGAGGGGTGGATACCAGAGGGTTCTGTTTGAGATGCAAGAAATAAGTTAAAGGAGTTTAGGGAACAAAATAAAGACCCCGACTCTCCTCATCTTCGCACACACAACACACGCACCACTCTGGGCCCCTAAAATGCCTCCGTGTGGCGTGTGCTTGGCCAAGCGAAAGCGAAGTTGACTCGTCGCTGGATCCAGGACCAAGACCCCTGACCCCCACAGCAGCCCGGGGCAAGCGCGGCCACCGGAGTCGGAGGCGTGGCTCTGGGCTACTGGCCGACACTCGCCTGCCTCCCCAGGCGGCGGTCCTCGGGAACCTGCGCGCCCAGGTGACTGCCAGGGCGCGGTCAAGAGGTGAGCCCCGTCTCCTCCCGGCGCCACCCGCTGACTGCGGGGCCCCGCCGCCTCCTCCTCTCCCCGGGCCGCCGCGCCACACTCGGGAATGAAGTGCAAAGTTGGGAAGCGGATGAAGCGCGGAAACAGTCCTCGAAGGACCGTCGCCAGAGGCCCCTCGGGGAAGAGCTCCAGCCGACCGGACAAAGGCGCTCCGGGCGGCGCGCGAGGTGGAGCCCGGGCGCCGGAGGAAGCGCTGCCCCGGCTGGGAAGCAGCTGGGGACCTCATCCCGGACCGCTTCCTGAACGGAACCCGGGCCGGGAGGGGGGAGCAGGGAGCAAGGACAAGCGGGAGGGGTGGGCGCGGGCGCGGTACCCACCGGTTCCTCCCAGGCCAGGCTGCGGACACCGAGCGCGGGGCGCACGTGCTGCGGATCCATCGCGCCGGCCCGCGCCCGCTGGCCGCCGGGGCGCACGGACACGGGCCCCCGCCGCCGCGGCCGCCGCCTCTTGTACCTCGCTCGCCGCGATCGCTGTCGCTGCCGCCCCGGCTCTCGCCCGGAGCCAGTCACCGGCCCTCCCGCGCTCTCTGGCTTCCGCCGCGCTCGCCCGCCCCCGCGCTGGTCCCTTCCTCCGCCGCCGCCTCCGCAGCCGCTTGCGTCCCGCTCCCTGGAGCGGCCGTGAGCGCTCGGCTCCCCGAGCCGCCGCGCCGCCGCCTCCCACGGCCGCAGAATCCGCCCCTCGCTCCTGTCTCCGCCCCCGACTCCCTCCCCTTTCCTCCCGCCGCCCGCCCCTCCCCCAGCTGCCCCTCCCGGCGGGCGGCCCGGGACGCACGTGACCCCCCTGCCAGTCCTTATAAGGCGTGGAACCGAAAGCGGCCACCGGGTGGTCACGGGCACCAGGAGGTGGCATCGCGGAGAGAGGTAGCCTCCCCGAGGGGCCGGGCTCGCCAGGCGCCTCGGGGGAAGCCCGGGCCCACTGGCTCACCCGGGGAGCTCGTCCTGGCGTCCCTGTCCCTCGGCCTCCCTCGCTCCCGACGCCTGTAGCCCCCGCCGGCCGCCTCCAGAGCTGAGGCTGGAGCAATTGCCCAAGACAATACCCGGCTTCAAACAGAGCGAGGCTGCGCTTCGCACCCCTGAGCAGCTCCCCAAGCACCCCTGCCAGGGGTGGTTTACTCTGAGCTGCTGGGATGACTGGCTGGTTTGCCATCCGCAAGAGAGGTTAAGCTTGCGGAGCCCTGCCTTTACTCATTTTCTGTGGCTACAGGGTTTCGTGGGAAGAAAACCAGCTGAGGAGCCGGTCTGTGGTCCGCTGTGAGCGCTCCACTCGAATTAGGAGCAGGGGCAGTTCGAAGACAGACCTTAAATGTCAACTGTCTCCTCCTGCTGCTTTCAGAGAAAAAGAAAACGAAAAGTGCAAGTAGCGTTTCAAATCATCCTTACTGGCAGCGAAGACGGTTTCCATCTAGTTCCAACAGAGTGGTGACTGCATTTACATGGGTCATTTCCTCTCTCGTGGACTTTCAGGCTCCTGCCAGCATCCTCTCATGGCCCGTCGTCTGGTAGACAGATGCATTCACACGTTTTGAAACCAAAAAAAAATCAAAACACCTGATCCAGCTTGCTCCCACGTCATTCTAATTTCCGCGGCTAATATTCCACTGAGGCTGCTCTGCTAAAGGTCACCTAAGGTTTGTGGAGAGAGCCTCCTAAACCACTGGATGTTTTCCAACCCTCGCCTTCTATGACCTGACAGATTACATTTGTATTCCTGAATCTCTCCTTTAAATTAGCCCTTGATAATTGGGTCTTCTTTGTTTCTGACCATGTTTTTGTTCCGTGCTCTCTTATTCGCTGATGAGCCTAAGTGGCCTGGCCTTCATTTCTTTCTAATGAGGGTGGAGTAGTACAAATGAGTGGTCTATCAGGTCCTGCCTGACATCCCTTGCTTTTAGTTACCAGACAGGTAGTGATAACTCAGAGATTTCCATCATTTCTCATCTTGCTGCCTTCACCTCCTGGGCACCAGCAGTACACTGGGGCTCAAATCCTGGGCTTCATTCACTTTAGGCAAGCATCCTGCATCCTGTCTACCGACTAAGCTACGTGCCCAGAACAAGAGCCAACTTATTTTTTCAAACATTTAATTTTTTAAAAACTTTTATTTTTCACTTCCATGTGTGTGTCTGTGTGCGGGTTTGTGCACATGAGTGCAAGTTCTCATGGCGGCCAAAGGCACCCAATCCCCCTGGAACAGGAATTACAAGCCACCCAGTGTGGGTGCTAGGAGTCAAACTCCCTGTCCTCTGCAAGAACAGTGTGTGCTCTTAATCGCTGAGCCATCTCTCTCCAGCCCAGAAGCCTGTCTGCTTCTTAACGAGAAATCTCTTCCTCTATTCCCCCTGGCCTTAAATTCAACCTGTCTAAAACAGAGTGCTTTCCTGACAGCTGATTTTTCTCTCGAGTCTTATGTAAATGTCACCACAATTCACTTAGTCATAGAAAGGAGGAAAAAATAATCCCAGGTTCCTCCTTTCTCTCACTGTTTCCCCTCCCTCTTGGTTCCTCCCAGCACCCTCTCTCTCTCTCTCTCTCCCTCTCTCTCTCTCTCTCTCTCTCTCTCTCTCTCTCTCTCTCTCTCTCTCTCTCTGTCTCTCTGTCTCTCTCTGCCCCCCCTGGCCTGACTCAGGGGCCCTTATTTTAGACTCCTGAAACTTTGCATTACTTTCCTTATTAATTTTGAATTTTTATTACACTTTTATTCATTTGGGCCCATGAGCAAGTGTGGCGGTCAGAAGACAATTCGAAGGCAAGGGTTCTCTCCTTTCACCATTCGAGTGCTGGGTATTGAACTCTGACCATCAGGCTTGGCAGCAGGTGCCTTTACCTACTGAGCCATCCCTCCAGCTCCACTTATTAGTTGTGTTGCCTGGGAATTGTTTATTTGTTATCCTTCCTGCTGTGACCACAGTTTAAAGATTTAAGTCCTGTCATCTTAGCTAGTGCCTACTTCAAATGCTCTGAGTTCCTAACAGGCAGTTCCCCCTCAGGCCGTTTGTTTTTATGCTGTGCCCTCTTCTGGAATGTTCTTCCTCTTAGTCAGACTATGAAACACCTGTTCATCTTTCACTTTTTACCCTGAGGGTTACCTTCTTCATAAATATATTCCTGACGGTGCTTCGTGCTTCATGGTAAACACACACACACACACACACACACACACACACACACACACACACAGACGACATGCCATCTCTGACCACCCTATCCTGTCATAATACCTTAGAAGACTTTTTCAAGTTAGCTTTTACATATAATTTTCCTGGTAGCAAATATTATAATTGACTCGTTCCATCTTCCTGGCTCCAGTACAGTTCTCAACATGTATTTCACAAGTTTGTTGAAAGAATTGTGATATGGTTTTGAGGTGTATTTTTGAGGTTCTAAAAACAATCAGTTTTTCCTGCATTGTCTGATTTCATTCTCACAGTTCTTCATAAGATGTGTTAGTGCCTTTCATAGGGAACAGCAGCTGAGGCTGCTGATGAGACTCAGGTAAAGGCTCACTGACATGCCTGACTTGCAGACTCCCAGACCCACGTGGTAGAAGGATACACACACACACACACACACACACACACACACACACACACACACACACTGGTATATACGCCATGTCCATCACTCTTGTACACACACACAAGCACAATGCCAGGAGTCTGTACTTACAAACACACACACAGACACACACACACACACACACACACACACTTGCAATCACACCATGTCCAGCACTCTTGTACTGACAAATACACACACACACACACATTTGTATACACACCATGTCTAGTACTCTTGTACACACACACAAACACAATGCCAGGTACTCCTGCACTTACACACAGTCTCACACATACACAAAGTAATATTTTAAAAAGAGAACCCATGCCAGGCAGTGGTGGCAGCGCACACCTTTAGTCCCAGCACTCAGAGGCAGAGCAGGCAGATCTCTGAGTAATAGACCAGCCTGGTCTACAAGAGCTAGTTCCAGGACAGCTTCCAAAGTCACAGAGAAACCCTATCTCAAAACTACCCCCTCCAAAAAAAATAGAACCCACTAAAGCTGGAAAAGAAGAAAACAGCATGCCCAAGACCCTCCTGTATAAATCCCAGAGCCAGGGTTATAATCCAGATTGCTTCTTTACCTTGGCTACACGTGCAGCTGTTTCTATGGTCTCAATGTATGTATATCCACTGTATCCCTGTTGAAGTCATCACTTCCATGAGCACTTAGGGAAGTGGTTTGGTCCTGATAGCAGATTCTGTAAATGGATCTGGGTGCCTTGTAAAGAGCTTCGGGGGCTAGAGAAATGGCTCAGTGATTAAGAGCACTCACTGATCTTCCAGAGGACCCAAATTCAGTTCCAAGAACCCATATTTGGCAGCTCACAGCTACCTATAAACTCAACTCCGGGGTATCCAATGCCCTCTTCTGGTCTCAGCTACCAGTGTGAACATGGTGCACATATAGACATGTAGACACACACATACACACAAAAAAAAAATCAAGAAAAAGAATACCATATCCTTTGTCCTATCGCAGTAAATTCTGTCTTGTAATACAATGGTTTTCTTTTTGCTACTGATGACACAGTATAACTACTTCTTTTTTCAACCATTCCAAGTCATTGTGTTTTCAGACTGTCTTATAAATAGTTTGATCTTACCACTATCAGACCAGCCTGAGAGCCTGACTTTTAGCGTTCTTTTTAGATCTATTTTCATTCATTGTGTACGTTAATCAGAGTAAAGGGCTCCAGGAAAGCTTCAACGCTGCTGCCCCGCCCCGCCCCACCCCACCCCCACACCGTGTTTCCTTCTCATGGAACAGTACACATTAGTGGATTGTTGGGTGTGTCCTCTGTTCCACTTTACCATCCACCTCCTTGGGCTTTGCCCGTATGCAGAGAAGGGAAGTGATGGCTTCTGCTGCGGGAGGAAGAGGCAGGGCGGGGCTCATGCTTCATAGACTTCTACTGACATTGGCACACATATGGCTAAGAATGTTCTTTTACATTTCTTTCACCAAATGCCCGTGAGTCTTCTGTTTTCATTTTCTCCCGGGCCTGAATCATAATTTCATTGGCTATAGAATTCTACACTGAAAGTGATTAATACCAACATTTAAGTAACTAATCTCATTTTGCCATCTGAGTCTAGCATGGGAGCGTACTCTCTCTCAGTCTCATTACTGTACAGATATCTTTCTGCCCAATCAATTTTCATAATTTAGTCTAGTTTTTCTTTTCTTTTTTTTCTTTTTTTTTTTTTTTTTTGAGCTTTGCTTCAAGCTGATGGTCACACAGAGAAGCAAAGCAGCCAAGCCAGTAGATCGTACCTCTACCAAACTGAAATGGCAATCCTGTCTCCACGAATCCTCAGAGGAAAAAAAAGACTCTGAATTCCTGTCCCCTCTTCCTTATATTCCTTTCTCCACCCAGCCATATATCTCCTGTCTCCACCTCCCTAGTGCTGGAATCAAAGGTATGAGCTCTGTTACTCTTCACTCTTATGTAGGCCAATGTGGCCTTGAACTCAGACAGATCCGTCTGTCAGTCCCCTGAGTCCTGCCTGACCTCTATAGCTTGTGACTGGCTTTGCTTTCTGAATCCTCAGGCAAGCTTTAATAAATCGTAAATAATATATCACCACAGAGCTTGATATTCATTTTACCTTCAAACCATAAATCCTTCTTTAAATATGAAAGTATTTTCTTTTCAAGCATTACTTTTCTTCATTCCTGCTCCGTGCAACTTTCTCTATTTTATGTCTCTATAACTTACGCTAGATATTACTCAGAGTTTTTCATATTATCCTCCAAACCTTGATTTTTCTTTCATATTGCTCTTCTTTGCTAGACTTGGGTAATTGTCTCAGGTTTATTACCTAGTTCCCTAATTTTATTTGCAACTATGTTTAGTGGGCTGCTGCCAGTGTCCCTTCTTTGTCAAGATAAGATTTTCCTATGTGTCCCTGGTGGCTGGCCTACCACTGTCTCGATAGATCAGTCTGACTTCAAACTTGTAGCAATTTTCTGTTTCTACTTTTTAAGTGCTCTATTTAGCCTGAGTTTTCATTTGTTTATTTTCCTAGCATTTTCTTTACACTCTTTTTGAAAGTTGTTGGTTCTTTTTCATACTTTGCTTTTTCTTTATCTTACTAACCTTTTGTTTGTTTTTGTTGTTTTGTTTGTTGTTTTGAGACAGGGTCTCTCTACATAGCCCTGGCTGTCCTGCCACCGGCTCACAGGGTTAGGGTTAGAATAAGGCCTCAAACTCACAGACAGCCGCCTGCCTCTGCCTCCCAAGTGATAGGACTAAAGGCTTGTATCATCACAACCAGCATGTCATTGAACATTTTAAGCACATTTATTTAGAAATAAATATAGTTGCCAGAATAAAATCCCCCATTTGTGCACGTATGGGTCACGTTTGGGTCAGGTTATTTCCTTGCATGCTTTGTAGTGTTTTGCTGGAGGACTGTCTTCAGGAGGATTTGGTATTGTCTGTTTATTTACTTGCTGGGGGAGGGAGAGGGGAGACTTAAAGCATGCCTTATGGAGATGTCTACCTGGGAGGATCTGGTCTTGATTTTGCCATTGGCTGACAGATTTCCTTGGCTCACTAGTGTTTGTAGTCCTTACTGCTGCCAGACTCAAGGACCTGAAGTCTGGTACAGCTAGGGTTCTTGAGTATGTCTATCCCTAGTGCCTTTCAATTACTCATCCCAGCATGCTGGCTTGTTACACATAAGGTCAGGTGTCCCAAGGTGTATGCTGAGGAAGAGAGAGCTAGATGCAAACTGAATCCTTCCCGTGAATCCTCCTCAGAAGTCGTAGAGCATCTCCATTACCAACTGAATTAGATGGACCAGTCACAAAACCCTGCCCAGACTAAAGGGACCAGAAGGTAGACCCTCCAAAGCCATTGTAAAATGAACTTGTGGATCACACACACACACACACACACACACACACACACACACACACACCATATAATTGTTCATTGGTCTTTGGAACAATCAACTACAATGTTCTCTGTACTGATAAGTTTGGTGTTCATGCTCTAGGCAATCAGAGTCCATTCTTGGCATAGATTATAAATTTGGGTTATTTCTTCCCTCTGATGTAGCACCTAATGCTACATGGTGGCTACATAGTGAACATGGTGGATGCAGCCCTGCAGAATAAAGACATGTGTGTCTCACATTAGAAGAATGAAGAGCAGTAGTTTCTACTGCTCCAGCCAGACCTCAGTGGATGGAGCACCCTGGAGACTACCACTTTCCCATAGAAATAATCTGATAGACTTTCTCAGGAGGACTGCCCTTGAAGAGAGCTCATCAACTGATTGCATCTTAGTAATGATACATCTGAAGTAAAAACTGGGGATTTTGGTCTTGGTCCCAATTTATAAAGTTCCTGTGCAGCACACAAAAGAGGATCAGCTGTATAAACTTTAGTCCTGTGGGCTAAGATCATTCCCATGCCTTCGTTGAGCGGAATGGAGTGATGTGCTTTTTCTTTGTCTTTCTGTCTTCCCAGGTGCC
This sequence comes from Cricetulus griseus, assembly GCF_003668045.3. NCBI lineage: Eukaryota > Metazoa > Chordata > Mammalia > Rodentia > Cricetidae > Cricetulus > Cricetulus griseus. Next base: position 233,108,635 of record NW_023276807.1, read on the forward strand.
GGGATTACAGGTAAGTCACCATACCTGTACAGATACATTGTGTTGCTAACAGCTCATAACTTGATGTGCAAATTCTATAAACGAACTTATTTTTCTCTGATGTTCTCAACTCACATAATATCAAGGGGAAAAATTAAATACCATATTTAAAATTTAGCCTTGGATATTTCCCAGTAGAAATGCTGAAAAATACACTTAAGCAAAAAGCAGATTTTTTAAATCACAGTGTAGGGTTGGTAAGATGGCTCAGCAGGTAAAGGCATTTGCCACCCAAACCTGGTGACATCAGTTAGAACCCTAAATGCACATAAAGGTAGAAGGAGACAACTAACTCTACAGCATTGTCTCCTGACCTCCACATGTGCACAATGGCATGCAACTCAGACAAGAATGGTAACACACACACACACACACACACACACACACTCACACACACACACACACACTCACACTCACAATAATAATATTATTATGCTTTTTTTTCTCTGCACAGATTTTGTTATTTAGGAGAGAAGAAAATGATTAATAATTGCTTATGATTTGGTTAACTAAGAGATCAGTATAGAAAAAATATGAAAAGAAGATATTTCAGGACTTGAGGATATGATTATTAATGATGCAGAGGAAAGGGTGAGCAAACATGAGCTCTCTACAGAAAAAAGGATAAACAATCAAGCCTAAAATTAATATAAAATGTTGCAGATTTTATTTATTTATTTATTTATTGGATGGGATGGAGACAAGGTTTTTCTGTGTGACAGCCTGAAACTCACTCTGTACACCAGGCTAGCCTCCAACTCACAGAGATTGGCCTGGCTCTGCCTCCCAAGTGCTGGGAATAAAGGCATGCATCACTACCACCTAAGGACAGATTTAATTGTAGTTCAAGAAATAGCACAGTCAGGGCTGGAGAGATGGCTCAGTGGTTAAGAGCACTGGCTTCTCTTCCAGAGGAGCCAAGTTGGGTTCCCAGCACCCACACAATGGCCAACACCTGTCTGTAACTCCAATTCCAGAGGATCTGACAAACTCTTCTGGCCTCTGTGGACACTGCACATTTGTGATGCACAAATGTGCACCAGATATTTTGCCAGCAAAACCATCAAAAGCATAACAATAAAAATAACTTAAAAATAAGTTTAAAAAAAAAAGAAGAAAGAAATAGAAAATGTGAGGTTCCCTCCATGTGTGCAGGAGAAAGATGGGAAGGCTTTTTTGATTCCCTGAGGAAACTTTCAGCAGAATTTCTCTAGACAATGGTAGGACCCATCCACTTCAGATTCCAGCTTAGGGTTCTAGACCCAAGAGACAGTGCTGTCAAGAACTGAGTAGAAAGAATTGACCATAGTCAGATGCTACAACTCCAGAGAATAGTCATGGAGGGAGCCTATAGGGAGCCTATAGGTATCCAGCACGATGTCTACCAGGGAGAGAGGAGTGCAGGAGACTGGAGAGGGTGAGGAGTGCAGGGCTCAGTGTAGGCCTTGGAGACCCAAGGGCTGAGAAGGTACTTCAGCAAATGCCTCCAGGTTAAAGGACTAATGTTGGTCAGTGGTGCTCTCAGGAAGGACTAGGCTAATTTTTCTTTTGATGTACTATACAAAGAAGAAAAGAAAGTACGAAGAGTGAGGTCAGCACTTTATCATTTAGGAACACTAATTCTGCATGGAAGGAACCTGAGATTTGCTGTTAGAAAGAACTGCGCCCAAATCCCTGCTTTGGGGGCCTTGGGAAAGTCGTTTATTCCATTTTTAAATGAACATAATATAGACAGGCTTAGTGGCCTATAATTCCAGCATGTGTCAGATGAAGCAGGAGGGATTGCAAGTTCCAAAACAGCCTGTGCTACATAATAACAGCAGTGGCAAAGGAAGACACAGAGCTCAACACTGGCAACTGTACCACCTGAAGAGTTCCTTCCAGACATTTCTGCTCAGGGCAAATTGATACTATGATACCACAGAAAAGAATTTTAGGACCAGTCCATAGGAAGCAAAATTGGAGTTTAATGAGAACAAGGTTTTAAGAGAGAGGGAGGGGAGGGAGAGAAATGGAGAGAGAGAGAATAGTTATACACAACCAGGGTGCCTGTCTTAGTTACTTTTCTATTGCTATGCAGAGCTCCATGACCAAGAGTTTACTGTGGCTCACCATTGCAGAGTGTAGTCCATGGCCATCATGGTGGGGACCGTGGCAGCAGGCTGGCAGACATGGTGCTGGAGCAGAAGCTGAGAGCCTACATCTGATCTACAGTTACTGCAGGAGGCAGTAACTGCTAGCTGGGAATGTTGTGACCTTTTGAAACCTCAAAGCTCAACCCTGGTGACACACACCTCCTCCAACAGGGTCACACTACTAATCATCCCCACCCTGGGGACTGAGTATTCAAACATATGGGGGTTATCCCACTCAAACCACACAGTGCCCATGGGCTGCTAAAGAGAGAAGGCAGGCACACACACACATACACACACACATACACACGCTCACACACGCACACAAACACACGAGTATTGGTGGCTTTTTTTTACAGGGTTTCATGTAACTCAGACTGGTCTCAGACTTGCCAGGAAGCTGAGGTAGTTGAACTTCTGCTTCCATCTTCCTTGTTCATGCTAGTCAAGTACTCTGACAACCAAATGCCCATAGACCAAACCTTTTATCTTTTCTTTTTGAGGATAGTGTCATATAGTCCAGACTGGCCTTAGACTTGCAGTCTTCCTGCCTTTCCTTCCTTGAAGTCACATCTGCCTTAAAGAAGGTTTCTCAGTAAATGAGGTTATAAAATGGTTTGTGAGGTAGATTGTCCATGTTTGAATGCTGATAAGAGAAACACAGGTCACCAAAGGTTAAAGGAATGCATATCTACTTAGGTCACGATGTCAAAGCCTGTTTGGTGTGTGTATGTACCTGTGTGTGGATGCGTGTGTACAAACGCGTTTGAATTTGTGCAGAGGCCAGAACAAGAACAGCCTCAGGGATCATTGGGGATAATTCCTCAGGCACCATCGTCCTTTATTTTTGAGACAGGATCTTTCACTGGCCTGGACCCACGGAGCAGGCAATGCCAGCTGGCTGGCCAGCAAGGCTCTGAAGCCCCACTGCGCCCAGCCCTTTGGAAATGCAGATTTGGGGTATCCAACTCTGGGCCCTATGCTTACAAGACCAATACTCACTCTGGGGACTGAACTACGTCCCCAGCCCAAGGCAGCTGTTTCAGCTGTAAACATGGCTCATAATCTTGTTTGTGAGATTTTTCTCAGAAAATGAATTATAATCTTTTGCAAGCAATTTTGTCTCTGTCACCAAGGGACATAAACCAGAGACCAAGATTGAGGGCATTCTTTTCTGTCTCGTGTCCCTTTAATATCCCTGATCTTTCTATCCTGCTTCAATGACAATTGTTGGAGAATTGGGATGGAATGAACAGTAAGCTAAAACTGCCTAGTCCAGGGTATATGCTTTTTCCAGACTAGGGGCTCCAGAAAGCAAAGGGACTATGCCTTAATTGGAGTTTATGTTGCTACAACAAAACACCATGCCCAAAAAGTAAGAAGGGGAGGAAAAGGTTTATTTCACTTACACGTCACTCTTCATCATCAGAGGAAGTCAAGACAGGAACTCAAACAGGGCAGGAACCTGAAGGCAGGAGCTGATGCAGAGGCCATGGAGGGATGCCATCAGGACCACCAGCCCAGGGATAGCACCACCCACAAAGGACTGGGACCTCCCCCATCAATCACTAATTAAGAAAATGCCCTACAGGCTTTGTCCTGGAATTATGGAGGCATTTTTTCATTTGATGCTGGTTATGGAAATCTTTTTGTACACTGAGAAGATGTGTCTTTGCTAAGGCATCTTCTGATTGGTTTAATAAAAAGCTAAGTGGCCATTAGCTAGGCAGGCAGGATGTAAAAGTGGAAGAGCCAGACAGGGTGAACTCTGGGAAGAAGGGCAAAGTCACCAGCAGATGTATAGGGAACAAGACATGCTAGAGGATTGGTAAAAGCCATAAGCCTTGTGGCAACATTTAGATTGATAAAAATGGGTTGATTTTAGTTGTAAGAGCTGATTAATAAAAATCTCCATTGGTTATTTGGGGCTGGCTGGCAGGATGGAAAAATCCGCCTACAGAGGCTCCCTCCTCTCAAATAACTTTAGCCTGGATAAAGATGACGAAAAACTAGCTAGGACAAATTGTTAACTTTTTGTCATACAGATTAGCTGGGAGCAGTGTTCCCCATGATAAACAAAGGAAGTCATATACTTTTTGAAATTGTAATGAGAAAGCCACAGAGTGACATTTTCCACATAAACCTCCATTTTAAATGAACAACTTTGGAATCATTACAACAACCATGTGATATTAAGTATCATTATCCCTTGTTACAGAAAAGCATATTAGAATTTGGGGATCTGGCGACATGACCAAGGTCACAACACTTAAGACACAGTGCTGTCCTGTGGAATTTTCAGCATGTAGAGCCCCCATGAAAGAGAAAATAATCACAAAAGAAGCCCAATACAGTAGGTGCATGGCTAATGTCAGAACAGAGGAGGCTAAGGCAGCAACATCATGAGTTCAAAGCCAGCTTGGGTTACATAGGTAGACAGTGAATCCCTTCCTCAAAATGAGAGTCTTGAGAGAAGCTCCCAGGGGAGAGGTGCACAGAAAGACAGAGAGTAGAGGACAGTTGACTGTCTTGAGTGGTGGGGCTACTGCAGGGACAACATTTACTAATGTAGGGAAGCAAGTGTTGTTTACAAAAGTAAGAAGGTAAGAAAGAAAACCACAACTTCGGGGAAGACGGAGACCATCATCAGCACATGTTGAGAGAGATTTAAAGAAAACTGTTTCTTCAGAGCCAAGAATAGAAAGACAAGGAAGACACACACACCACACCGTAAATGTCAACAGTTGTCAGGACGGAGACTGGAATCCAGGTCTAACTGTGTTTCTCGGCTGTTGCCCCAGGATACAGCAGCTGCCTCCAGTACAAAGGTCTTAAACTAGCCAAGTCCAGCCTGTTCCTCCCTTTTCCCAGCCTGCACAGGACACCCCCTTTCTAGGACTCTCCTTCATGCTGGCCCTTGACTCTGTTTCCCGGGCCACTGTTTTCCTATGCACAGGACCTGGCATGTTCCTTTTTCTCCTTTACCTCTTTGCCTGTTTAACCTGGATGGGAACCCGGGAGGCCATCAACAGATGGGCAGTAACATGACCTGACCCAATTGGCATTCCTTCTCACCTCTGCTACAAGTGGGTTCCAGCTGTACTAGAGCCCAGCACTAAGCTGCCTAGCATGTTATCTGCTCTGTCCTGCTTTTTTACCCCATGCAGCTTCCACCCCAAGGACACTCTGGTAGAGAGTGTACTGGTGGAGCTCTCAGTAGGCTGGGATCTGTAGGGTTGGGGACTTTCTCCTGGGTAGAGAGTGAGCACCTCACCCACCACAGTAACTCACAGAGCACAAGACTATAGTGTCACTGTCTTGGGCTGTCAAAATCATTTCATTGGGTTCCTGCTTTTTTGTGACAGCAAGAAACTGCCTTAACACCTTAAAGTTTAATGTCTTCACCAGTAAAAAGTTATTGAAAGCCTATTTAGTGGGAATCATTAGGTTTGCCTTGCTCAGAAGTTGAGCTTGACAGTTTTCCTAGCTTGTCCCTTCTCGTAGGATCAGAAACTGTGAGAACGTGACAAACTGTGACACTGAAGCTAATGTGTTCATTTACTTAGTGTTTTCTTTCCATAATCTATTTTATTATGTGTATGGGTGTTTTGCCTGCATGTATGTCTACATATGCACATGTGTGCCTGGTTGTGAGATGCCATGTGGGTGCTGGGACTTGAACCTGGGTCCACTGGAACTTCTGAGCCAATTCTCCAGCCCCATTCTTTCCATCTACAAGAGCTAGTTCCAGGGCAGCCTCCAAAGCCACAGAGAAACCCTGTCTCAAATCTCCCCACCCCCAATCCCACCCCCAAACAAAACTATGTTAAAGGAGCTGGGCATGGTATCATATGCCTTTAATTTGAACACTCAGAAGGCAGAGGCAAGTGGACCTCGATGAGTTTGAGGCCAGCCTTGTCTACAGAGTGAGTTGCAGGCCATCCAGGGCTACATAGTGAGACCTGTCTCAAGAAGAAGGGGAATGGGGGGTGGGAGGGGTTAGGATGGGGGCATGAGGGGGGAGAATAGGAGGAAGAGGAAGTGATAGTCATAGTGTTTGTGACAAAGTCTCATGAAGCCCCTAGGTTGGCTTTGAATATGTTCAGCCTTTCTGCCAACCAGATTTGGCAACTATACAGTTCTGTGGTGCAATAGAGAAGGTAGCCTCAAGGGTAAAAACCCCTAATTCTTTATAAATACCAAGAGGTCAAAGAGAGCTCCTCTATTTCTTTCAACTTGTGATATATTTTAAAAAAGAAATGTTTAGCCAGGCAGTGGTAGTGCACGCCTTTAGTCCCAGCACTTGGGAGGCAGAGGCAGGCAGATCTCTGTGAGTTCATGACCAGCCTGGTCTACAAGAGCTAGTTCCAGGACAGGCTCCAAAGCTACACAGAGAAACCCTATCTTGAAAAAAAAAACAGAAAAATAGAACAAAACAAAACAAAAAATAAATGTTTATATATAACTTATATAATATATAATTATACATATAAAAATGTGGTATGGTTATTAATCACAGTATGAAGTGGTGAGTTTAAGCAAGGGCACAATGAAACCACTGAACAGAACCACTCTGTGGGAAGAAAGAAAGGTTTATAGGAGTTCAAACTTCCAAGACGGTCTCTCAAGGTGTAGGGGGATCAAAATGGCACAAAGCAAGCAGATTTGATATGACAGTCTGAAGGATGGAGAATTTGGACGGGTACAGGCTGTTAGGATTGACAACCAGACGCCTTTGCCTGAAGTAGTTGCTCTTTGGGGTCCAATAAAGGGAGGCTCTGTGTTGTGGGAAGGGGCTTCAGATAGCAGCAATGACTGTTCCCATTTTTAATGTAATGATAACAGTGAACAGTAAACTCAACATTGACCTTCATAATTCCAGTAGCCAAGTGAAGTTTATGACAACGTATTCTTTTCCATTTTTAATACCTTGATATCATGTCTCAAAAACTAAGGTGGGGAGACACCATTTTTAAAAAGCGCCACCTTTCTCTTTTCCTCCCCTCTTCCCCCACCCCACCCCTCTCTTTCTGTCTTTATGAAGAGGTATGGAGAATCACAAAAGTAGTGTTGAATAGCAGAGACATTTTGAATGAAGTCTGGATGCCTCTGACTAACCAGTTTAGCTTCTAAAAAGGTCTAGAAATAACAGTTTCTCCAGGGTGGAGTGTGGAAGGCAAGCCAGGGCAGGCTTCACCATTTGGGGATGGTTTGGGGGATGGGGCTGGGAACTGAAGTCAAGCACAATGTTTTCGCTCTTTGGTTTTCTAAGTAACTGCTTTGCCTAAGGAAATGAAAGGGACTAAACAATTGCAGACTCAAACTAGCTCATTGTTAGACTAGGATATTCTAGCCTCACAGCCCATAAATTATATTATCTATAACTAGACTTCAAATGAATGTGCATACCAAATGAACTTTTCCTAAAGAGAAAATTCTCGTTGGAATCAGTGACTAGACCGCAGAATTAGTCATGTTGTTAAATTTGTTTAAGCATCTCATTAACTAGATTGAAGCTTTCCAAAAGCTTGGGGTGAAGGTAAAGGATCATTAACGTGAAATACCCGTCCACAAGGTGATTTATAAAATGAATATATTATTTCTTATTGGTATTAAAATATTGCCAGGTTAGGTTTCTATGGCCTGATATGGGCCACCCTCCACAAGATTCTCCTAAGATGGGGAGATGCAGAAAGGAGCAGTGATTCTGTGGACTGTCTTGGAGTACAGTGCTGAGATAAACTAGCTAGCTGATCTGGGCTGGGCTGAGCAGGGCTGAGCAGGGCTGAGCCGGGCTGGGCTAAGGCTGGCTACCCTTGCTCTATCTGTCTAGGAAGCAAAATGTTTTTCTTTGACCCTTCCCTTTACTATCCCAATCATGAAAGAACAGCCCAAAGATCATAGTCACTGGCTCCACTGCCTTCCCCCTAACTAAGCTCTTTACACCCCATTCACCACAAAGTCTCTATGTCTTTGCATCCATAGCAACCAGGCTTCCCAAGGTCACCAGCATCCTTCTGGTTGCTAGACACAGTGACACCTCACGGTACTCAACCTACTTAACCTTTCCACAGTAGCCAACACTGTTGCCCTTGACCACTCCCTCCCCTTTGAAATACTCTCTTCTCTTGATTTCTCTGTTTTCAAAGAACAGTGGGATTGTAGCCATCTCATACTCTTCCTTCCTCATTGGCAACCTTCACTGAGCCCTCAGCTCAACCTCTGAATGTTGATGTCACTCAGGACCCAAGTTCAGGACCATGTCTCTTCTCTGTCTATTCTTCTGGGTTCTCTCATTGCCTTCAGTTGGACTCCAACTTAATGCTAATGTGACCTGTGTTTCCAATCATGTCTTTTTCCACCCCCCTTCTACAGATAGCTGATGAAAACAAGAGATAGACACGGCCTGGCAGTTTGGAGAGGAGGCAGACAATGCCCTTGGTTTTGTCTTGGCCAGAAAGGGGCTTCAGTTCCTGCTCAGAGGTCTTATCTGTATTCTCCTTTTATACACTGAGAGGAGCACCACTGCCTGGGAGCTGTATGTAAGCACATGACTGAAACTGAGCCTCAGGTGGACACAGAGTTGGTAAGCCAACTGGACTGGCCAGCTCACCCCGCTGTACTTCACTAGCTTCTGCCACAAGTCCTTAAAGAGGCCCCCAGACCAGAAGCTCCATGACAACCCATCTCCAGGAATCCACTCAGGAGCTCTGCTCACCTGTGAGCCTATAAGTCCTTCCTAATATTCACCCTCTGTAGACTGTGAATCTCATTCTTTGGATACATGAGACAAGAACTTGGGAAGCCACTGATTCATCTAGCACCTTACCTCTTCGAGCTTTGTATAGCTAAGATGAGAAAGCCTCTGTGGCTCTCAAGGACACCTGCTTTTCCCCTAGTGACATCTCTAAGTAAGACTACAGGGACTTAAATGGAGCATACATTAAATAGATATCCCCCACAACTTGTTTCTCAGTTTCTCCATAGCAATAAAAAGGATCAAGCTGGTGAGATGACTAAGCAAGGGAAGGCACCATCAAGCCCGGAGTCCTGAGTTCAATCCCTGGGACTCCATATTCTCACAAGTTGTTGTCTGACCTCTACACAAGCACTGTGGCACACACACACATTTTAAAACTAGCAATATTCTCAATATTCTTACAATAGCTTAAGCCAGAGACCTAAGATCAGTTCCCTTTTATCTTCAGTCCCTACGTCCACGCTGAGCTGGGTTACACGGGTATAGGGATGGAGGCAAAATATGTGTAGTAGCTTGAGGCTGGTGCAGCCTCAGAGCTTTGGTACAGCAGGGGCATCCAAAAGCAGCTGGTTGCAACATGGTGAACGAGACAAACTGCACTTTGCTTCATTATAATGGGATCTCCATGTCATTAGCTTTGAAACATTGCCTGCTCCCATCACTCATCTAATACATCCCATCTGAAAATCCTATAGGAGAACAGTTGCCAGTGACACTCTTCAGGAACATCTGGCTTGACCTTTCCAAGATAGCTGACCTACTTCCAGGAAAATCAGACATATTCCTGAAACTGCTCAGCTTTCCTTGACTGCCTCCTTAACTCATTAATAATGCTCCTTCCAGTACAGTTTCTCCTCAGATTCTTGGCAGCTGTCACTCTTTTGAGATGTTCACACTTGGTCCTTGAGAGTATATTTCACCCTGTTAATAAAACTTGCTCCTGATCCCTTGCATTATGTTGTATCTGAATTCTTTATCTTGTGGTGACAGAAACCTGGAATCATTGATTGGAGGCCTTAGTATGGTATCTCTGAGACCTCCTAGGCTTCACTACTGGAAATAAAGTCTCGAGTAAATGCTATTAACTTTACCCCCGTTATGTCTAGCCACACCAATGCTCTCATACTCCAATGAACTAACTGGGCTTCTGCTCCCACCCTTGTCTGCTTCCTTTATAATCTAAGATCCACTTGGCAGTCTGTCTTAGTGTTCTATTTCTGTAAAGAGACACCATGGTGTTGCAGAAGAATTGTCCGTACAGCCAATCCACTGTGCCAGTAAAGCAACCTTGACTCAAAGGTTGAATCAAAGGACAGAGTCAGCAATTGCTGACCAGGATTAGTCCTAAAGTTCTCTGAGGACTTAAGAGGGGGCAGAGAGGGGACAGGACATGAGAAGGAGTCCGGGGATTTTTCACTGCAGAAGGTTTGCGGCGGAAGGGGTCACAGAGACAGGGTCAGCCAATTACTCTGCTTTCCTTGGATTTTTTCAGGTCTTTATATGAATTTCTGATCCCAGAGTTTTTATTATTCTAGAACAAATTAGGTAATCGTTACATCGGGCAGCCCCACCATGGACTTGACAGCTTTCAAAAAGGAAAACATTTAATTGTGTTCAGAGATTTAGCCATAATCATCAAGGCAGGAAGCATAGAGGCATACAAGCAGACATGGTGATCTGGATCAGCAGGCAGCAGGAAGAGACAGTGAGCCACTGGGCCTGGCTTGAGCTTCTGAAACCTCAAAGCTTATACCCAGGGATAGACTTACTCCAACGAAGCCACACCTACTTTAACAAGGTCACACCTCCTAATAGTGCCACTCCCTATGAGCCTATGGAAAACATTTTCATTCAAATCACCACACAGTCAGAGCAAGATTTCAAAAGCATAAATGAGATCATTGTCAGTTATCTGACATTTACTAGCATTAGCATTTATGATAACCACTTACCATTTCTGAGATTATCTGAAATTCTTCCATCATACAGTTCTGCAGGTCTGTCCCTACCTACTCTGACCTTATCACACACACATTCCATTCCCTGTACTCTAATCACAATGCCCTTTGTGCTCTGCACACATGCCAAACATCTCCTGGGCCTGGATATGGTACAGGCTGCTCCCTTTGGCCAATGAGGCACCCAGGGTTGCTCCTTTCCATTCAGCATCATCTCCCTAAGAGGCCATCTCTACCACTCAAAATAAATCAGCCATTCTCCACCATTCATCCCTTTTTTTTAAAGATTTTACTTATTTATTTATTATGTATACAACATTCTGCTTCCATGTATATCTGCACACCAGTAGAGGGCACCAGATCTCATAACGGATGGTTGTGAGCCACCATGTGGTTGCTGGGAATTGAACTCAGGACCCCTGGAAGAGCAGTCAGTGCTCTTAACCTCTGAGCCATCTCTCCAGCCCCCCATTCATCCCTTTTTTATACTTTCTCTACTATCTAATACCATGTTATCTTCTTGCTTATTCATTAGATTAATGGCTTCTTCCGGTACAGACTGTAACCATCACATCAACAAATGCCTGGCTTTGTTCACTGCCTAATTCTCAGTATTTAGCCTAGTAAAGGCTCAGAAAATTACTGTTAAACAAATACTTTGCACCATTATCTCAACCATTGCTTAAAGTAATATAGTATAAACTCCAGAACACACACACACCAGAACAACCCTGGAGCCAGGTATGAGTATTTCCATATTTTACAGATTAGGAAAATACAGCCCGGAAATGTCCCAGGATGCACAGGTGAGATTTCATCCAGACAGCCTACCTGCAACATCCCTGCTGCTACTCATGGCAGTGTAACATCCCTGCTTAGTTGAGGCTGCCTGTGTCCAGACTTTCCAGACAAAGAAAGATCCTCAGGTCAATCAATATACTCAGAAGAGAGAGACACCAGGGGAAGCAAGAAGAGCTTAAGTCCACATTAAAAGGCTGGGAGTGGTGGTGCATTGTGGGAGGTGTGTCTCTGTGACTACCACAGCCCCAAGAGTAACAATCCACAGGAGGCAAGAAGGCAGTTGGGGTCAACATGACTAAGTAACCAATGTTGGTTCAAACTAGGGGAGTCCAACTCCAAGTAGTTTATTTTAGGCGTTTGTAAGCATAGCACAATTTGGTGAAAATTTTCCTGGTGTCTTAGAGTTCCTATCACTGTGAAGAAATACCCCAACCAAAAGTGAGTTGAGAAGGAAAAGGGTTATTGAGCTTACACTTTCACATCACTATTCATTATTGATGGAAGTCAAGAACAGAACTCAAGCAGGGCAGGAACCTGGAGGTAGGAGCTGATGCAGAGGCCATGGAGGGGTATATGTACTGACTTGCCCACCATGTCTTGCTTAGCCTGCTTTCATATAGAACTCAGGACCCTCCAGCCCTGGGATAGCACCACCCACAATGGGCAGGGCCCTCCCCCAATAATCATCAATTTAGGAAATTCCCGACAGGCCCTATCTGCAGCCTGATCTTATGAAAGCATTTTCTCAATTGAGGTTTCCTCCCCTCAAATGACTTCAGTTTGTGTCAAATTAACATAAAACTATACAGCATAACAGGTGGATGATTAACTCAATCCTGTGTGTACTATAAAACATACATAAATCTCCTTGAGGAACAACATAAGCTAAATAAAGATCAGATGTGACTACATTGAAACATTTTGTAAATTACATGTGACACCTTCCATAAAGATGGGTTCTAGAGATTGACTGAGAAAAACAAGCTTATGATAGGGTTCTGGGGGAGGGTCTGGTGTGGTCTCCCATTATACAGATAGTACAAAGGTCACCAGGCTAGAATGCTCAGCCACTCCCAACCTTCTGGGGAGATAATAGGTTTTCCATTCTTTCCCTTGAATGTGCTAACATTCCAGGTTCCCCTAGTGCTTATCTGTAAGCACAAAGACCTCCATGCATCCTAAAGTGCATACCTAGAATCTCAGCACATAGGATGTTGAAGCAGGATCCCCGTGAGTATGAGGCCAGCCTGGGACACATCATTCTAAGTGTGCTTTACCCTCAAGTGCACAGGAGGGTATTTGTCCATCTCTACCATTTTCCAACCCTAGTGGGCATGGGGAACATGAGAACAGTGCCAGCATTGCACTGGGAGAGCTTCATGCAGCACATTCAAGCATTTATCCCAGGTGAGTCCCCAGGACCCACAGTGGATTGGTTGTCTCCATCCATGCAAGCTGTCATAATGGAACGGCGCAGGCTAAGGGTTTACGGACACTAGGAATTAATTTCCTACAGGCCCAGCAGCTGAAAAGTCAAAGTTCTCGGGTGATTTGGTGACTAGCAGGAGATGGCCTGCTCACTGTGCATTCCAGAGCAGAAGGGCTATAGAACATCCTTGAGCCTCCATGTAAGGAAGCCAATTCCATTATGAAGACTGCCTTTTCTAAGGCCCCGTCTCCACATACCATCACATTGGCAACTGCAAGTAACATACAGGTTTGGATGGAGCACAAACACTCAGAACCTAGCAAGGAGACTCGGGAACTTAGGGGTCCCAGGTGACCTTGTTTTGCCTTTGGCTATAGGGTTCAGAAAGCACTGTCGATCCTTTTTGGGGAGCAGAGTTCCTGTCAGCAGGGATTCTACACAATCCATTCTCTGAAATCTTCTGTCCACTTCTACTCAGTCCTGAAGTTATGGCCAGTTACCTTCCCAGTCCCCACCCCCCACCTCCCCACCTCCCCATCCAATAAAACCTTTGTTTACATAGAAGTCCACGGCTGTATTCCAGGAATTTGATGGCCTGGAGCAGTGGCCCCTTTCCCCTTTCTTCATTTTCTGTGCACTAATTCTTGCTAGCCAATTTAGTTAAGATTGAAGTCAGACACCAACCAATGGGGAAAAGACGAAGTCACCACCTGAATTAGAAGAAAAACCAAATGCACTTCCTGACTCTCTGGAATCTGTCTTCCCAGTGTAACCCTCTTGATCAAGAGTAAAGTTTCCCTAGCCCAGACTCTTCAGGTGGAACTGGTGATCTCTTTCTTTTCCATCTCAAACTTATTTCTAACACCAGGACCCTGCAATCCCCAGCGACAATCTAGGTTTATGCATCCCTAGGTCTCTCTAGGAGTCTTGCTGTCAAACCACAGGGATCACTATGCCTCATCTTTTTGCTTCCTTCTCTGACTACCTTCCCACAAAATTATAGGGCGCAGAAAGCTGTGACTGCAATCAACCTGGCACATGTAGTCAAGAATCCGGAGAGGCTGCCGGTGGCCCACAGCCCTGGCCACAGTGGAACACCACCCTGGCTCCTGTCTGAGCCCTGCATCTGCTCATGATGTTGGCAATGATAGGAGAGCTGTAAGAAGTATTTATAGAAAGGAGGGTGGCCTGGGGCAGCTAAGCTACAGCTACCAATTAAAAAGCCACAATTCTCATACACACTGACATCTGAGAGAAGCTGCTGTTAGTCAACTTTCTGTTAATGCAAAATAAAAATACCCAAGATAATCAACTTATATGTTTGTTTTGGCTCACGGTTTGGGAGATGTTAGGTCATCACCAAATGGCTCCCTTGCTTTGGGCCTATGGCAGCACCCTGGTGGTGGAGCAAACTTGCTCACCTCATAGCTGGAATGCAAAAGAAAAAGGAAAAGACTGGGGTCCCAAGCCCTTCAAAGGGACACCTGCAGTGACTTATGCCTCCCAGCAGGCTCTACAGCCTTGAAGGTTCCCTACTGTTCCAATACTGCCATTCTAAAGAGCAAGACTTTAACAACTGGGCCTTTTTTGGGAATGGGGGGTGGGGCAGGAGTAGTAAGATCCAAACTGTGGTATCACCTTCAGTAGCCCTGTTGAATCTCACCACTTTTTTTTTTTTTCATTGTGGTGGCTTTCTTTCTTATTCACAGCATTCTTCCTGACATGGTCTTTCCATATATCATAGGCAGCTAGCAGTAAATAAAGCTCAAGTAGGGAAGGCAAACCTGGAGACAAAACAAAACAAAAACAAATCCCCAAAACCTAGAGGACGATTATATCCTGCCCAAGGGCATAGATACCAACATTTCTCACCCGTTCTTCAAAGGGGCAGGGTCCTGGGCACTGGCATGTGTCCATTCAAATTTTCTTCCTCCCCCAGGATGTGCCATCACCTCTAAAATAGAGTTCAACCTCATGCATGCAGTGTGCAAGACTCTCAGCAACTTAACTTGACTCATTGTGTGTGTGTGTATGTGTGTGAGTGTGTGTGAGTGTGTATGTGTGTGTCTGTATGAGTGTATGGGTGTGTGTGTGTGTGTGTGTGTGTGTGTGTGTGTGTGTGTGTGTGTGTGTAACATCAGTCAGTTTTGATGTCTTCCTCCATCACTCTCTACCTTAGGTTTTTTGTCACCTTTTGAGACAGTGCCTCTCACCGAACCTGGAGCTCCCAGACTCATGAGGTTAGTGACCCAGGGATCCCTCTGCCTCCGTCTTCTTAGCACCAGGATTATAGGCTGTGTAGCCTGCCTGGCTTTTTATGTGGGTACTGGGAACCTAAATGCAGATCCTCACACCTGTGTGGTGTGGTAGTTTAGAGGAGAAATGTCCCCATTAGGCTCACTTATTTGAACACTTGGTCTCCTGTTGGTGAAGGAAGTATAGTACTGGGGATGGACTTTGAGAGTTTATAGAGAGAACCTATGTATTGCCTCACTCCACTTTCAATTCCTGATTTCTTGGCTTCCGGTGTGATGAAATGTGGTATCTTAGCTTCCTGCTGCCATGCCTTCCTTGTTATGATGGACTCTCTCTCTCTGGAACCAGAAGGCAAAATAAGCTTCCCTCCCTCAAGTTGCTTTAGTTGTGGTGTTTTATCTCAGCAACAAAACATAACTCATATACACAGCAAGCACTTTACCAAATGAGCTGACTCCCCAGATCCTTTCAAAGATTTTTTTTCGTGTAGCTCCCAGGCCCAGAGGGCTGCTGTGGTGAGGGGACATGGGCATGCTTTAGTCACAAGGTTTTAGAGGCTTACCTTTTAGCCCTCATTTTCCATACATGCTACAACTTTTGTCACAGAGATATTTTTTTCATCTGTTTTCGTGCCCTGAGAACCAAATGTAACATGTGTATACATGTATCTCTCTCTCTCTCTCTCTCTCTCTGTCTCTCCTTTCTTTTTTTGTTTGTTTTATTGTTTTACAAGACAGGATTTCTCTGTGCAGCCTTGACTGTCCTGGAACTTTCTCTGTAGATCAGACTGGCCTTAAACTCGCCTAGATCCACCGGCCTCTGCTTCCCCAGTGCTGGGATTAAAGGCGTGCACCACCACCATCCTGGCTATGGTTTGCTTTTAATAGCACATCTTCTTGGAATCTTTTACTTAGGTTTTCTTCCTCATGTAGAAACACATAAGTTGTTTTCATCCTGACATGGGGTGTCCACCAGAGAAGACTGTTCAGTAAGCCAACAGAAAGTCTTTATTAGCCAGCCAGTAACTTACTAGGTGTTTGGGATTCCAGTCCTAAGCATTTTCCAGGGTGAGCTTTTAATCACAAAAAGTATGTCCTAGGTTGACATACTTCAGTTAACAAGAACAGTTAGCCAGAAGTAGAACTACAGAAGCTAAAAAGCAAGGTTAGTACATTTAGAGACTTTCCCAGGACTATGGACTTTGATGGATTAGGTCTTTGTTTTCATTTTGGCAGATGGTGCTATCTACGTTTTATGTCTTAGTTTTATGGCCTGAATGGTATGTTCATCATGGAGTCATTTCTGCCAAGTTCTGGAGGGGCCTGTTACAATTTTGATGAACATATGATAATTGTACATATTTTGGCAGTACAATGTGATGTGTCCTTTCCTCTATTGATTCAGTCAGAGAAATTAGTCCCTCCATCATCTCAAACATCTACCATTTATTGGTGGCCCTTTCTTCCTTTTATCTGATCCTCCCAGAGTGTTCAAGGATCCAGCTTTGTAGACGTTAGAGACCCTGAGAGATCGCTCATCTTTGTCTACTATTGTGCATACATATATTTTCCAACATGATGTCAAAGCTTAACTGAGATATTTATAATTTATTTTGATAGATGCTCTATAAAGATCATAAAACTGTTCTTAGTGGGTGCATATGTTTGTAAGTGGCTTTACCATTTGTTGGAAGAAATGAAACAATCTTAATTCCATTCTGCTCTTTTTCAAATTACTTGTTTGCTTTTCTTGGACATTTACACATGAACAAACAGGAGTTGCAGCTCTCCAGCGGGTGTGGCTAGCATGTCACTACCTTGTTTGACTATAGATCACCATAACTTTAAAGGCCTTCAACAAATATACTTGTATACAAGTGGTCATTCTGCACCACTAATAAGATCCAGTGTTAAATGATATGGTGCCTCCTGCCTGTGTTGTCAGCACATCAGTGCTGAGAAAAAAAGATGCAGTTTGGGCCAGCCTGAACTTCATAGTGAATTGGAGACTTTCCCAGGCTATTTCACAAGACCCTTTCTTAGAAAAACAAAGCCAAACCAAACGAGAAGATCCCAGAGATAATGACTGAATAAGTGTTAGATTCTCACACCCCAGCCTCTTTAGAGGCTATTTTAAAAATCTGCTCAACAGAGACCCTCACAAAACATTGATTCAATCCAACAGTCAAAACCACCCAAGGTAAGGGAAAGGAGTTTTCCTGCTTGCAAATGTCATCAGGACCAACAATGACAAAAGATTGGAAGGATGCAGAAGAACTGCTAGGAGGGGGGTTTATTAATCCAACAAAAATTCTAAATATCTTTTTTTTCAATTTCTTTTTTCCTTTCTTCTCTCTGTCTCTCTCTCTCTCTGTGTCTCTGTGTCTCTGTGTCTCTGTGTCTCTGTTTCTCTTTTAACTTTAGGGATTGCAAAGATAGCCCAGCTGTTAAAACACTTACTGCTCCTTTCAGAGGACTAGGGTTTGGTTCCTAAAACCCACATCAGATACCTCACAACCACATCTAACTCCAGCCCCAGGGCATCTGACATTGACATCCTCTTCTTGCCTCCTGGGGCACATACCTTTGTGGCACACATTCGAATGCATAAGTTCCCATAAGTTAAAATAATAAAAATAAATCTTTAAAAATCTCACATAAATTTATTGACTTGTTTGGAAGAGAGAGAGAGATGTTGTGGGATACCTGTTTACACTGTGTGAAGATACGCCACTGTGATTGGTTTAATAAAAAGCTGAAGGGCCAATAGCTAGCCAGGAGATAAGAGGTGGGACTTCTCGGGAAAGAGAGGAACTAGGCGCGTTAGAATCTAGGCCCCGGGGAGATGCCAACAAGACATGGAGAGAGCTGAACATACAGAATGGAAGAGTGGAGAAAAAGCAAATGGCAGAATGCAAATTAATAAAAGCAGGTTAATTTGAGTTATAAGAGCTTGTTGGGAGCAAGCCTGAGATAAAGGCCAAGCTTTCATAATTAATAAGAAGTCTCCATGTCATTACCTGGGGTCTGGTGGTCCCAGGTCCCAACAAGGAAGTCTAACAACAGAGAGAGAGAGAGAGAGAGAGAGAGAGAGAGAGAGAGAGAGAGAGAGAGAGAAGACAACTTGCAGGAGTTGATTCTTTCTACCATTTGGGTCCTGTCAGGCTTGGCAGCAAGTACTTTTAACTGATGATCTATCTCCATGGCCTTCTAAATATCTTAATATAATTACCAATGTGATCATATCAATACAGAATATCTATAGAAAATCTATGTAGTTGGACAATATGCCACATTTAGCTATCAGCTAACAAAGTATCCTTTTATCCAAAAGACACCAAAAATTTGTATTTATGCAATATTTATTTCATAATCTATAGAAATTTTAGGAGGATTTTGAGAAAGTTTTAGAACTGTTTTTTATTATTTTTAAATTATGAATATGTATGTGGTTGACGGTATGGTATATGCACAGAGTGTGGGCACTAGAAGAGGCCATAGGTGTTGGATCTGACTGGAGCTCGAGTTACAGGTGGTTGTAAGCCACACAACATGGGTTCTGGGAACCAAATTCAGTTCATCTGTAAAAGCATTGACTCAGCTCTCCAGACCATTTTGAGAATTATTTTTATTCATTTTTTCTCAAAATATACATACCATATTTATATATTTATATAATTTGTATAAAATTATGTATACTGTATTTACATTATTTCCCTTTCTCCTCTCCTCCTTTAATTCATCCTATGTTCCTACCTAACTCCTTCTCAAATTCATGGCCTCTTTTTCTTTTATCATTGTAATTATACCACACACACATTTAAGTACATGTGTAAGTACAACATGTATATGATTTTAGGTCTAGTCACTTAGTGGGCTCATCCTTGGGGGAAACTAATTCTTTCTAATTTTAAGACTATTTTTTAAAGGTTTCTATTTTGGAATACTATAAGGGTTATTTAGTTAACTGGTGTAATACACTTTTAGGCAAATGGGCAATTCTCAGGCTATGACTTGGGATAGATAAATGAGCCCTACAGTGTAGTAGACTATCTCTATCCAGCTGCTCTCCTCATAAAGCAATCAGAATGCTTCATACTTCTTTGTTGTCTTGGATTGTTCTTTTTAACAAGAGGACAAAGAAGATATCAAGCTGAGTCTAAATGAGATCATTTATTATTACTTATTTCTTCATTTATTATGCTTATTTGTTTATTTTGTGACAGGATCTCTCTGTGTCACCCTGGCTGGCCTGGAACTCTGTATGTATATAGACTGAGTTGGCTTTGAACTTGCATCAATTCTCCTGCCTCTGCCTCTAGAGTATCAAGATTACAGGCATGTACCACTGGGCCCAGCAATTTGATGTTTTTCTGAATCTGTGTGTGTGAGAGACACCTTCTATCACCTGTCTTTCTGTATCTGACACTTTAATTTTAGCTCATAGTGTGTCCTAGGCTAATCAATCTTGTCACAAAATGCCAGCATCTCCTTTTTTATGGCTATATGATATTCTGCTCCAGACGATATTATGTTTTCTTTATCCATTCATCTGCTAATGGGCTCAGTTGTTTCTTTGTTGTCCTGATTTTCATTCTGTTTCCATGATAAACACCATTACCAAAAGCAGGCTTCTATGTTTGAATGCTTGGTCCCAGTTAGAGAAACTGTTTGGCAAGGGTTAGAAGTTTGGCCTTGTTGGAAGAAGTGTATCACTGGGGGTTGACTTTGAGGTTTTGAAAGCCCAAACTAGACTCCTCTCTCTGCCTGTAGGGCAGGATGTAAACCCTCAGCTTCTGCTCTAACACCATGCCTACTTGTCTGCTGTAATGCTGCCCACTGTGATGATCATGGACTCACCCTCTGAAGCTCTAATCAAGCCCCCAATTCTATGCTTTATTGTATAAGTTACCTTGATTATGGTATTTCATCACAGCAATAGAACAGTGAGTAGGACAGGCAAGAGACAGTTTACTCCAGCTTACATCTAGACCACCATGACGTGAACTCAGACCAAGAACTTAAACAAAAGTCACAGGTGTGCTCAACCTGCTTTCTTATACCACCCAGAACTACCTACCCAGGGATAGCACCTCTATCAATAGTCTGGGTCCCACCATATTAATCCTTAATCAAGAAAATACTCCACAGACTCACTTACAGGCCAATCTGATGGAGACAATTTCTCAGTTGCCAGTCCCTCTTCACTTCTAGCTTGCATCTAGATAGCAAACCTAACCAGGACACACAGCATGGCCGTTACAACTAGTGCTGGAATCAACATGGCAGTGCAGATGTCTCTTCAAGATGCTGACTTCATTTCCTTTCTACAGGTGTCGGGAAGTCAGACTACAAACACCCCAAGAGACAGCTAGTTCTGTTTTCAACCTTTAGAAGGACCGTCATGGCGTTTTGTGTAAGACCTCCAGTAATTTACATCTTCGCCTTGAGTGCCCAGAAGCTCCCTTGCTGCACACCGGGCACCAGCAGTCGGTCCCTCTTCTCCCTTTGGGATTGCTGTGCTCACAGGTGTGAAGCAGCTCACAGGTGTGAACCAGCTTGTCATCATCGTTGTTTCTCATTCCCTTGAAGCTTAGTGATGCCAAACATCTTTACATGTAAGCGAACATTTGGAGTCCTACTTACCATGATGTGCCAACATACATCCTAACAGACTTAATAGTTGAATACATTAAATGAAGATGTTTTTTAAAAAATTGAAATATATCTTGGTTAGGGTATTTATTGCTATAACAAAACCCCAGGATCAAAGCAACTTGAAGAGGAAAGGGTTTATTTGGCTTATGCTTCCACAGCACTGTTCTTTATCGAAGGAAGTCATGACAGGAACTCAAACAGGGCAGGAACCTAGAGACAGGAGCTGATACAGAAGCCATGGAGGGGTGCTGCTTACTGTCTTGATACCCCATGACTTGCTTAGCCTGCTTTCTTAGAGAATCCAGGACCACCAGCCCAGAAATGTACTCACCCACAATGATGTGGTCCTTCCCCTAGAAGTCACTACTAATTAAGAAAATGCCCTATAGGCTTGCCTATACCAGATCATATGGAGGCATTTTCTTAATTGAGGCTCCCTCCTCTCAGATGACTTTGGCTTGTGTCAAGTGGACATAAATATAGCCAGCACAGAATAGCTCTGGCCAATGAATTAATTTTATAATGAAAGTAGTGATTAAATGTGCTCATGTCCCTAGAGTTCACTGATGTTAGCAAGTCCTCATCATCTAGAAGCCCCTTAGCAAATGCTGTGTTAGAGAGGTGTCTTGTTTTAATTTAAAAAATTAATTTTCATTTTATATACCAACCCCGGTTCTCCCTTCCTCCCCTTCACCCACCTCTCTACCACCCCCATCCACTCCTCAAAGAGGGTAAGGTCTTCCTTGGGGAGTCAACAAAGTCTGGCATACCAAGTTGAGGCAGGACCAAGCCCCTCCCCCCTGTATCAAGGCTGAGCAAGGTATCCCATCATAGGGTTCATGCACTAGGGATAGGTCCTGGTGCCACTGCCAAGGACCCCCTAACAGACCAAGCCACGTAACTATCACCCACATTCAGAGGTTCTAGTTCAGTCCCATGCAGGTTCCCCAGCCGTCAGTCCATAGTCATGAGCTCACACTACCTCAGGTCAGCTGTCTCTGTGGTTTTTCCCATCATGCTCTTGACCCCCCCCCCCATACACACACCTTGTTCATATGATCCCTCCTCCCTCTCTTCAACTGAGCTCAAGGAGCTCAGCCCAATGCCTAGCTGTGGGTCACTGCATCTGCCTTCAACAGTTACTGGATGTAGGTGACAATTAGGGTGGCCACTAATCTGATTAAAGGGGAAGGTGGGTTCAGACACCTTCTCTACTATTTCTAAGAGCCATATCTGGGGTCATCCTTGTGAATTTGTGAGAATTTCTCCCTAACCCCATCATGGCTTCTTCTATCAAGGCATCTCTTTTATTGCTCTCCCCTCCTTCGCTCCCACAACTCAGTCTTCTTGATCCCTCATGTTCCCACTCCCCATCCTCTTCCTTCCTACCGCCCCTCCCAGTTTACCCAGGAGATCTTAACTATTTTCCCTGGGGACCTCCATGTGTGTCCCTGTCATGGTCCCCCTTTTTTTCTGCTTTCTCTGGGGTTGTGGATTGTAGCCTGGTTGCCCTTTGCTTTACATCTAATATCCACTTATGAGTGAATACATGCCATGTTTGTCTTTCTGGGTCTAGGTTACCTCAGTCAGACTGGGTTTTTTCTTTTCCTAGTTCCATCCACTTGCCTGCAAATTTCAAGATGCCATTGTTCTCTCTTTTTTTGTTTGTTTAGTTTTTTTTTTTTTGTGTGTGTGTGTGTGTGTGTTTACTGCTGAGTAAATATTTTGTAAATATACCACATTTTCTTTATCCATTCTTTGGTTGAGGAGCATCTAGGTTGTTTCCAGGTTCTGGCTATTACAAATAATGCTGCTATGAATGTAATTGAGCAAATGTTCTTGTGTTTATGACTGTGCATCCTTTGGGTATATGCCCAAGAGTGGTATTGCTGTGTCTTGAGGTAGATTGACTCCCAGTTTTCTGAGGAATCACCATATTGATTTCCAAAGTGGCTGTACAAGTTTGCACTCCCACCAGCAATGGAAGAGTGTTCCCTTTCTCCATATCCTCTCCAGCATAAGCTGTCGTCAGTGTTTTTGATCTTGCCATTCTGATAGGTATAAGATGGTACCTCATGGTTATTTTTCTCTCTCTCTTTTTTTTTTTTGCAGATTTTTTTGTTTGAATTAGAAATAAGATTGTTTTACATGACAATCCCAGTTCCCTTCTCCCTCCTGCCCTCCCCTACTACCTCCCTAACAAAAACCCTACCTATCACATATCCTTTCTGCTCCCCCTGGATGGTGAGGCCTTCCATAGGGTGTCATCAGAGTCTATCGTGACCTTTGGGATAGGGCTTATGCCCACCCCCCTCATAGTCATTTTTATTTGCATTTTCCTAATGGCTAAGGATGTTGAGCAATTCCTTAAATATCTTCTGGCCATTTGCATTTCTTCTGTTGAGAATTCTCTGTTTAGATCTGTACTGCATTTTTTAATTGGATTATTTCGTATTTTTGTGTCTAGTTTCTTGAGTACTTACATATTTTTTTTGTTTTTTTGTTTTTTAAGACAGGGTTTCTCTGTAATGCTTTGGAGCCTGTCCTGGCACTTACTCTGTAGACCAGGCTGGCCTGGAACTCATAGAGATCCATCTGCCTCTGCCTCCCCAGTGCTGAGTGAGATTAAAGGTGTGTACCACCAATGCCCAGCTGAGTACTTATATATTTTGGAGATCAGTCCTCTGTCAGATGTAGGGTTGGTGAAGATCTTTTACCATTCTGTGGGCTGCCATTTTGTCTTACTGACCATATCCTTTGCCTTACAAAAGCTTCTCAATTTCAGGAGGTCCCACTTATTGATTGTGGCTTAGAGAGCTCGCTTAACAGTACCTTCTTGAATTAGTGGCAACAGTGACCAATATCTGGTGGTGTTTCCCTGACAGCCAGAAGACCAGGACCAGGAATCTAATCTGATGGTAGATGTAACTCTCTAACCCATTTGCAAATATCTGCAACTTCATAACTCTCCATCAGCAATGTTTCCTTTGAAACCTACAAAACCATTGCAAGAACTAACCTGGAAGCTGAGACTGCACTTGGTCAGTCTGAGCATCCTTGAACTATCCTGCGGTGGAGGTGCTTTTTCCATCTCCGGCCTAAAAGAGATCAGCAAATGTCTTTAAAAGTAAACAACGATGAAAAATGAAATCTAGGAAAGAAACCACTGGAAACAGCTTGTCCTCAATCAAGAACTTTTGCTTGAGTGTCTGGAGGACTCTTTGGGATGTCTGCTTGTCAATTTCTTCAGGTGTGAAGACACATGATAGTTAATGGAAGTAGACGATAAAAGAGAGCATCACTCAAAGCTTCAAAGATGAGAAAGGTTTTAATGCCACAGATGAGAACATAGGCAAACCCAGAGAACCAAGCGATAGATCTTTTGAATTGATCCTCACAACTACTCCATCATGATGTCTGTCTGCTGGATGTGGTTGTTTCTCGTTCTGCTTTGGTTGTGGCTGTGTGTAGTGCAGGGGCATCTTTCGCCAATCTAAAAGCTGAAAGACTTTTTCAGGACAATCTACAGCTACAAAACCTCCAGCAAAGGCCTGGGGGCTCAGGGGTAGAGCACTTGCTTGTCTAGCATGTACAAGGCCCTGGGTTCCAGCCTCAGCATCTCCAACAACTTCAATAACAACAAAGCAACAACAAATGAACCAAAAAACTACAAAGCTTTGGGCTGTAGAGGGAGACAATAAAATTAAATAATTTACTGTCACAGAAAATCTGGTTAAGCACCTTAGGTAAACATTACTCTCATGAATCCAGAGCACACAAGGATAACAATATAAAAACTGTTTATGAATAAATTTAATGTTTGTTATAATACTGACAGACACTTAATATACAAATTTGGTACATGAAAAGGAAGTCAATAAATGTTCATTTCTTTCCTCTGTCTACCAAAAGAATTTGGAAGACACAGAAAAAAAAGAGAAAACATTAGCCTTTTAAAAAAAAATAATAATGGTGTTCACATAGATCAGGCTGGCCTCAGACTTACTGTGTCACTAAGGATGACCTGGAACTTCTGATCCTTCTGTGTCTACTTCTGGAATTTAGAGATTATAGATATGAGTTGCCATACCTACTTTATGCAGGACTGGGGATTGAAACCAAGGCTTGGTGTATGCTAGGCAAGCATTCTGCCAACAGAGCTACAATACAGTCTTGAAAACACCACATCTTTGCTTCAAAAAAAAAAAAAAAACAGGGAAAATGGATGGATCTAGAAGAAACCATTCTGAGCGAGGTAACCCAATTGCAAAAAGACAAACATGATATGTACTCACTCATATTCGGATTTTAGACATAGAGTAAGGATTACCAGCCTACAATCCATACTGCCAAAGAAGCTAATAAACAAGGAGGATCCTAAGAGAGACATACATGGTCCCCTGGAGAAGGGGAGAGGTTCAAGATCTGCTGAGCAAATTGGGAGCACAGGAAGAGGGGGGAGGGAACTAGGAGAATGAGAAGGGGAGAAGAAGAGGGATGCCGAGGACATGAGGGAGCAGAAAGTATGAGTCAGGGGAAGAATACACAATAACAAGAATGGAGATATCATAATAGAGGGAGACATTTTTGGTTTACAGAGAAATCAGGCACTAGGGAAATGTCTGAAGATCTACAAAGATGACACCAGCTAACTATCTCAGCAACGGAGGAGAGGCTACCTTAAATGCCTTCCCCTGATTATGAGATTGATGACTGATTTATATGCCATCCTATAGCCTTCATCCAGCAGCTGGTGGAAGTAGAAGCAGACACCCACAACTAATCACCGAACTGAACTGGAACCCAGATGCAGAGAAGGACCAGTGAAGAGCACAGAGGTCCAGACCAGGCTGGTGAAACCCACAGAAACAGCTGACCTGAACACCTGGGAACTCTTGCTCCCCAGTCTGATAGCTGGAATACCAGCATGGGACTGATCCAGACCCCAGGGACATGGGTTTCTGTGAGGAAACCTCAGAAATCTATGGGACCTCCTGTAGAAGCCCAGTATTTATCCCTAGCTTAGGTGTGAACTTTGGGAGCCCATTCCATATAGAGGAATACTCCCTGAGCCAAGACACACAGGGGTGGGCCTAGGCCCTATCCCAAAGGATACAATAGACACTGATGGCACCCTATGGAAGGCCTCACCATCCAGGGGGAGCAGGAAAGATATGTGACAGATAAGGTTTTAGTTGGGGGGGACAGGGGAGGACGTGTGGGAGAAGGGAACTGGGATTGTCAGGTAAAACAATCCTGTTTCTAATTCAAATTAAAAAAAGTTGGAAAAAAATCACAGGTACATGCCTGCATAGGAGGTAGCAACTTTATTACCAAACTGAGACAAGAGTTAGTTTCTTGTTTTATTACCAAAATTGTTGCACCACAATGATGGGGAAAAATTCAAAGCTAAAGTAAAGAAGCATCTATTAAAAATAATATGAAAAAGTGAAAGCAGTTCATAGCAGAGTCTTGGGAAGGAAGTATTTGCTTTGAACTCACAAAAAAGCTCACTCGGTAAAGACGCTTGGAGTCATTATGAGTGAAGGAGAACCTGGAGATGGAGCAGACTTGATAGAAGGACATCAGAAGAAATGCTCAATGCCCAGGTTCCAGGCCTACTTTGCTGGTTCTTGAAGAAGGTCATACGGGCAAAGGAGAAATTGAAGCTTGAAGATACAGCTCAAAGTGACAAGGTTTGCTATGCTGCTATGAGAGCACACAAAGAATTATCTTCCTCATTAGGCAATAGGAAAGGAAAAAAAGAGACACCCATACCACCATCTGCCTTCTGCCTGCTTTACTCAGAACAGTCTCCAAAGATCAAGGGTGAACACCCAGGCTTGTCCGTTGGGAATGCAGCAAGGAAACTGGGTGAGATGTGGTCTGAGCAGTCAGTGGAAGATAAACCACCATATGATATGAGCAGAAGGCAGCTGAGCTAAAGGAGAAGTATGAGCTGCAGGATATTGCACACCTTGCAGAGGGCAAAAGTGATGTAAGAGAGAAGGGCCCTGGTAGGGCAGCAGGCTCGAAGAAGAATAGACGACAAAGGGTACGGGGAGGAGGAAGATGAAAATGAGGAAGATTAAACGGCCGTTCTGTGATGCCTGTGGAGTGTGTGGGGGCCCAGTTGGTTGTTTTAGCACAAATGTGAAATTCAAGTGCAGCTCAACACTGGCTTCTGTACAAATATTGTACAGATTTTTGTTTATGAGATTCTTTGTAGAGAAAATACATCCTTAAATTCCGACTGTTCAAATGCTGAGAATAATAGGCTGTGAGTGTTGAGGAATAGATGATACAGCTACGTGATTCCCTACCCACTTAGAGGATCAGGGAACGGTACTGAAGACCGTGTGGAAAGGACGTAAAACCCTGAAGAATGGAGAGGATCGCTGTGAAAGACTGGCTGTCTCTGAAAATGACATGACTGATACTCAGACGAAGTCACAGCAGCTGTTTACACACACAAGACCTCCGCAAGACCCAGAAAGTTAACAATTCCAGCATGGTGCAGGAGGCACTATCAATACCACAGCCCCTAGTTGCATCGCTAATGGCAATTGATAAATGCTAATGGACAAAGAGTCACTTTCTTTGAGAGAGGTAGCCATTGGCCCTTCTTGCATTCTTTTCCTCCCACACATCTGAGCCCTGGTTAATGCCACTGTCTTTTCCCTGTAACCTCTTTAATTACTCTGAGGGCTCCATCCAACTCACCAAACTGAATCTCTTCCCAAGAAAGGCCTCTCCCAGTGTTTCTGAGGTTCCCAGAAGGCACTCTTGAAAGACACAATCTATCCAATGTGCTGACACCTGTGTTGCCCAGCTCCTGAGTAGTTTTTCTAGCCTGCCCAGTTGTACTTCTTGCCAGGCTGAGACAGCCGATGGTCATCCTCCTGCCCTTTTAAAGTTGAGATCTTGTCAAAACTTATGGCATTATGATAAATTGTCTTATAAAAGTAAATGCCACAGTTTAACCACATGACTTTAAGACTCTCAGAGACTTCTTCATGTATTGAGTTACTACGCTGTGATTGAAACTTGGAATCTCCTTGCACTCTTTTTTGGGGGGCAGGGGAGAAGGGAGTGGTTTAGAGGCAGGGTTTCTCTGTGGCTTTGGAGGCTGTCCTGGAACTGGCTCTTGTAGTCCAGACCGGTCTCAAACTCTCAGAGATCCTCCTGCCTCTGTCTCCCGAGTGCTGGGACTAAAGGCATGCGCCACCAACGCCTGGCTTTCCTTGCACTCTTGAGACATCCATTATGTCTAACTCCGTCTCTTTGCCAGGGAGTCCATATTCTTATACCAAGTTTCACCTCTTCTCACAACTTCTACCCTCAAAATTTCCATACCCGACAGTTTTCCAACTCAGCTCAGCTGGAAGAAAGTGCCACCCCCGATTTGAGTAACTTGCTTATGAGTCAGTGACTTAAAGGCTGAGGGATAGAAGAACCACCCAGTGTCCTCTATCCGAAGAATCAAATGCCTTCCTGATATGTCTGTGTTAGTGAGGGGCCCAGTAGGAACAAAGAGCCTCGCCTAGATACTTCAACAGCAAGAACTTCATGGAGGGATACAATGTTCATGGACTGCTCAATAACTTAAAACATCACAATACTGGAAGCCACCCTTAAACTATCCCATAGTTTGCTCAGTCAATTTCTTTTCACTATTCCACGATTTGGGGACAGTTGCTTCTTCCTGAAGCTATTCTTATTTAACTTCCATGTCACAATTGTTTCTTTATCTGGTCAATCACACTCTTGGGCTTTTTTACTTCCACCTAATTTATCACTTAATACCAAAAAAAAATTTAATTAAACCAGCATTAAGGATGAGGGGGAAAACTTACAGCTTGATAGCAACAGTATTTCTTACTTGTGTTGGATTTTTCATTAAGACATTTTTAAGACTATGATGTTTAAGCATTTTATTCCAGATGGTTCATACCATATTTCTCTTCTTATTTTTAATTAAAAAAAGAACCCCAAAATGGGAAATGAAGTCATATAGCGTTTAAATCTAGTGACTGAGCAAATGCTCTGGCACCCTTGCTTCTAAGTCATGGTCACAGATGCTAAAACCTCTTCAAATAATAGGCAAATAAAAATTCCTGGGGCATGGACAAGAGCCAGTAAGCACTCTTTCTAGTCTCCTCCTTGTTTCCACTTTAAGTCCTCTATTTGTTTGTTCTATAAGAAAGAAGTTAAGAAAAATCCATATCCAGATTGTGTCGTTTTGTTTTTAATTTATAAATGGCTGCTCCTACCACAACCACCTCCCCCTCCCCCACCCTTTGTTTATTCCAGACAGGGTTTTTCTGTAGCTTTGGAGCCTGTCCTGGAACTCGTGCCGTAGACCATAGAAATCCACCTGTCTCTGCCTCTCGAGTGCTGGCATTAGAAATATGAACCACCACTGCTCGGTCCCCCCCCCCCTTTTTTTTAACTAGGTGAAACATAGATCTGCAAAAAAGGAAATTTAAAATTCCTTTCATGTTTCCTTTTAGATGGGCATGAGAAATGCAGGTATCTCTAGACTTTTGATAGTATAACTTGCAATGAAAATAATAAGACTCACTCTTCACTAAGAGTGAATGTAAGCAGACATATTGTCTAGTGGTTGCTGTCTGCTTCTAAACCAAAACGAAGAGAAAGGCAATGAATGGCATGAATAGCCAAGTTGTCTTTGAAAAGTTCATAATTCTTATCATTTTGGATATTTTTAGAAAATAAGCTCATGTTTCCACTATGGCTATTACCCAAATACAAAACTGTTGTTTTATTTGTATTTATAGAACCTTACACATATCTGTAGGAGGGCTGCAAAGTGTTTGTGCTATCCATGTGGATTTTTCAACATCAAATACCTACAGTTTCTATTAAATAAACCAAGGCATTCACAGGAAGTTACAGAGAAACCCATGCAGGTTTCAAGGCTGAAATCCATACATTGAAAACACTGCCATTTTGTTTAGTCACTCATCTCACTGCTGAGACAAACACCTGGCAGAAGGAGCTCCAGAAAGGGAAGTTTTATTTTGTCTCTCAGATAGACAGTGCAGTCCATCATGATGGACAAATCATGGTGGCGGGAGGCTAAGACCGCTGGCCACATTGCACCTGAGATGGAGAAGCAAGGAGAGATAAATGCTCCATGCTCAGCTTGCTTTCTGTTTTCTATCTAGTCCAAGACCCCAACCCGTGGAACGGTGCCACTTGCAGTGACAGAGATGAATGGTGATAGTTGCCGAGACAGTGTCACCGAATCTTCCCACCTCCATTAACTTAATCTAGATGATCCCTCCCAGGCATGGGCAGAGCCTAGAAATGTGGATAACCCCTCACAGGCAGACCTGGAATCTTGTCTCCTGGTTGAATCTAGACTTTGTCAAGTTGACAATAAATATTGTCTATCACACTGTCTCTGCAAATGCATTTTAAAGTGAGTGGTATGTCTGTCTCATAAGGTTCCATTTTCACAGGCAATGCTGTGGCACAAAGGTTTGGGACTGCAAATGAATAGAATCCTGGCAAATTCTGAGTTATTGTTTTAATTAGAAATTGAAACTTTCCATATTCTTCTAGAACTGTGGTTCTCAAACTTCCTAATCCCGTGACTCTTTAATATAATTTCTCAGGTTGTGGCGATCCCCCAACCATAAAATTATTTTGTTGCTACTGCTATAAATCATAATGTAAACATCTGTATTTTCTGATGGTCCTAGGTGACCCCTATGAAAAGGTTATTTGGTGCCCCCAAAAAGCAGTAACCCACACAGGTTGAGTACCATTGTTCTAGAAAGTTCTCCAAAGGTAACTAATGTCTTCAGGAAAACTTGACATTCTTTTGTATCTTTTGAGGTGTTTCACCAAGAACAAACTTTCTAAACCTCTGACACAACAAATATGAGTTCCTTTTAAAAGTATAAACACCTTTATCAGGTAAGCAAAATTCAAATAGAACATTTTAGCCACCTTTGAAGTGTTTTATAATATATACATCAAGTCTATAGGAGATATATATGTTTCTACTTTTGTTTTCAAGTCTCAGTTATGTAAATTTCTTGAAAACCATGTAAACAGTCAAGCGTGTGAGGGGGTGGTCTTAACTAATGAACTTACAAAACTGATATATGGCGCACGCCTTTAATCCCAGCACTTGGGAGGCAGAGACAGGCCGATCTCTGTGAGTTCAAGGCCAGCCTGCTCTCCAGAGTAAGTGCCAGGATAGGCTCCAAAGCTACACAGAGAAACCCTATCTCAAAAAACCAAAAAAAAAAAAACAAAAAAACAAAAAAAAACGACTTATAGAATAATAGTTCATTTCAGGATTTGAAATTTTATCAGGTTTGTAAAAAGGGGACTCTGACGGCTCAGTGGATTCAAGCACTTTCCACCAAGCCAGATAACCTAAATTTGATACAGGATCCGTAAGGTGGAAAGGGAGTGCCAACTCCTAAAAATGGCCCTCTGATTTCCACAGGTGTGCATATATATACAACAACAAATAAATGTGAGGAAAAATCAGGAATAAAAAAATGTAAAACTGCTAGTTGGTGGCGCATGCCTTTATTCCCAGCACTAGGAGGCTGAGGCAGGTGCATCTCTGTGAGTTCGAGGCCAGCCTGGTCTATAGAGTGAATTTCAGGACAGGTTCCAAAACTACACAGAGAAACCCTGTCTTGAAAAACCAATAATAATAATAATAATAATAATAATAATAATAATAATACTTTGGTTAAAAGGTCAAGTTGTTAGTGTTTCATAGCTTGTTCTAACAATAAAGAAATCTGGTAATGTTTTCAAAGCTTCAATTCGCTTCTAAGTCTTCCTTCTTTTTGCCCTCCTTTCCTTCCCACCTTCCTTCCTTCCTTCCTTCCTTCCTTCCTTCCTTCCTTCCTTCCTTCCTTTCTTTTCTTCAAAATAAGGCCTCACTCTGTACCCCAGGTTGTCCAGGAACTCCCTATGCTAGACCATGGCTAGCTTTCCAATGTAATTCTTCTGCCTCAGTTTCCCATTAGAGTGGTAAACCACCAAGCCCAGCTCCTCCTAAGATATTTAATAGAGTTTTCATAGACTGGTGATGGCTAGTGTGAACACACACACACACACACACACACACACACACACAGAGAGAGAGAGAGAGAGAGAGAGAGAGAGAGAGAGAGAGAGAGAGAGAGAGTTAGCCATGGTGCAAAGTTTCTGATGCATTTGCAATAACCGGCTATAATTATAGAGCTATTCTATTCTGAGTACAGTTGAGGCAGAAGAACTTGAATCTGTGCCACAAACATTTCAGATAATGAGGTTTCTAAAAGCCGTCTAATCCGAACCAAGTCTCTCTTTGTCAGTTAAGAGAAGTTTCTTTTGAATTCTGCTTACTGCTTTTTCAGGAAAAACAAAATTGGAGTATCTTTGAGGCCATGAAGACTTTCCCTGCTGCTATGATAAACACAGAATCTTGTTTTTTATTTTGGACACTTTGGAAAAACAGTTATAAAGTGTTGTTTTAGATGCTGCAAGAATTCTCAAATTGCTAGTTGTTTTTATATTCTTGGCTCTGATGTGACTTACATATTTCCACCAAGTTCAGTTTTTTCCTCTATCTCTAATTGTTTACTTAGAATTTTGAAAAATAGCTTTGATTTATACAGATTTGACCTAACGACTTTATAATAGGATAGAATAGAATTATTTTTAGAGCATTACATCATGTTACAGTAATACAAATTCACTTGAATTATTTGTTAATATAACAAACCAATTTATCTGAATTTTAACATTGACTTTATAAGTAATGTGCATGTCACATGTGTAGTATTTTGTATGTGTATTTAAGAGTTTTAAATATATTCATTTATTTTGTTGCGTGTGTGTGTGTGTGTGTGTGTGTGTGTGTGTGTGTGTGTGTGTTCCTGAGTACATGTATGTGCACCCTGTGAGTGCAAGAGACTGAGGAGATGGCCAGAAGAAAGTGTGTGTCTGTCTATGCTATTTATAGTCATAAGCAGTCAACTTTCCATTGCTTTCACTTTTCCTTCAGTGAATTTAACCAACTTTAAATTGAAAATATTCAGAAAGAAAACACATATGGACTGCTTTCTATTCTTGTCATCACTCCATAAATGAGCACAGTACAGTAGCGTTTATACTATGTCTGGTATTGTTAAGGAATAAATGACTTAAACTATATAGGAGGATGTGTAGAGGCTGCATGCAAACACTATGCCATTTTCTGTAAGGGACTTGAGTATCTACAGATTTTATTATCCACACGACCATGAGGGACAATTGTATATGTAACACTATGCATATTATATTGTAATATACCTATATTATTTTTGCTATAAATATTTAGCCCAGCACTGTGTAAACAGTGTCAATTTGATTGACTTCACATAAGTTGCATAACTGAACTTTTTTGTTTTCGAGATAAGATTTAATGCTGCCCAGCCTGGCCTCTAACTCATTATGTAGCCAAAGTTGCCCTTGAATTCCGGATCCTCTTGTCTCTTCCTCCCAGGAGCTGGGATTACAGGTGTACACCAACACACCTAGGTTTGGTTATGTTTTCCTTTTCTTTTTTCTTTTTCTAGAGAGGGTTTCTCTGTGTAGCACTAGCTGTCCTGGAACCTGCTCTGTAGACCAGGCTGGCCTTGAACTAAGAGATCTGCCTGCCTCTGCCTCCAAGTGCTGGGATCAAAGGCATGTGCCACCACTGCCTGACAGTTTTTCTTCAGACAGGATCTTTCTCTATAGCTGAGGCTGGCCTCAAGCTGGTGATCCTTTGCTTCAGCTTTCTGCTTCACATGCCGTGAAGCCATTTATGTTAGCCCTCATTGGGTTATTGCTAATGTTTAGTCATTTGGACTGTGAATGAAAAGGAACTACAAAGGAGGTGAGATGGATCCACAATTTGGAAGCAGGCCTTTGAGGTCCTGGATGACCAGTTCCCACCCCACTCTTGATCTTTTTGTCTGGTCTGTTCTCCTCCATGAACATTCCCCCTCCTATGTGCTTTTGAGCGTGCGTACACACACACACACACACACACACACACACACACACACACACACACACACACGTGTGTGTGTGTGTGTGTTCACGTGCGTGCTCGTGCCCAGGCTGCTGTCCTTTAGCTCTAGTCACATGTGCCAGGCACATACCCTTTAGACTTTCACAGAGTGATTTCTTTGCCTGGAATGTTTTGTGCAGCAAACCTCCTGACTCATGTCCTCCCCACTGCCAAATCTTTGCTCAAAGGTCACCGGTCACCTCCTGGTGGAGGCCGCCTCTGCCTGCCTGACTGGGAGGTGCACTCTTGTCCTCCCAGGTACATTAGCTCTGCTTTGCTTTTTTTTTTTTTTTTTTTTTTTTGAGACTGGGTTTCTCTGTGTCACAGTCCTGGCTGTATTGGAATTAGCTCTCTAGACCAGGTTGGCTTCAAACTCACAAAGATCTGCCTGCCTTCCCAGCGCTGGGATTGTCGCAACCGCCTCGACCAGCAAGGAAGACACAACGCTGAGACTCTTCCTTAAGCAGTTTACTCAGGAAACTTAAACAATCTTCTGACCCCGGGGAGAGCCAGACCACAGCTTAAAAGCACTCTTGCCAACCAACCCCAGAACGCCACGTGGCTAAGGCGGATAGGCTCGCATTTGCTGATGCAAGTTTGAATCTTAGACCAAGCCAAATAAGGAGTTGTTTATTCCAGAGAGCGCTCACCCTCGGGATGGTGGAAGGCGGAAACCGGTGCCATCTTTAAGGCGCGGCACATGGCAGCTCTCCACAGTTCCCCTTCTTTATTAAAAAACAGAGCGGGTGAAGATAGAGGCCCGATCCCCGGTGTGCAAACATGGGTTAATGTATTGGTGACACCCACAAACTCTACGCCTGCAGTGACCCAAACCCATCCCGTACCTATTTTCCCAGAGGAAGGATCTTGGGTACAACCTTCATGCAATCGGGCTTGTCTTCCGAGGGCAGCCTAGCCGCATACAAGCAAACCCTCGTGCAGTGCTTAGCCTCGCACCCCGCTTAAGAGAGCATGTTAGTTCTTAATAGTGGCCAACCAGGCCTGGGGGGTCTGCCCTGCCTCTATGGCAGTAAAGGCTTGAATAATCATAGCTGCATCGCACTTTTGCGTAGCCCTAATCCTGCATATACACCACAGGCAGACCAGGGAGACCATAATCAAGAGGCCTGCTAACTCTTCCATGCCCGCCTACTCTTTCAAACGATCCATGGCAGAGTTCAACCAGGAAGTCAGGCCGCTGGCAAGGGATAGGTCTATTCGGGTGGAATTCACATGCACGATAGCCATCCCGAGTTCTCTCGTGGTGTCTTCAAACTCGGATGACCAATTCTGTAATAGAAACTGAGATAATCTTTTAAACTTCAATTGGTGGTAAAAAGGCGTGGGAAAACCCCTGCATTATACATCCATACAAAGCCCGGCAAGGGACTCAACCAGAGCCACAGTGAAGGATGCAGTAACGCCATAAGTCCTCAACGACTCTGCTGGGGCCTTGATAGTTTTAAAGTCTAAAGGCTCGTGATACCTCTGCCCCTGTCTAAGAATACCGGGCAAACAAGGCGCAACTCTGAGCGAACTTCCCGCCAGACCTGAGGGCAGTGTGAGGCTCCTTCGCCACCGCCTCCACCATCTCCTTCCATCATATTGTAAGGAGGCAGCGCGGACGGGGTTCAGCTGGGGTTTCCCTTTCATTTTCAAGCGCGAGGGACCTTTTGAATTTGGGCTTCTCCCGTTTCCCTTTTATCCTTTTTACTTTAGTTCTCTCTAGCTGCTTTATCAGTGCTTGGAGTTCCTCTTCATCCTCTGTGTCCCCCTCGGAACTGGAGGACTCTGTCTCCTCCAATCACTTAAGACTCGGGTAGATTTTCTCACTGTTAGCTTTCTCGGATCGCTCCTCCTGAAGGGAGTCAAGAGCGGCCTGTCCCTGTTCAACTGCCTCACTGCATGTCTTGTCCTCCAGGCAGCTTCTCACTAATCTCCAGATAGAATGGACACCCGGCTTCAGTGTCCCCTGTTCCCAACCAAAATCTAGGTCCCTCCCCAATTTTTCCCATGAAGGGACTGTAAGCTGTCCAGTGTTTGCAAACCAGGGTGCTATTATGTCCACCTGCTCTAAAACCTTATCTAGGGTGCTTCGTTTTAGTTTTAAGCCCTTCGAGCAAAGCAACTCATTTAGGGCCACAAAAATTGGGTGTGAGATCGACGCGCCCATATTTAGTTATCTACAGAGAAAGGAAAACTTTATCACTGCTCTAGTAGCGGTCCGTAGATTCCCGCCCTCTTCACGGGCCCTTAATTTTATCCCTCTTACCTGGGACTTACCAGTGCACTGCCCTGGCTGCAGACGGTTCTGAGTCTCCTCAGAGGAGGAATTCCGTACAGGCCACCACTTGTCGAGACCGCCTCGACCAGCAAGGAAGACACAACGCTGAGACTCTTCCTTAAGCAGTTTACTCAGGAAACTTAAACAATAGTCTGACCCCGGGGAAAGCCAGACCACAGCTTAAAAGCACTCTTGCCAGCTAACCCCAGAACGCCTCGTGGCTAAGGCGGATAGGCTCGAATTTGCTGATGCAAGTTTGAATCTTAGACCAAGCCAAATAAGGAGTTGTTTATTCCAGAGAGCGCTCACCCTCGGGATGGTGGAAGGCGGAAACCGGTGCCATCTTTAAGGCGCGGCACATCGCAGCTCTCCACATGGGATGATAAGCATATGCCACCAGTGCCCAGCCCACTTTGCTTTTTCTGCAGAATTTCTCATCTTCAAGCATTCATGTAGCATTTAACACTATTTATTTAGTGTGTTTGTGTGTCTGTGGGTTCATGTGCATGTGCATGCACGTGCCACCTCACGTGTGAAGGTCAATTTCGTTGTCAGGCTCCCAGCAGGTGCCATCAAAGCGATGTGCGTCATGAAGGCCCCTCACATAGCATTTATTAGATTTCTGTTAACTTTGTGGGCTTGGACATTTTGCCAAAAGAGTTGAAGTTGGCCTTGGGGTTTCCTGCTAGTTTTGAGGACAATGTTGAGCCCAACCTTCTGGGAAGCATGCATCCTGTCATTCCCAGGGACTCCCATCCTTTGGGAGGAAGGAAGGGCAGCTGTCACATCAGCTCCTCGTGATTCTACCGGATTCACTTAAAGACCAGCACATGTTTGTCTATTTCATAAAGGAGAAGACAATCAAGGTAAAAGAAAAGGAATTAAACTTGGGCAATCCTCAAATCAATAATGCTGGACCCTATGGTGAAGTGTAATATTCTTACCTGCAAAGTATAACAGGAAAGAGACACAGTGTTTAATAACAGGCACTGAAACATATGGTGAAGAGAACATATCTCAACTTTACACCTGAACAAATTCTAGCAATTAAAGTGTGAAATAGAAAACCCCAAATGCGCCTGATGTGGTAGATCATGCCTTTAATCCCAGCATTTGGGAGGCTGAGGTAGGCAGATCTCTGTGAGTGTAAGGCCATCCACGGCTACACCGTGAAACCCTGTCTCCAAAAAAACCAACCAACCAAAGAACCAACTGAAACCCAAAACGTTTACAAAAAATAATTGGTAACCTAATATTAAAATGGAACAGCTCCCCACTGTATGATATAAAAGGCCGAAAGGAATATATTTCCAAAGACTTATTCCACACAATATTTATGCTTTTCTATAAAAAGGACAAAGTTTAATATATGGCAAATTAGGAAAAAATAGCTGAAAATCTATTCTGTTTTACATAAAGATCCTTTATGAATCAATTAACGAACCTATTTAATAGAGAAAATATTCTAAGGGAACAAGCAACTCACACAGAAAACAGAGCCCTTTGCCGCACAGTGCTGGACTAGCACTGGGGAGGCAGAGGCAGGAGCTGCACCAGAATGTGAGGCCAGGTCTCCACAGCAGGGCCCAGGCTAGCCACAGCTACTCAATGAGATCCTATCTCAAATGAAACAACTCGCAAGGAAAAGGAATTTCTCTAGCTTGATAAATGCCCATGTTGGTGGAAATTGGTGGACACTGTCTTTATAGATCTGTGGCTGAGGTGGAAATTGATGCATATTTGTATGGATCATGTGTAGGTGGACTTTTCCATCTAGACTGATCAGATCTGTCCTGCCAGCTGCTCCCCAAATAACCACACAGAGACTTATTATTAATTATAGATACTCAGCTGATAGCTTAGGCTTGTTTTTAACTAGCTCTTATAACTTAAATCAACCCATTTCTATTCATCTATGTGCTGCCCCGAGGCTCATTTACCTCATCTATCAACTTCCCCTGTTGCTTCTTCCACATCTGGCTGGGGACTCCTTGTGACTCCCTGATTCTGCCCTCCTTCTTCTTCCCAGCATTCTTTCTGCCCCCAAATTCCTGCATAGCTATCAGCCAATCAGCTTTTTATTACCAATGAGAGCAACACAATTTCACACTATACAAAAAGGTTATTCCACAGCAATCGTGTGGCCAGAAGAACCAAAATATAAAACTGATGCATTCTGAGACACAGCAGGACTCCTAGCAGAAGAAGCATTGTGGTCAATGCCTTCGAGAAGGAAATATGTGTTTTGGAGGCTGTTCAATGTGGCTACTGTCTCAAAAGCAGAAACCTGACATGTCTGGAGGCCCGTCAAAGTGGATGGACTAAAACTACATCTGGAGACAATGGCATTTATGGACACGGAGAGGCAGAGGTACTGATTTGGAAAGACAGCCACGATGTTTCTTTGAGCAGTAGAAACAGACGGATTATACTTGGGAAAAATGGAAGAATATGGGGGAGGCTGCTGGGAAGATGGCTCAGTGTTAAGATCACTGGCTGCTCTTCCAGAGTACTCACAAGGCAGCTCACAAACGCCTGTGACTACAATTCCAGGGAATCCAATGCGCTCTTCTAGCTTCCAAGGACCCCAGGAACACAAATGGCTTACGTATAGATAGACAGGCAAAACACATAAAAATAAACATTATTTTTTTAAAGTTAAAAAAAAAAGAGAAAAGGGTAGGTCTATCAATATAGTAACACAAGACCCAGCAAAACAGGTTTTGTTGTTTTGTTTCTTTCTGTGACAGTCCTTAGCCCAGGTTGGCCTTGAACTCACTATGCAGATGAGGATGCACTTGAACTTTTGATCCTCCTGCAGAGGCCACCTGAGTGTTGGGATTACAAGCATGTGCCACCATGCTCTGTCTAACTTGGTGCTTCATGAGTTGAAGCAATCATTCAACCGCTTAGCTGCATTCCTGGCCCTTCTCTTTAATGTTGAAGCTATTCGTGGGAAAACTCCCTGGAGTGTTTACTAAGTGGTCTCCTCCCCTCTACCATCTTCCCTGCTGGGGATGGCACTCTTCTTTCAACAGTCCTTCCACCATGGGTGGCCCTAACCAGGGCATTTCAGGCCTCAGAGGAATGAGCCATAATGGAACAGAGCACAAAAGAAAGAATTCTCAAACTTATAGTTTCAAAACAGACTTTTGAAACTTCTGGCAGAGACAATATCTTAAACAATAGCTTTAAAAGGGATAACTGTTGACCTGAAAGCATGTTTTTCTATTGGGGGTGGAGTAGGGGGGGCGAGATTGAAAGTTCTTGAGGGGAAAGAAAGGAGAAGTGGAGAGAGGGGAGCCGGTGGGAGCAATATGGTGTCTGCTTTAGCCTGAACTGCTGAACAAACTGTGGGGGCTGTGAGAGACTACAGAACTGTGCCACGTTTCCTATGTGAGGCCTCTCCACAAAGCTCCTTTTGCTGTCACACACAGTGATATAGAGCAACAGAGGGAGCTGGACCAGGCAGATGGGCTTCACTGACTGGAGCCCAGGACACAACCTGGTTTGTTTTTAACTAGCTCTTAGAACTTAAGTTAATCCATTTCTGTTCATCCACATGCTTCCACATGGCTTGTGGCTTTTACCTCTCCTTCTGCAAGCTCTGCTTCCTCTCAGTATCCTCTGGCATCTCTCCTGCACCTAGATTATTCTCCTCGTCTTTTCTCTCTGCCCAAAAGTCCCACCAAACCTCTTTCTGCCTAGCTATTGACCATTTAGCTCTTTTTAAAACCAACCAGAAGGTGCCTTGGCAAAATACATCTTCTCAGTGTACAAAAAGACTATTCCACAACAAAATGTAATGATCATCTCTCAACTGAAGCAGAACATGTGTCCCTTAGAGGCAAGCACATGAAGGTTCAGTGGAGCCTTTGAAGATTCATGACAGTTATTGAAGAACAATGACATTGTCATTGGAAGAATCCCCCACCCCCATAACACCATTCAGATAATCTCTGAAAACTCCAGGTATGAGGCAAGGATGACTCTAGAATAGAAATGCCCATTTTCCAGGGAGAAACCAGAAAACTAAGAATTCCATTTTTAATCTACATTCATGAAAAGAAGTGGTCCTATGCAAATGATTTGTCTAATTCACTCTCTCCTTTATGTTAATCCATGCAAAAACCTTCAAGTAAAACTTTTTCAAGTATCTGGTTGGAACTACCTTTGAAAAGGCACAACCAAAAGAAATGATTAACGTTTTTAAAATATTTTTTGGCATTTCAGGTCTCCATGACAGAACATTTGGAGTGGAGGGGGTGTCTGTGTCAATTACTGTATTCACGAAGTTTCCATTCTCACTCTCTCCAGTGCTGAATAGAGATACCTTGGTTAAAACAATGACCAGAAAGACAATGTTGTCATCCCCAGTCCTGTTTATTATTGTCACCAATGTTTTTCTTAATATTGATAGGCCTGAAAGAGGTTTGTGATGGTTGTTCTTGGTTGCTAACTTGACTACCTATGGAATTAACTAAACCCCAAGCATCTGGGTACAGCAGTGAGGAAACTTTCTTAATTAAATTACTTGGAAGTGGGAAGACTTACCTTTAATCCAGATCTTTTGAGTTGGGAAGATCCACTTGTAATCTGGGCTATACCTTCTGAAGGCAGTCTATATAAAGGGCTTGGAAGAAGGAAGCTTTTGCTATTTGCTTGGTTGCTCTTGCTTTCTCTGGTGAGTCCATACCTTCACTGGCATCAGAGCCTACTTCTTTGGGATTCTGGCATATACTGAAGACAAGCTGAGGCATCAGCCTTGTAGACTGAACAGTTATTGGGTTCTTGGACTTTCCATTGACATACAGCTATTGAATAGAGTCATTCTTCAAAAACATCATTTGAACAAGGTTCAGACAGCTAACTGGGGGAAATGAATTCCAAAATGATGGACTAACAGGGACACAAGACACAGGGTGAGTCTGGGGGACTGGATGACAGCTGGCCGTTGCTGAGGCAGGAGCTAGGAGAGCTCTCCATGCTTAGGGTTACAATCTTTCCTGGCTACTGGGAGGATTCAGGTTTTACCTGAGTCAGATAAAAGGCGGGGGAAGTGGGAAGGGCTATGCAAATAGTTAATTTAAATCACCATTGTGCTGCTGTGACTGAGTGAAGAACCTTGCTCTGGAGCAGAACACAAAGGATCGTGCTCTCTTTGTGGGGCTTCTAAACTGCCCTGGGGGTCTTGTTCCCTCTTTTAAAAGGCAGACTGATTGTTAAGTATAATTTAATATCATCAAATAAAACTGTCAAGTTGGTGACAGGTGGGTGATTAACCCATAGTATATTTTACCCCTCCAATGTTCTTGAAATGACTGCTTTCTGTTGGTAATTACAGAAAGTATAGACAGGAATCTGGAAGGTGGCAGGTGAGGTCAAGTGGAATAGAAGGACAAAGGAACAGTTGAATGATGGGGCTGGCCATAGGGGAGTCTGCTATTCGAAATGGCGGGGGGGGGGGTAGGGTGAGGCAATGAACTAAAGGGTGACTCACTATAACTTTATTCTGCAAGCAGTGGTCTTCTGTGGAGATTCCTTTGCATTATGGTATTTCAGGCATCAGGGTAGAATCCTAACACACAGCAAACACTTGAGGTACGCAAGAGACTAGGGTGCTGGAGTGCAACAAGGAACCCAAAGATGGGACAACCCTTGGAAGGGATGGAAAGAAAGAGCTCTACATTATCCTCTGGGAACACCATAGGTGGATGACTTGACCAACTTTCATCCTCTCAAAGGGTTGAAAATATGAACAGATTCCGTTTCTCCCCAGGTCTGTGACTTGCAACCTTCTGTGTGCTCCCGTGGCCTTTCCTCGGTGAGTGTGCCTCTCTGTGTGTCTAAATCTCCTCTTCTTGTTGGGCTAGCCAATGTGTTGAATTAGGAGCCACATTCACACCCGGTTCCTCTTTAAAGGCCCCAGCTCCAAACCCAGTCACATTCTGAAATACTAGAGGCTCTGTCTTCAACACACAAATTTGGGGGTATACAACTCAGCCCATAGGTGTTTAATATCGACAAACACACAGATGAAGATGAATTAGTATTTCCGGGGACAAGTTTAGAGAAGGTGATAGGAAATGAAATTTCAGTGCACAAAATACATTGAGAAGGAGGGGAAAACACTTAAGTGGTAAGCATTTCCCAAAAGAGTTAAATGGTTGTCAAATCATTTCA
This sequence comes from Cricetulus griseus, assembly GCF_003668045.3. NCBI lineage: Eukaryota > Metazoa > Chordata > Mammalia > Rodentia > Cricetidae > Cricetulus > Cricetulus griseus. Next base: position 233,151,218 of record NW_023276807.1, read on the forward strand.
AGCCGGTGGTAAGCTGGATTAATTGTCAAATTCTTCAGCAAGACTAGTGGGGGAGTTAACTGCAGTTATTATCTTAAAAAGAACACATTGCTTTGAAATGCCATTATGTTTCAGAAGTGCGGAAAAGGTTTCCTAGGAGAGACCCTTTTGTGTGGCAATGCAAATTGAGCTAAGAGTGGTATGCGTCATTTCTGGGTGACATCTGCGGACCTGCGGTGGAGGGAAATGTTCTTCAACCCGAGGAATTGAGGCAGCTTCTAAAGACTGAACCCATGCGGCTCAGTAAAACAGAGGTAATGAGAGAGTCTCGGCATTTAGAGTCTTATAGGTTCCCTGCTGTTCACAGCTCACGGATCCAAATATAGCTGCGTCTTAAGTTTTTAAAACATTCAATTTGTGTGGAAATCCTTCTCGAGAGATAGCCTGCGCCTTAGTGAAATGGACTGGGGGCAGTGCATCAGTCACTACCCAGTTCTCTTGCAAAGGGAGCCATTTGCTACTAGGATCGCTGGCTGGCTGGATTTCCTGAATGTAAACAAAAGACCTTCTGGGGGAAAGAATTGTCATAATGAAAATAACAAAACTAAAGTGGGGGGAGAAAAAGGGGGAAGAGGAAATGTAATAGTCTGCTCTAATTTTTACTTCTCCGAAATTGCTGTTTATTTCTCAGCACTAATTCCCTTCGGAGACCAAGCTTCCACCCACTTATTCATGCTCTGTTAAAGTAATTTCTCCAGAGATTGGCATTCGGGTAGTCTGAAACAATCGAACATGTGCAAATGCCTCGGCAGTACTTGGCTTTTTTTGTTTCTCGTCTCTGCGAATCCATTAGGCATCTTTCTATGTTATGAATGCACCCTGAGTTTAATAAAGCCCTGGGTGCATCTAGGCCATGCAGTAACTATCTCTGGACTACCTAGGTGTCACTGTGACAAAAACTTCATAATAATTATGCAACAGGGTGTCATATTATTCACCAGGAAGCCTGTTCATGTTTGAGGCTTTTTTTTTTTTTTTTTTTTTTAAGAAATCGCTTAGGAGATTCTAGTAAAAGACTCAAAAGTTCTTTCAGCACCTTTTAGACCCCTTTAAAGCGCTTCTTGGATCCTCCATCTCGTTTACAGTCTTCTTGAGGGAGCTGAAAGCTCAATGTCAGTGCCTCTGCCTCTGCTGACGCTATTATTGCTATTATTACCGATGTTTCCAATCCAAGTGTTTTGTTTTCCTGGTGTCCTCCGAAGGACCACTGCTCTGTTGGCTTGTTAGCCATATGTCCAGTCTGAATGGGAGGAGTGCACCCCAGTGGTGATGATGGTCTGTCCTGAAACAGTGCACCAAGATGTTTGTCAACCTGAACGAATCCAGAATTACCTGGAAGATAATGCCCTGAGCATCTGGGCATGCCTGAGGTGATTATCTTGTTGTGCCCAAACTCTGAACCCCAAAGTCATCAAGAGACCAGATGCAAAAGCAAAGTCTTTAATTTTACGAGTTAACTCCCCAGTCCACCAGACACAGACGGTGAAGCAGGCTGAACCTCGAGCAGCAGTGGGGCAGGGAATATATCGGGGTAGAGCAAGGGGAGTGTCTGGGGGGGGGTCTGCTAGTTGCATAGCAACAGTCTCAGGATTGGTGCACCTCCGGCGTCAGCGACCTGTCCTGTGTTGATTGGTCAGCTGCAGCTACAGAAAGGTTGCTATGCCTAGAGGCCCTCCCAGGTGCCTCGCTGAGCATTCCATTGTTAGCAGTAAAGCACATCCAGAGCCCACCAGCTAACTTCTGATTGGTTCCTTGCCAATGGAGGGTATCTAGCTTCCTGGTGACTAGAACAAGGTTGGGCAAGGTCTGAGTCAGGGACCTACATCTTGCTGGGTCTTTTCTATAGCCTGTCATGGCTGCTAAAGCGGGGCTGGGGAGGGGCCGGGTGAGGTCCTGAGCCCTTCAATCTTACCTTGATTACTGTAGGGAGACCCGTCCTCATTGTCAGCAAGGCCATTCCCTGGCTGGAATGGGGACTGTATAGATGGAGAAAGGGGATTGTGCAGTAATCCGTGTTTATCTCTCTCTATGTCTTCATTGTGGCTGCAGTGTGACTCACTGCTCCAAGCTCCTGCTGCCTTGATTTCCCTGCCATTAGGGACTGAACCTTGAATTGTGAGCTAAAATAGGCCCTTTCTCCTTTAAATTGCTTTGGACAGAGTATTTTATCACAAAAGCAAGAAAAAAAATTAACACCACAGTTAACAAGGTGATGTAATTTACAAAACAATGTAGCAGAGCCTGGCTCAGAGGTTAGGAGTACTGGCTGCTCTTCCAGAGGACTAGGACTCCAGTCCTAGCACCCATATGGCAGTTCACAACTATCTGTGGACTCTAATACTAATGGATCTGATGCCCTCTTCTGGTCTTTGGGGCAACAGGTATTCATGCTGTACACAGATACACAGGCCAGCAAAACACCCATACACACACACACACACACACACACACACACACACACACACAATAAAATACAAAAATGCAACATGATGTAGCTTAGCTTCATAACTCACAATCACCTTAAGATGAATCCACAAGCGAAAGTTCACTCTATGTCTTGCTTTGCACACCATTTTCTAGTAATATTGTGTATTTGTATAGCAGTATGCAAATGCTATACCTCCTAGATTGAAAACCACAGCAGTGGGAATAGATTACACTAAGGAAAGTTGGCCAAGTGCTTCTCCTCTCCTCTCCTCCCTTATCCTTTCCTCTCTCTCTCTCTCTCTCTCTCTCTCTCTCTCTCTCTCTCTGTCCATGTGATCTTGCTTTATCTATAATTACATTTTTGATACAATATTTACTATTTTATACAATATTTACTTTAATCAACTTCTTACAGCAGGACACTAAGTATTAAAGATACAATTATGAATGAGTGGGACAGAAAGCTAACTCACTTCAGTACATGTTGACAGTGGTATAGACTAAATACTGACGATGCCATGATGTTGGCATCCCATGAATGGATATTGGAGTCTTAAGAAAATTATTTAGGCGCAAGGAGTTTATTTGAGTGTTTGTCCAGGTTCAGAGATGAGAAAGCATGTATAGTGACAAAACAGAGAAAAACAGATGGCAGTGAGCCCCTGTAGGTCTGAGAACATAACCTCCCCCCCCCCAAAGGTGCTCTTAGAAAATGAAAGGTAATCCTTAAGGTGCAGTGGAGTAAGGACACACGGTCTCCTGGCAACTGGCACTTGCTTCTATTGTTTTAGCTTCCCTGGTGGCTTCTGTGTTACTTCTATAAGCAAGGAGACAGCCATAGGACAGCAGGGCCACTTGAGGGAAGACTGGAAGTGAGAGTGGATAAAGCACATAGGACTTTGCCCAGGTGACTGGGAAGGTGTTCTCTGGGGTTAGAGGACACAAACCCTAGCCTAAAACTAAGAAGGGAAGAGACCAAGGAGATAGGCATTCCAATATGCTGGGAGGTGAGAGCAAGGGAGCAATAAAGGGCAGCTGATAATGAAAGAGAACAGAGAAAAATAAATAAACCCAGGAGGATAGAGACAGGAGAAAGAAGTTTTGCCTTCATGTATATAAAGCTTGGTGGATACAGAAATGGGGAGAACTATTATATGGGAGAATATTATGCACAGAAAAGTCCAGAGTGGCTTTTGGACAGATGGTACAAATCCTATGGATAATTGGATGTCTAATGCATGAGCCATTAGGCCCCTGGTTTTGTTGTATTTATAAAAATCATTCTAAGCCATCTATTTAAAGCGCTGGGTACATCTGGCCATGCATAAAGTATCTCCAGGCCCCCAGGGTTGAGGCAAGGTCTAGATACATACATTTATATAAGCCACCCTAGGGGTTACTCAAGGACACATGTAGAGGCAATGTGCTGGCTAGTTTTGTGTCAACTTGGCACAAGCTAGATTCATCAGAGAGGAGGAAGCCTCAACTGAGAAAATGTCTCCATAAGATGGGGCTGGAGGCAAGCCTGTAGGACATTTTCTTGTCGGTGATTGATAGGATGGTCCAGCCCATTGTGGGTCGTGCTACTCCAATGTGTCATCTTGGGTTCTCTAAGAAAGTAGACTGAACAAGCTATGAGGAGCAAGCCAGTAAGCAGCATCCCTCCCTGGCTTTGGCATCAGCTCCTGCCTCCAGTTCTTTCCCTGTTTGAGTTCCTGTCCTGATTTCCCTTCTGAGGAATTGTAAGCCAAATAAACCCTTTCCTCCCCAAGTTGCTTAGGTCGTAGTGCTTCACTGAAGTGTCATGGAGTTCCTAACTCCTGGGAAAAAGACTATAGACTCAATCCAGTAATAATTAAAAGATTTATTTATTTATGACTTCCAGCAGGACAATAATCTGTAGTGATATCTTGTTTGTATAAATAAAGCATGTTTGAAGATCAGAGGGTGGAGCTTGCCACTATCTAAACATAGAGGTCTGGAGGTCTGTACAGACAGGAAATGAGATGGCTAGGCCGAGAAAAGAAAATAAGTGGGAGGAAACAGGAATTCCCTCTCTTTTCCACTGGGAACCTAGTGAGGTAAAGGTAGCTTTGGCTTGTTCCTTCTTCTCTCTGATCTTCAGACACACTTTATTTGTACAAACAAGATATCACCACAGCAATCCCTGAGCCAAACTTGAGATTGCTGTGCAAAGTGGGTGAGGGAAGAATGTTTAAAGGAAAACACACACACACACACACACACACACACACACACACACACACACACACACAAAGACCCCAAGCATCTGCATAAGCAATTCAGGAGCTGCTCTGTTCTCCAAGATCAGGTAGTCATGGCCACCTCAAAATAGTCCTTGACTGTCCACTTAATTAGGTTACAGATGGCAAAAACCAGTTAGTAGATGGCCATGGCTATACATTTCCGGGTGGGGAGTTACAGAGTCAAGATTACTGGGAACTTACCTTCTAGGGACTAGAGTCAGAGACAGACAGCTAGTGGATACCAAGATGGATGGTTAGCATAAAAATGGAGTTTCTTTAGCCATCATCACATCAATAGTAATCCTAACTAAGACCTAATGCAGTATTGCTGTGACAGACCTTATCAATTTTGTGGGCAGATCATGGAAGGACTTTGGAACTTTGGGCTAGAAAAGTCATTGAGTGTTCAAAGCTTGGTGAGCTGTTCTGTGGGAGCTTGGAAGATAAGAATGTTGAGAAAAAGAAGATGATGGAGGCTGGCTTGTAAAGTTCCAGGGGGAATTTTCAAGAGTCACTTAAAGACTCTATCGGCTGTTGCATATTTTGAGTTAAGAATCTGTGGTTCTGGTCAGCTAGGGTTGAAGAATCAGTGATGATTAACAAAAGACCAAGAACCACTAAAGCAAAAGCTTAGTTTTGCTGGGACAATCAATGCTGGTCAGCAGGAGCTGAGTAATTAGAGGCAATGGAGAAGAGACCAGCATCACTGAGGTGAAGTCGTGTTTCCTCAGGCTCAGCGCACAAAAGGTTGTTCCTCATGCTGGCAGTCATCTTGTGAGAGTGTGGTAGTTTTAAGAATCATCCATGTGGTTCTGGTTTTGAAGGCATGAAGGGATCATGGAGAGCAGTTGAGACAGCGTTGTGAGAGGCCAAAAAAGACCACTGATGTAAGTGCAGTCTCAGCAGCAAAGGGGTCATGCAGAGAAGTTGAGGCTTGGCACCATGAAGAGAGCCCAGGAGAGGCTATTGGTGAAAGTGCAGCCCAATTGCAGGAGAGACTTAAGCACTTTGGAGATGCCTGTACCATGCGATGATCACCCAAAACAGCAGCTAGTGTGGAGTGGAGTCAGCCTGAGCTGATAAGATGAGCTGTATGTGCTGCAGAGGGTGGAGCCTGAGAAGTGACCCAGGCCCCTTGGAGAAGCCCAAATTGTAAGTGAATTCCAGATATTGGTTACTGTTGGAGTTTGGTTTTGCTTTGATCTGATTGCAATGGTGCCCTGGTTCTTCTCTCTTAAAGTAAGAAAGTGTTTCCATAGGAGCCCACAGTTATATAGACTTTGGATTTTGTTGTAGCTGTTGTTTTGGGGACAGGGTCTCTCTCTGTAACTCTGTCTGTCCTGGAATTCACTATGTAGATCAGGCTGGCCTCAAACCCACAGAGATCTATCTTCCTCTGCCTCTTGAATAAAGGTGGTGGTGCCCACCAACTTTGAATTTTAAAAGAGACTAAATTTCAAAGTGTTTGGATTTATAAAGACTGTGGAACTTTTTAAGTTTATAAATGTTTTCTATTGTGATGTTTATATTAATGTGTGATCTTGGAGATGAACAAGGAAAGAAAGGTTGTGGCTAAACAGTGAAGTATTTGTGCGTCAAGTCAACAAGGGTTTAGCTGTGCTGGCTAGCTTTGTTTGTTTGTTTTCAAGACAGGTTTCTCTGTGGCTTTGGAGGCTGTCCTGGAACTAGCTCTTTGTAGCCCAGGCTGGTCTTGAACTCACAGAGATCCTCCTGCCTCTGCCTCCCAAGTGCTGGGATTAAAGGTGTGTGCCACTACCGCCTGGCACTGTGTTAGCTAGTTTTACAGCAATTTGACACAGGTTAGGGTCATCAGAGAAGAGGGAGCCTCAACTGAGAAAAAGCCTCCATAAGATCAGACTGTAGGTGATCCTGTACTGCATTCTCTTAATCAGTGAACTGATGGAGAAAGGAGGCATGTTGTGGATGGTGCCATCCTTGGGATGGTGGTCCTGGGTTCTATAGGAAGCAGGCTGAGCAAGTCATGAGGAGCAAGCCAGTAAGCAGCACCAATTCATACCTCCAGATAGTGACCTGATGCGTCCTGACTTCCTTTGATGATACACATGATGTGGAGTCAGAATCTAAATAAACCCTTTCCCTCCCCCCCCACCCCGCCCCAAGTTGCTTTTGTCTTGGTGTTTCATCAACAGTAGAAACCCTAACGATGACAAGTGAAATCAAGCAGGAGTGGAGTGAAGCATAAGATTAGAGCAGAAATCAAAGCTGTGACGTCTAAACGGCTGGCAAAGGAAGCCAAGTCTGGGACTGCTATGGAGACCTATGGTTAGAATAGAATGAAAACCACACAAAAGAAAGCCAAGGAAAGACTGCCCAATAGCTCAGCAGTTAGGAACTCTGGCTGCTCTTCCAGAAGAGTCTGCTTTGTTTCCCAGTACCCACATGGCAGCTAACAACTGTAACTCCAGTCCCAGGGGATCTGACATCCTCTTCTGACTTCTCAGGAACTTCACACATGCAATAAACAGGCATACATGCAGGCAAAACACCCATACACATAAAGTAAAATAGAACAATAGCAGCAAAAAAGAACTGTCAAAGAGATGGATATTAGCTGCTCCACAGGTCATGGAGACAAAGGTGAGTAGTGTCTCTTGTTTTCAGTGACGGGTGGTGTGTTGATGGTCATACACAATGAGAAGTTACCATTACCATTCCACAGCAGTTCCGGACTCTGGACACAGCATGTGTATTCTTATTTGCTCTGTGTTGAGCCTTTAGGAACAGTTAGCTTCATGGTGCCATGACTTGTTTGAAAGGGTGATGGAAGTGTCTAGGGTCTCTTTATAAGAATGCTAATCTTATTTAACCAGGACTCCATCTTTCTGAACTGATCAGCTTCCAAATACCCTCATATTGGGGATTGCATTTCAACATGCTAATTTGGGGTGTGGGGCATATATAGCAGATGTCCTAACCAGGAGGGAAGATTCCTTTTTTGGTGAAGACAGTAAGGAAGAAGACAAGGGGTAGGAGGCAGCAGTTGGGTAGAATAGAGAAAGTTTGTTATGCGTGTCAGCCTCTATCTTCTCTGTTAAGATACTGAGTTCCTCATTTAATACAAAGAAAGATATATGGTAATGAGACTTAGGACTAAATGTCACAATAACTGCAGAGAAAAAGATGGCTATCCTAAAGCCTGGGCCCTCACACCACCTGATTTTGGAACCGTTTTGCTTCCCATGCCATCCTCCCAAGTGTCACCCCCCCACCCTGGTGCCACTGGATCCACTCACTGTGTCATTGTCCCTCATACAATAAACGATTGACCTGTCTGGCACCACACCGCATATGAGTTGTGGATCTGATGCCAGTGGAATGAGCTGTGCTCTGCCCATTGCCTTTCCCACTGTGGATAATGCAGTAGGTTAGTCTATGGGTAGCATCATGTATGGATGCTCATGAAGCTTCACACACTGACCCTGGTGCACATTCCACTAAGAACTTTGGGAGCCTGGCTAACTTGATGGGCTGCCCAGGGCTGGTGACTCTATCGTAAGACAAGCCATGATGAGAATTGGTTTAAGCTGCTGAGCACAGGGGTTTTGTCTATTGGTGGACCCTGACCCAAGTTTTGTGATATTTTTTAATATTTCTTTTTTTTGGGGGGGTTGTTGTTGTTTTGTTTTTGAGATAGGATCTCTTGTATCCCAGGCTGGCCTTGAACTTGCTATGTAGTCTATGATGACCTTGAACTTCTGATATTCCTGCCTCCACCTCCCCAGAGCTGTGATTACAGGTATGTAAAACCACATCTGGTTTGTGATGCAGTGCTGGCGACTGAAGCCCAGTGCTTCCTGCATGTTAGGCAAACACTCTATCCGACTGAGCTACATCCTCAGGAGACTTGTTTCTTTAGGAAGAGTGTATTAGGCGCTAATGGGGATCTTTTCCTAGGGATTTTAGAAGTGGAAATGTAAAGAATTTCTCCTCCGGGATAAAGATGCTAAGGAAGCCTAGAGACATTTTCACAGTATACAAAATGCTCATTCCATTCATTAATATGCAGTAAATGATCTGTATCTGTAGGGTTTGTTTGCAAGACACCCCTCCATGTGGAAAAGACACCCCTCCATGCCAAAATCTATAGATGCTCAAGTCCCTTGTATAAAATGGTGCCACAGTTCATATAATCTCTACATATTCTCCTATATGTTTTGAATCACCTCTGGATTACTTATAATAGGTAATAACATGTAAGTACTATATAAATATTATTGTGGGGTTTTTTTGGTTTTTGTTTTGTTTAGTTTAGTTTTTCAAGACAGGGGTTCTCTGTGTAGCTTTGGAGCCTATACCGGAACTCACACTGTAAACCAGGCTGGCCTTGAACTCCCAGCGACCCACCTGCCTCTGCCTCCCAAGTGCTGGGATTAAAGGAGTGTGCCACCACGGCCCAGCTTATTATGTGTTTTTAAGGGAAGAATGATAAGAAAAAAAATCTAGACACATTCAGTACAGATGTAATCAATTTAAAATATATTTTTATTAGTAGCTGGTTAAATTCATGTTGTGGAAATTGTGCATTCAGAGGATCAAGCTTATATAATATAAAGTATAATACAAACTTACAGCAAATTGGGGAACAGAGGAAAGGCACAAATGATCAAGACAGAGATATCATATTTATCCTTGATCAGAGCCTGTGTGCAATGTGATACATAGGCCGGATTGTATTACACTCTGGAAGTAAAGGGAATTACACAACCCAGTCTCGGCTCAGTTGCAGAGTGCTAGCTAGGAAGTGTCCGACTCTGAAATTCAGTTACTGCCCCAAGGGGTGGAAAATCTGTTTCCTGCAGGTAGACTGATCCCCAAAGCAGAAGAAGGATGTAGTGGAGCGGTATAGATTTAGCCTTTCTGAAAACCCTTAAGTCTTCCCTTGTGGAGGACTTGGGGATTCTGGCTGCGGAGAAAGCAGGGCTTTTCCTTTGTGGAGGTGTTTCCATGGGAAACGCGAGGTGGGAGAGTGCGCTCAGCAGCCTCAGCACTCGGTTTCCATGTTGTCTGCAGAAGATGAAATGCAGCAGAGGCAAAAGAGAAGCAGAAAAACAGAAATAAAGTGATGGGAGATGGGGCGGGGAGACCCTGGAGCGTTGAGGCCTTCTCTCCCGTTGTTTCTCTTGCCTGTGGACGGTCTTGCCCACTTTGCTGTATTTCATGCAAACAAAAGCAAACGGAGCTCAGTTCTCAACCTTGTAACACTTCTCTTCAATGCATTTTCCACCTGAATTGCACCTTCATTAGAGCCATAGTAGTATTACAGAGTCTTACTTAGCCTGTGTTCTCCTTAATGCAGTTTGTGCAGTAAGAATTTAAGTACCGAGAAGAACGTGAGGAGAGGGATACAGGGATATCACATCCTCTGTAGAATGCCTGAACTGCCTTGCAAAACTAGGGCTCCCCCCAACAGTCACCCTACCCCCTAAATTGGGGAAGCATCTAGCCATTGGTCCATTCCATTAACAGTTTGGCCCTGTCCTCACAGGTGGTTGTCCGCCAGAGTGTTTCCACTACCCTCTGCCGCCTGGTCAGCGTGCCTGAGACGGCCAACTTCTGATGGCAGATGCTGCCGGATGGCGTTTGCAGGAAACTAACTGCAGCCTGCGGACACGGAGTTGCCATGGAAGGAGCTGGACTACGAAGCAGGTGAGGCCCAGACGATCTGAATGCTGCCTAAGAACGCTGGTGGCAAAGCCTTCGCGCTCTTAGTAAATGGATTCCTCTGGTTCCTGATGAAGTTCTTTCTGTGCGTGTTTCTTTAAAATGTACTTCACAGTTTGCCTTGAAGGTACACCTAAAAAAAAAAACCCGATCCTTCCTCAATCAGTGTTAAATATACTCTCCAAACAGTTCAAAACGAAGCCATTCTTAGAGTATTTCCGAAAGTATTACGGTTACAGAGCAAAGTTCCAACTTATCTAGGGTTTACAAAACAGGAGTGCACCTAAAAGGAGCACACAATCCATGAAAGGATTGGCAAACGACCCTCCCCTGAAAACGATTTGTTAGTTCTGTAAAATGTTTTCTAAGATAACCGTAAACTGCCATTTTAGAACCATCCGTTAACCTAATGAGAGCTCAAAAGGAACCACCCTAAGCGGTTGTCCTGGTTAGAGCTGAATAGGCAGTCCCTCACCTAGAGCTCTCTCTCTCTCTCTCTCTCTCTCTCTCTCTCTCTCTCTCTCTCCCTCCCTCCCTCCCTTCCTCCTTCCCTCCCTCTGTCTCTGTCTCTGTCTCTGTCTCTGTCTCTGTCTGTCTCTGCACCAGTGCATTCAAACCTTTCAGATTGCCACGTATCTCAGTTTCTTTCAAGTAACTGGATACTTTGGAATTCCACGCTATATGTTCTTCCTCATTTATGTGATTGGAACTCAACCAGGGACTGGTTTTGTTTCTACGTTTGTCAGTTATCCCCAGTGCTGGGGTTAACAGGCTGCAGGCTGCATGCACATTTGTGTACTTCTTCAGATAGACGTGTAGGATGACATGGAATTTCTGGATTGCTCTAGATTTACCATTTGTATTAAGGACCCTGCCTCCCTCTGCCTTGTGGCCTACTTCTGGTAACTGGGTCAGAGTTGTTATTTTCCACGTGGAAATCCTTGTCTTTCTCTCACCAATGCTCTAATCTCCAAGTAACTGAGACTGACCTTTGTTATGGTCACAAGCACACACAGAGACATAGACACTGGCACACAGACATGCACAAGAAATCAAATGATGCCTAAATTTCTTTCCAGGTTCATTGCCACCTTGCCACCTTGCCACCTCCCAACAGACTATACTGACGTCTGTTTGGGCCTTGAAATTGTTTCTGCACCTCCATTCCAGTTCCCTGCTTTGTGTACTATTGGGATGTCTGGTTGCAAGCACTGCATCTCATTGTTGCTATTTGCATCAGCTCCCATCTGTTACCTGCATGTGGATACTGCTTGATCAGTGAGACCGTATTGTTTGTACCTGCAGATGAATTTCTAGAAACTGGAGACAGAATTGATAACGATTCCTAATTGTGGCTTCAGGGCCTGCCCTGTGATGAGGGCTTGATGTATGTTGTGATGTACTTATGTATCTCAGATGAGAGGATCCAGGTATTCAAATTGTCAAGGATAGTTTTATGTCAACTTGACATAATCTGGAGCCATCTGAAAGGAGGAAACCTCAATTAAGAAAGTGTCTCCAGGGGCTGGAGAGATGGATGACTTTCAGTGGTTAAGAGCACTGGCTGTTGTTTAGGAGGACTCAGTTCAATTCCCAGCACCCACATGGCAGCTCACAACTGTCTGTAACTTCAGTTCCAAGGGACTGAAACCCTTACACAAACACTCATATAGGCAAAACACCAGTGCACATAAAATAAAAATAAACCATTAAAAATTTTATTAGACAGAGAGAGAGAGAAAGAGAGAGAGAGAGAGAGAGTGAGAGAGAGAGAGAGAGCTGAGCCAGCCATAAGGAGCAAGCCAGTAAGCAGCTCCCCTCCATGGCCTCTGCATCAGCTCCTGCCTCCAGGTTCCTGCCCTGTTTGGGTTCCTATCCTGACTTCCTTCAATGGTGAGCTATAATGTGGAAGAGTGTGTAAAATAAACCCTTTCCAAATCTTTCCTCCCCAAGTTGCTTTGGTCACAGTGTTTCATCACAATAGAAATTCTCACTAAGACAAATGATTTACTGAAATTAGAAAGACATTTTAGGATTAGGTCAGAAGAGGTGAAGAACAGAGAAGTAGATGCTGGCAGAGTTCATATCTAATTTTCATATTAAACAAAGAGGAAAGGGGTGCTCACGTGCTGAGGAGGAGGGATCATGGAAGCCCATGGTTTAATACGAAGATAACAGGAAATTCCCAGCAGTTTAGTTCCGAGGGAAGGTTCAAGAAAATAGCTACTGTGACATCCTGAGGTCAGATCTTCATCCTCATGATGGAAATCCATGTTAGGAGATTTCAGAATCCAGACAGCAAGAGGAAGAATGGAAATCTCCATGTCGAGCAGGGGTAGTGGCACACACTTGTAATCCCAGCACTCAGGAGGCTAAGAAAGGAGTGGTGTGTGTTCCAGGCCAGCATGGGCTACACACTGAGACCAAGAAAAGACAGAGTTAAAAGTTACTTTCAAAAAAAAAAAAAAAACAAAAAAAACAGTGTATTTATCCAAGACTACAAATACATGGCATGCATGCACATATACAGTACACACATGTGCACCTATGTTCACACAGGCACACACATATCTCTGGAAGAAAACAGAACCCCTACAAGCATATTACAAAAACTCCCCTGACAAAATGTTTTTTTTTTTTTTTTTTTTTTTTTTTTTTTTTTAAGACAGTTTCTCTGTGTAGCCCTGGCTGTCCTGGATCTCACTCTGTAGACCAGGCTGGCCTCCAACTCAGAGATCTACCTGCTTTTGACTCCCAAGTGCTGGGATTAAAGGTCTGTATAACATAAAAAAAAATCAAATTCTTAAGGTATTTATTTAATAAAGGCTAGGAAAATTATTTTAAAACACACTAAGAATTATGCCAGTGTGTTGTACAAAATGTCATTATTCTAAGAATGTTTGCATTTGTTTATGCTGTAGACTACTGTGCTTTCTGCATGGGACAGGTTCTTTCTACAGCAGGGGATAGCTAAGAAGGTCCAAACTGACTACTTCCTTGTTGTTGGCTCAATGATGGAAAGATCTGGTTCCTAGCTCCCTTAGCTTGGTTCTGTAACAGACCCTCCCCCCATCTTAGTGTATTCCCAGACCTTAGCACAACTAACTCCTTGATGGAAATAATTCAGGCCATAAAACTCAGCATGTAGACAACACCACCAGCCAAAATGAAAACAAAGACCTAATCCATCAAAGTCTCTAAATGTACTGATCTGCTTTTTAGCTTCTGCAGTTCTGATTCTGGCTAACTGTTCTTGTTAACTGAAGTATGTCAACCCAGGACATGGTTTTTGTGCTTGAAACCTCACCCTGAACAAGGCTCAGGACTACATGGGGATCATGAACACCCAGTGTAGTTTCAGACGGGCTAATAGAGACTTTCTATTAGCTTAAACACATGCCCAAGCTGTCTTCACTGTTGGATATCCCTCAACAGTAGTGGCTGGAGTTTTGTGGTTGTTGGACTGGGACCCCTGTTTTCCTATCAGCCAATGGCAGGGGACTCCAATTGCCTCCTAGAGGTCACCCTCAGGCCTGTTATGTCCCTTCCTCTATCTCAGCAGGGAACAAACTCTCACTGTCTCAAACTGAAACTCTTTGACATTGTGCTTTTCAAGGACTCAGGAAGTTAGTCTCAGCTAATCTATTTTACTTTCTTCTGTCAACTGGTGAGCACCCCACTTCCATCTGCTGTCTTAGAATTCCAAAGTTTTGGGAAGTGTGGTGAATAAGGAGCAGCCATCTTTACATTTAGTTTGAATGTCTATAAGACTAAAAATTCCTTTAAATAAAGCATGCCACACAAGCAAAACCAAGGTGTTTTGCTCTAAGAAGGCAAAAGGTTGTCAAAAGGGTAGATTCTTGTGTGTGAAGAAGTCAAAGGATAACTTTCAGGGGTCAGTTCTCTCCTACACCATGGAACCCAAGGAACAAACTGAAGTCATCAGTCCTGGCAGCAAGTACCTTGAACTGCTGAGTCATCTTGTAGGCCCTGGTTTATTTCATTTGTCTGCACAGGTTATTAAGTGCCCAGGTTATTAGGTTATTTGTGACACAGGAGGGAAATGAAATCACTAGGAGCTGTTCTAACAGGAACTCTTCACACACAGGCTATTCATACCATGACTTCTTCATCTAAAATGAATGAGAAAATAAATAAAAACAGCACTGGAGCGCCTCCTTCCACCACCCCCATGACCGTGTCTAGGGGCTGAGTTTGCCTTGTTCTAGGTGTAAACCTGCAAAGGCTAAATGTGAAGCAGGACCAAGACCCTCAGGAAACAAGTGCTATTTCCTTTCTAGACGAGCTCCAGTCACCATAAATTAACCTCCTGTTTTCCACAGCCATCTTCCTTAAATTCTCTTGTGTAATCTTAAGTTTTGCGTACCCTCCCACCCCTCGCCAAGCAGTTTAACTGGCCAATAGCATGGCTTTTTATTCCTACAAGAGTCAAGTTCACACTCTGAACTCCCTGCTTCCCAAACCATCTTTGCAACACTAAGTTTTTCAGCCAAGGATAGCATTTCACCAGACTACTTTTCTATAACCAAGGTGTGTGTGTGTGTGTGTGTGTGTGTGTGTGTGTGTGTGTGTGTGTGTGTATAAGCAGCCAGTGAGCTGAAAGTAACCTTAAAACAAGTATCCACCATAAATGTTGGAAGAACAAGTGGATATAGGTTGATAACAACTACCTGTGGTTTTGAGTGCTCTTCTTTTAACTTTTTCTCTTCTAAAACTATGTTCATTTTTTCTCTAAAAAAGAATTACTCATTCTTTTTCCATATCTCATTTTCTGTGCTGTTCAATAAATACCCAGTAAAGTCCTTTATTAGAAATGACAGACAACCAAGTGGTGCTGGTGCCACATGCCTTTAATCTCAGAACTCTGAAGGCAGAGGCAGGTGGAGCTGAGTTCGAGGCCAGCCTGGTCTACAGAGTGAGTTGCAGGACAGCCAGGGCTACACAGAGAAACCCTGCCTCGAGAAAAAAAAAAAAAAAGAAAAGAAATGACAGGCATCAGACACATATGATAGACAAGTGACAGACATATAGATCACAGACAGAAGATACAGGGAGACAAGTATTCAAATATGGCCTCATTCTCCCCCTCCCCCAGACAGGGTTTCCCTGTGGCTTTGGAGGCTGTCCTGAAACTAGCTCTTGTAGACCAGGCTGGTCTCGAACTCACAGAGATGCGCCTGCCTCTGCCTCCCTAGCGCTGGGATTAAAGGTGTGTGCCACCAACGCCCAGCCTATGGCCACATTCTTGATCTAAACTACTTCACGAGGAAGAAATATTGTTTTTAATTCTTTAATGCAACATAGGTACATAATATCATAAACCTGCATTTGTTTGTGGCAAGAATTAGCCACATACTTTTGAAGGGACCAGCTCCCCATTTCGGCAGCCATAACAGCTTATCTGACCTTGTCTTAGTCACTAAGGTCAGATGCCTGGCCCTGTCGGCAGCCATAACAGCTGAACAGTGCTTGTCTGACCTTGTCCTAGACACTAGAAAGTCAGATGCCTGCCTCGTGGCAAGGAACCAATCAGAAGTTAGCTGGCAGCTCTATGCTTTACGGCTCTGGGTGTGCTTTATGGACAAGTGCACAGCAATGACTCAAAGAGCATAGCAACCACCTTGGAGGGCCTATGGGCCATAACAACCAATTGGCTAATCAACACAGGGCAAGTCCTCCAAGCCTGGAGGCATACCAATCCTGAGCCTGTGCGTAGCCCTAGACACTTTCCTTATGCTGCCCTATAAGATCTGTATGTAGACGCTTTGCAGTGTCTTTGCTAGCCATCCACCATGGCGGGTGGTTGAAAGACCCGAGTTAACATGGGGTTAGCTCGTTAAACAACAATAAAGTCTCATGCTGTTTGCATCAAGCTTTCGAATCTGCCTGGTGATTGGGGTGACCGAGGTCCTGGGCTGAGACCCTGGAGACCTGAGTTTTTCTGGGGGTCTAACACTTTCTGATTCTTTACGTAGGTACATGTGTAATCCTGGCTAGAAGCCAATGAACCATACCTGAGAAAGACTGCCTCTCGGAGGTAACAATCCTTACAGCATAGCTAGCTACAAAATGCAAGCAACACTACTACAGGTACTCCCACACCGGGCCCAGCCTGTCACCTCCCTGGGTGTACTTTATGGCTTTCAAAGCCCCAGTCTCACCAACTTCCCTGGCATCATCTTGGGGTACTTGGTATGACATCACGTGACTCTGCTTGTGTATGCATGGCCATGACTGAACCCCGGATTGAGCTGGTGTCCCTTGAGACTGACCAGAAATCCTAGTGCCAAAGATGGTTCAACTCGGACTCTGATTCAATTATGTGACGCCTCAAATTTATTTACCTTTGTGGAACACTGTCCATAGTCCCAATCCAGTAATTTTTGTTGTTACTTTTTCCCTCTTGGCTGTGTATCTAAGCTACTCATTTCTTTTCAGTTCTATAGGTGACCATGATAACATAGTCAAGTTATTTCCTAATTGTGGCATTTAAAACAATCTTACTTTTAATGTCTTCTGCATGCTAATTTCTAATTTTTTTCATGATGTTACTTTTCCTCTTTAAACATGTACAGCTAATTTAAAAGAAAAAAATGAATAGCTAAAATGGTATTGTGTACGTTATGTTATTGACATTTTATGCTTGACAACTCAACTTGGTGCACTTGGTTGGATGACACCATGAGAAGTGCAGAGGGTCTGTGCTATCCAGCATGTGTTTCATAGAACCCAGGTTTCATAAAATGTTCCTATTTGCTATGCCTCAAAGGGCTCCTTTATCCAAAGAACTTGGGAAGCAGCGAGATAAAGAAAGTAAACACATCTATTTATAGTATGACTTTTCTGTGTGTAGCAAGGAAGAAAGGAGATTTTATCAGTGCAGGCACTGGGTGTGGGAACAGATAAACATGCTCTTAAGTTCATCTTCAGGATACTGACATGAGCTTTGAGTTAGGGAGAATTGGGGCTGGGACAAAGGGAATGCATAATCAAGCATCTTGATCAAAGCTGAAGTTTGTTGTCATCTCCCTGCCCCCTTGCTCACCACTATTTTGGCTCTGATCCTGGACGGTGATTGGATAAGAGTTTGCTATCACTGTCATCTGTTTCCAGTAAGATGATCGCTTCTGTTCCCAGGCTATAGTGTGTGTGTCTTTGTGTGTGTGTGTGTGTGTGTGTGTGTGTGTGTGTGTGTGTGTGTGTGTATGTGTGTGTGTGTTGGGTACACACATGTAAGTAGTACTCATGACCATATGGGTATCACGGAAAATATCAGGTGTGCTGCTCTGTGACTCTCTCCTTTACTAAGATAGTCTCTCACTGAACCTGGAGCTAGCTAGGCTACCTCCTTCCTTAGACTCCCGAAGCGTTGGGGTTGCAAGCGGTCCAGGCCTTGCCTGACTTTTACTTGTATGTGGGTGCTGGAGATTTGAACTCAAGTCCTCATGCTTGTGCAGTCATCTCCCCAATGCATATAGTATTACTTTTTAGATCCCTCTGCCCTAGTGCCAGCATGTATCATATAGCTCCAAGGGTCAAGAGTGGCATGTGGTATTTCTGGCATGTGTCTGTGCCTCTTTCAAAACATCTGAGAGAGTGGTAGTATACAAAACACACTTTGTGATATATTGGAATAGCTGGTGAGCACTTGATGTTTGGCATGTCATAAAGTTAGATGAAGTCACGCCTTAAAATATTATAATGATTTTTAAGGGGCCACATTGAGAAACTTCATTAAAGTTTTTAATGTGTTAGACTGTCAGTTTTAATATTACATTTTGTTATTAGAATTGGTAACGTGTATTAATTACGTAAATTAATGGATTCAGCCTATTTCTGTAACTGCATCCATACCTCTTTTACTCTCAACTCTGCCCCTGGCCCCTGTTATCCTTTCCAGTCCCTAGAAGTCTCTCTCGGCTTCCTCCTTTCCCCTCTCTGCTTACTTAGGTTGCTTCTAGAGACTACTATTCCATTCTTTACTTCTATAAATGTGCCCTATTGGCTTCTATACACGAATCAGAACAAGCCATTTTTCTCCTTCTGTGACTTGTTTCGTTTAACATAATCATCTTCACTTCTATGCTTGTTATTGCAAATAAGAGTATTTCATTCTTCTTTCTTTTCTTTTAAAAATGGTTCTTATTGCTGTCATTATGAAGGGTTTGTGTGTGTATGGGGAGGGGTGACTGTATATATGCCATGACGAAATCGTGGAGGTCAGATGACAACTTTTGAGCATTGGTTCTCCTGGCCCCAGGGGTTCTGGGAATTGAACTCAGGTCATCATCAGGCTCGGGCAGCAGAGGCTTGAGCTTTTATCTGCCGTGCTGTCTTGCTGGCTTGGATCTCATGTTTTCATAGCTGAGTACTATTTCATTGTGAAAATATGTCAACATTTTTTTCCCATCCATCCGTCGATATGCCTTAAGACCAACTTTTTACTTGAACTGTCGTGAACAGGGCTATAATAAACATGGAAGCGCAAGAATCCTTTTTTGTGTAAAAAACGTGTCTCCTTTGGTCATAGCCAAGGAATATAATTACTGGATCATACCATAGCTTTAGTTTTTACCTAACTGTTTGTTTATTTAGTTACTGACATTTTAAGACAGGGTCTTTCTATGTAGCCCCAGGTGATCAGACTGGCCCCAAACTTACAGAGAATGACCACTTTGCTTGTACTCCTGAGTTCTGGATTATAGACGTGAGCCACCATGCTTGGCCAAATTGTTTATTCAGTTAGTTAAATCTGTGTTGTTATTTAGACAAAGGTCACGAGGCATGAAAGTGTGGCCCATTCTGGAGCTGGGCTACAAAGTGCCTACAATTCCAAAACATGAGGGCATCTGCTGCATGGGACTGTCTAGAGACAGCACAGCAAGTACCATTGTCGTACTCAATCATGCATAGTAGGATATCCAAGGATTTTCCCTTGGACCAGATACAACACACAATCCAGTTGTGGCAGTGTGACTACTAAATACCAGGAATCTGGTGAAAGAGTTGTAAGTACAAGTCTGAGGCCCCTTCTCTATCTCCCTTTGTTCACACTGCTAACCTTTGGTGTGGTGTGTGTGTGTGGGGGGGAGGCAGCTATATGTAAATCACGAGATAAGCATGAAAGCAAAACCTGGTAGGCTAAGGTTGGCAGGGTAAGAGGATGGAGGAGGACCAGCCTGAGTTTCCTACAGCCTCTCAGAGCCACGCACAAGCTCTGGACTGCTTTTCTGTCAATGTTTTGTTATGAGACATAATAAACTGTTTGCTTACGCTCTCATTCATTAGGCCTCATCTCATGTGCAGCTGGAGTCCAGTACTTTGTCCTGGTTAGGAAAGGAAAGGGCAGCAAGCCTTGAAATAATACTTGAAAATCACATGTCTGAGCATTGCTGAGAAAGAAGTAGGCTGAACTTCCCAGAGAGCTATTTTCCCTGAGCCCTAACAAGCCTGTTGGGGTATGGCCCAGTTTACACTATTCTAGTGCTGTAATAAAGTCCGTAACCAAAAGCAAATGGGGAAGGAAAGGACTTATTTCATCTCACAGGGTGTAATGTCTAGCATCAAGGGAAGCCAGAGCAGAACTGCTGCTTGAAGCAGAAATTATGGAAGAACATTCATTATGGGCTTGCTCCTGCTGCATTTCTTAGCTTCCTTTCTTAGACACCTGCCCAGGAATGACACCGGCGGACCACAATGGGCAATGTTGTTCCTGTATAAGTTAACAATCAAGAAAATGCCCTCAGAGATGCCCACGGGCCTTCTAATAGAGTCAGTGCTTCAACCGATGTTCCCTTTCCCCAGATCCGTCAAGTCGAGAACTAAAGATAAGATGACTGGGGTCAACCTGGAAACTCGGTTATAAGAGCTGTGCTCAAAGATAAAGTTTTCATAGTTGCAGAAGGCTCATTATAGAAACAGTTTTTATATATTCAAATAGTTACAGTTTTGATGTTGGTTTGTTTTTGAGACAGGGTCTTATGTAGTCTAGGCTAGCCCTGAACTCCATATGTAACTCCCGAAGAATGAGAAGGTTCTCCTGCCTCCAAATCTTCCAGATTGAGATTATAGGTATGTACCACCACACCCAGCTTATATAGGAATTCAGCTCAGCTTCATGCTTGCTAGGCATCTACCAACTGAATCCCATCTCATCCCCTCAAATCTTAATCTGAAATCTCAAACTCTGATAGTCAAGTTTCTTTCCTGACTGAAAACCCATTGTGATATATTGGGCAAGTCAGACTAAGGGATCCATTAAAAAAAAAAAAATGACAGAAGGTACTTAGCTTTCCTTATCATGGAGTAAGTTCATCTCTGCCCACCCTACCCCCAAAGTGTGCCACACAGGAACCGCCCCTTCCCATTTGTAACACAAAGAGTGCAGCACTTGGGCTTCTCTGAAGTTCCACACATCAGCTGCTCTGGAGGTCCTGGTGTTCCAGCAAGTTGGTGGAGTGGATACCATGTGTGAGAGACTGATACCCCAGGGGAAAGAGGAGATTTGTTCCCAAGGCTACATAAGATATTCCTGGAGGATTGCTCAAGGTATTTGCAAAAGTCTCAGCAGGGAGCTTAAGGGGGAGCTGGATGGGGCAAAAGTCCATGTGTCTGAAGGGAGCTGGGCAAATCCTGTTTACACAACCCTGTCTCTAGCTGCACACCCGGGCCCTCTCCTTGTAGACGGGGGTGGGGGGTGGGGGAGGGTCAGTGCTTATTGAGTTTAGAGTCCTTCCTGCAGCTTCCTCCAGGAAGCCCTCCACGGAGCTGATGGCTAAAACCAGCTGTGTGGAAAGGTGACAGGATTAAGAAAGCCACTTTCTGCTTCCTTGTGGTTTTGCTCTTGCAGAAGGAGGCATGTCAGTGTGTGCCACCTTAGGTAACACTTCCAAAAATATATTTTTTGATAATTTATGCCTGCATATTGTATATTTTGATCATACTCGTGCCCCACTGCTCTCCCCAAGGCCTCTCAGATCAACCTCCCACCCTTGCTACTCCCTCATGGTCCACTG
The DNA here is from genome assembly GCF_003668045.3 of Cricetulus griseus. Taxonomy (NCBI): domain Eukaryota; kingdom Metazoa; phylum Chordata; class Mammalia; order Rodentia; family Cricetidae; genus Cricetulus; species Cricetulus griseus. The sequence goes on from NW_023276807.1 coordinate 233,172,690, forward strand.
ATTCCACAAACTCATGGGTGTGGAGCCATCCACTGGGGCATGGTAGACTTGCCAGGGGCCACGCCTTAAACAAAAATGACTCTCCCCTCCCCCAAAAGCCATCAGTGCTCAACAGCTCAGGAGCCAGGGGTGGGGACTTATGAGCTCCTCCACACTCTATGCTGGAATGTTGACTAGCTTGGTGAGGTGACACTTTGACTCTTGAATTTTAGGTGAGTAAATTGACTGCTCAGAGCAGGCTACAGGTTTACAAACTAAGACTTCCCAATGGTTAAGCTATCATGTTCTCCATCCCAGGTCAGTAGGATGGGAAAGCAGGTAAGGACACAGGGAAGAAACTAGGGATAGTGTCTGAGTGGGATAATGCCCTGCATTTCGTCTTATAAACTGCAACATAACAAGAGGTGATCCACCAGACCTAGTCTCACTAGATTTATTGGGGAAATAAAAATATAAAACGTAAGTGGGAACAAAGTTGAGTTTGATTTATTCTCCCCCATAAACCCTTCCCTAACGTATACATGCACACATTTGTGTGCACACAGTCACTGCTCATTTCTCAACCCTACCCAGTGATAGAGCCTCTTAAAAAGGAGTAGGGGGGCAAACAGGGAGAGGACAAAGGGTTTTATAGAGGGCTTAGCAATTCTTGCCTCATTGCCCTAGTTATCTGAATTTGAGTAATGCTCTAGCTTCCATTTCTGGACTCTGGATACATATAAAACACCCCACAGCCTATCACAAATGTACTTTGATGAACAAATATGTTATGCATATGTGCTGGCTAGTTTTATGTCAACTTGACACAAATTAGAGTTATCTGAAAGGAGAGAACTGCAGCTACAGATGGTTATGAGCCACCTCATGGGTGCTGGGACTCAAATTCCTGGTCCTCTGCAAGAACAACAGTCTCAACCACTGAGCCATCATCTCTCCATCATCTATTGAACATTTTTCCTTCTCGGTAGTACAGATCTGGTCCACCTATTACTCCCTTCTCCTGTGATCACAGCAGGTAGGAGGTGAGCACTAAACTGTTCAATACAGTGAAACATCTGGGCAGCACTAGCTAAAATGTTTTCTGTGGGTCTAGAGGATTACCTCAGTGCTAGAGCACCTGCCCTGTGTGGAATACACTAGCATGCCCAGAATAAAATCATGAAATAAAGAAATTTTAGAATTCCTGAACCATGGTAAAGTGAGTCACAGAAAAATTCCTTTAGATACACAGTGAAGTGTGAAGAGCTTGGAGCACAATAAAGGTCTATAATGTCCTCCTTCATTTCCCTTGGAAAACATACCAAGCCTAGAAATAAAGTCCCGGACACTGAGCATGAAAGAGAAGCCCAAGGCAATTCCTTTACTTTTGAAAGCAGGCAAAGCAAAGCAGCAGCCACACTGGGCATGGGAGTATACACCAGATGAACAAAGAATAAGGATCCTGATGACTGCCTGTGCTCTGTGGCTAACTAGTGGCTTAGGTATGTGGCTAACAAGTGGCTTAGCTCTGCACTCTGATCTTCAGGCATACTTCATTTGTTAGATTACAAACAAAATATCACTTCGCAGCCCCAAGTGATACATCTGTGATACAACTGGTGCACCCAAGTTCAGGAAACAAAGTGAAAGAAGGGGGGGTGGAAAGATTCTAAGAGCCAGAGGAATAGGACTTCTGCTCTGAAACTGTATATCATAGAAATGTCTGAGAAGCTACACTGATTGTCTTACTATTTTATTGATGTAACAAAACACCATGATCAAGGTCACTTATAAAAGAAAGCATTTAGGGGCTGGAGAGATGGCTCAGAGGATAAGAGCATTGACTGCTCTTCCAGAGGTCCTGAGTTCAATTCCCAGCAACTCACATGGTGGCTCACAACCATCCGTTGTGAGCCATCCGATCTGGTGCCCTCTTCTACTGGAAGCAGAATGTTGTGTACATAATAAATAAATAAAATCTTTAAAAAAATAAAAGAAAGCGTTTAATTGGGGCTTGCTTATAGTTTCAGTGGGTTAATCCATTTTCATCATGGCAGGGAGCATGATAGCAGGCAGGCAGGGAGGCATGGTGCTTAGGGAAGTAATTGAGAGCTCACATCTGAACCAAAAGTTACAGGCAAAGAAAAAGATATTGGGCCTGGGATTTTTGTTTTGTTTTTCAAGACAGGGTCTCTTTGTGTAGCATTGGCTGTCCCAGAACTAGTTCTGTAGATCAGGTTGGCCTCAGACTTACAGAGATCCACGTACCTCTGATTCCTGAGTGCTAGGATCAAAGGTGTGCACCACCACTTCCCAGGTTGGGCCTGGACTTTCGAAACCTCAAAGCCCATCTCCACTAATACACTTCCTCCGACAAGACCACGCCTACTACAACAAGGCCACACCTACTCCAATAAGACCACACCTACTCCAACAAGGTGACACTTCCTAATCCTTCCCAAACAGTTCCACTGACTGTTTCTTGTTTTGTTTTTGAGACAGGGTCTCTCTACATAGCCCTGGTTGTACTCAGTGGGTAAATCAACCTGGCCTTGAACTCACAGATCTGCTTGCCTCTGTCTCCTGAATCATGGGATTAAAGGTATGTGCCATTATGGCCAGCAGTTCCATTAACCAGGGACTAAGCATTCAGACATATGAGCCTATGTCTGAATTATCATTCAACCCACCACACAGATGAAGTCTCATTAACAGGGCTACAGAAACAACACCCGAACAAGGACAACACCAATAGCATGAAAACAGGAAACCCCATGGGTTCCTAACCCTAATCTATACAAACTAACCCTATACAAAGAACTATAGGCAAATAAAGAATGCTGAGAGTGGGAAAATAGCCTTCCCTAAGGAAGAGCTTCTCAGTTGGCAATTTAATACCAAATGATCAACCCTGAAATCATATATACATACAAGTAAGATGATAGAGACTGAGAAGGTGTTTATGTATTTAGGGAGAGAGAGAGAGAGAGAGAGAGAGAGAGAGAGAGAGAGAGAGAGAGAGAGAGAAGGGGGAGGGAGGAAGGGAGGGAGGGAGGGAGAAGGAGAGAGGCCCATAAAGAAAAAAAAAAGCCTTGAATTTGAGAGGGAGACTTGGAGGAAGGAATGGGAAGTGAGGGGAGAAATGATGAATGATATTTCTAGTTCAAAAAACAGAAATAAAGAAGATAATAAGAACACAACAGTGCAAAAGCAATTGAAAATGAGAGCCACACAGCAATGCTGATGACAAATCTGGGAGAGAGGAAAAGGGAAGGGTCTGGTCCTCTACTAAGCTAGCCCAGCACCTAGAAGAGCATCCCTCTCTGAGAAAACACATGCAGGAGATGTCAGCCTGAGAAGATAGGAGGGAGCACATAACAACTGCATTCAAAAACTTTAGAATTATGGGCTAGGGCTTCAGACATTTTGGGAAGTGGAGGCAGGAGGATCGGAAGTTGACGGTCATCCTTGGCTATGTAGTGAGTTTGAGGCCACTGTAGGATATTTGAGACCCTGTCTCAAAATCAAAATCAACAAAAAATTTATAACTGTAGAGACTTTTTTTACACTAATCTCAATATATAGAAAATGTTATTAATGCAAGTTTTTCAACCAGAATTTTCATCATTAAATGGATAGAGGTAAGAAATAAAATCATTGAAATGGCATGTGTATTTTTATAGCCACACATACCCTTCTATTCCCACTCCCCCAAACCTGTGAGTTGGGTGTTGTAGTGTATGCCTGTAATCCTAGCATTTGGGAGGTGGAGGCAGGAGGATCAGAAGTTTGAGGACAGCTAGCACTATATAGTATGTCCTATCTTACACATACATACATACACACACACACCAATAGCATGAAAACAGGAAACCCCATGGGTTCCTAACCCTAATCTATACAAACTAACCCTATACAAAGAACTATAGGCAAATAAAGAATGCTGAGAGTGCTATATTTCAATATTTCAATTGCTATCTTACACACACACACACACACACACACACACACACACACACACGAAAAGAAAATAACAAGCAAATTAAAAAATCTGTGCTCTCACTTAAATGAGCAAGTTTATAATAGTGTAAGGGAATTATTCTTTGGAAAGCTCACCCCTAACCTTGTCTGTGAAATTTCTCCAGGTTGCTAATATGCCCTCCCATATTAAACTTAATTATTTAATAGGAAATGGTGATCCAAGAGCCCCATTGTATTGCAAAGTCTGGGGGAGGCTGCTCTTGACCCTTGCCAGTCATGGAACTGTGGAAATAAAACCTGTCTTAGAAACCAGTACCACAATTTTGAGGGTCTCATGTTTCAAAACCAGAGTGGTAGAACCCAGTACCTGAAAAAGCTGTTCCTGAGCTTATAACCAGTAACAGGTCCTTTAGAGGAACCCAAACTGTTTAATAGATGCCCATGGGCTGATTAGATGGATCAGCAGGTAAAGTTTAATTGTTAGGACTCACATGGTAGAGAGAACCAACTACTGCAAGTTGTCTTCTGACCTCCAGACATGCACCAGGGTGCATTTGCACACACACACACACAATTGATGATGATGATGATGATGATGATGATGATGATAATAATAATAATAATAATAATAATAATAATAATAATAATAATAACAACTTTAGAGGCACTTGAACTCTGGGTGTGCAGGACCTGTAACTTCTATAATTCCATTGTACCCTTGTCTCATGCCATCCTGCTGAAGGAGCCAATGACTTCCTTGGGAAGTCCCCTTTCTGTGCTGCCAGGAGGTAGACAGTGTCAACTCACTTCTCCACAAGATGGTAAGAACTTGAGACTGTCTTGTAGTTAAGGGATTAGAAAGAAAACATCTCACTAAGAATGACTTGAACTCCATAGTCCTTGAGGGTCCATTCCCACTCTGTCTCCTCTGCAGGTTTGCCTGTCTACGGGGTCTTCTGGACGGTACTATGGGGATGGAGCTAGCAGTGTTAAAGGTTCACTGATGAACTGGACTCCCAGATGTCAAAGGAAGTCCCTGGGATTGAGGGCACTCTCCCACTGATGGGCAGTTCTGGCGGTCTCTTCTGGGAGTGGGAACTTGAAAGCGTCTCCTTAGAAGAGTTAGCTTTGGATAACTGGGCTAGACCCCACGGTCTTGCTTAGTCCTGAGCTGAGGCTTCCAGAGAAGTGCAAGGGGACCATGGGCTGACTCAAAAGCTGAGCTGGGTTAGTGATTTAAGAATCGGAGGCTGTCAGCCGGGCGTATTGCTTGCTTCTGAATAACCTTTTCTGAAGAGCATCCTCAGGTTCCCCACTCAGCATGGCAGCTCTGCAAACAGTCACGGTGAAGCATCACCTTGTCTCTGCTACTGTCAAATGGACCCCAAATTCCAGAGGGATAGAGAAAGAAAGAATAACCCCGAGTCCTAATTCTATATTGTGTTTGTTAGAAACGACTTCCTGGGATACATGTTGGCCTTGAAGTTGCTACATAGATGGATGATGGCCTTGACCTTCTGATCTTCCTGTCTCTACATCCAAAGTGACAGTTCTGCATCACCACACTAGCCTTTCTGTGGTGCTGGGGACCAAACATAGAGCTTTGTACATGCTAGACAAGCACCCTACCAATGGAACTACATTCCCAACCTGATTTCTGTGTCCTGTGAGAGCTGCAATGCCCAATGTATTCAAAATAAGCCTGAGCTCCACCTGCAAGAATGAAAAGCATCGAAGATTCCTCACGCAAGGCATTGAAATGTGATTGGTTATACACTAATAATAAACTCAAAGATACCAATACTGTATCAGTGTCACATTTAAAAAAAAAAAAAACAATCGTTGGGCATTGGTGGCACACACCTTTAATCCAGCACTTGGGAGGCAGAGAGGCAGGTGGATCTCTGTGAGTTCGAGACCAACCTGGTCTACAAGAGCAAGTTCCAGGATGCCTCCAAAGCCACAGAGAAACCCTGTCTCAAAAAAAAAAAAAAAATCAATCAAAGCAATGTCTCCTGGTGTCGTTTAACCAAGGTGGAGCCAGATTTGGATTCTCAGCTTCTCTCTCCCCATTCTTTCATTGTCCCCGTGTATCTATTGTATGAGACTGAAACTGTGTCTGCCTTCAGGCTGTCTTGGGTATTTGTCCACGTGTCTGTGTTTGTTCTTGTGTGTCTGTCATGTATGTCCCTAACAAAGGGCTTTGTTCCCTCTTGTATTGAGCAGCACAGAATGCAGTACATCAGGAAGGAATGAGGGATATTTTACAGAAACCTTTAATGGAGGTTTCTTTTTCTTTCTTTCTTTTTTCTTTTTTTTAAGGGATGAAGTCACTGGCTCCAACTGACCCAGATAACAAACAAACACAACATCAAGTAATATTGGGATGCTGCTTTCAGCATTTATGGAGGATACTCATTTTCCCGAGGCTACTTTCAGTCTATTTTCTATTTCCAGCAAATGGCTGTCCTAACACACAAACTTGTCACATTTATTACTCTAGGTCAGGAGTACGGAAGAGCACATGACTTAAGATGACAGCTATGCATAGCTTAGGTTGTAAAAGTTGATTGCATGGGAAATCCAAAGCAAGCAAGTTGGTTGTTGCATTGTTGTCTTAAAGACAGGTGAAGCAGACAGTTGAGTACACACACAGCAAGCAGGATGGCATTCTTCTGTGGATTATTAACTGGGCTGTGACTCTTAGAATGTAAGAGATATCGTTACCACATGCACCTCTGCAACCACCCATAGGAGCATGGCCTGTCCTGTGTTTGTTCTGACAATCCCTCCCAATTCTAGGACCAACACATCGCCTCAACACTGCTTACTCTATCTACAAAGTACCACAAGTCAGCACTGAATCCAAGTGGCCCTCAGCCAAACTCTATGAAAACTGCTTTGTCTTCTTTTTTTCCTGGGGGGCATTAGAGCTGAAGGATCTAGTTACATTCTAGGGGGACCTTGTTCAAAAAATAATGTGTGTGAAAGGCCTTTGAGTTCTATTTTCTATGTAAACTCAAAGAATTATCTTCATGGTGCCAAATACTCATGGATGTATGAAAACATACTTGGCTGAATTCACGTTCTACTAAATGTTAACTCTCATGTGACCTCTAACAGTCATGATCAGGAACAAAGTTTAACAGAACATTTCAAGAATTATCTGACTTGCCATCTTTTTTCCTTCCTTCCTTCTTTCTTTCTTTCTTTTTTTCTTTCTTTCTTTCTTTCTTTCTTTCTTTCTTTCTTTCTTCTCTCTCTCTTTCTTTTCTCCCTTCCTCCCTCCATCCTTCCCTCCCTCTCTTTCTTCCTGAGACAGGCTCTGGTTATGTAGCCTGGTGCCTCAGTCTCATGGTCCTTCTGCCTTGATGTCCTGAATTCTCAGATTACCCCTGTTCACTAACATGCCCCGTCTAACATTCTTCTCAATATGTGCTTGGTATTGTTAGCACTGAACTCACGTATTCCCCCCCCCAAATATTAGTTGTAAGACTTTACTTGAAATTCAAAATGTGTTTTCAGTTGGATTTGTTTCCCTAGGTGAACTCATGAAAGGCATTTCAAAAACACTTTCAAATCAGCAGGTTATTCATCCGTCTTCATAATACAATTCAATATGGCTGATTAACTGTAAGAATCTCCAAATAGGAACATAAAAGTTCAAAAGAGGGAAGAGACCCTGCTTAGAGGGTGACCTGGAAAGAAAAGGCTAGAGAAAGTTCTCCTGTTCTCTTTTCCAATTTCAACCCCCCGCCCCAATTATACGGCCTCTGTCACCTACCTGGCAAATACAAGCTCAGGCTGGTGGGACTGGTGAAGGGGCAGCAATGGAACCCTCTCTGCTTCCCTCTCCCTGTTTTTGCTCCCCACCCCTCTCTCCATTTCCTTTCTCCATATTCCCTTCCATCCTAATCTCTTCAATAACTCCTCAGTCCTGAGCTGCATCCCCCCTTCTCTCTCTCTCTCTCTCTCTCTCTCTCTCTCTCTCTCTCTCTCTTTCTCTCTCTCTCTCCTTCCCACCCTCCCTCCCTCTGTGTGTGTGTGCATGTGAGTATGTGTGAGTGTATGTGTGTGCATTCATGTGCATGTGAGTGTGTGAATGCATGTGTGTGTGAGTGTGTGAGTGTGTGTATGAGTGTGAGTGTGCATGTGTGAGTGTACCTCAGATTACAGGTGTGAGCCACCATATTGAATATCCCAATGTTTTTTATGTCATACCATTTCCACATATACATGACTTTCACACTTATCTCACGTTTATTTGTATGATACGAATCTGATATCTTTACTTTCCTTGTTGAGTTCCCCAGTGTTTTGGAGACTAGATCTAAATACCTTATGTCTGGCTCTGCATGCCTCTTCAGTCTCATCTTCATCAATTCATCTGATTGATTTCTTCCTAGATTTGTTTATTTATTAATATGTCTGCAGGCCAGAAGAGGGCACCAGATTTCATTACAGATGGTTGTGGACAACAATGTGGTTGCTGGGAATTGAACTCAGGACCTCTGGAAGAGCAGTCAATGCTCTTAACCTCTGAGCCATCTCTCCAGCCCGCCATCGGACTCTTAACCTGAGTATTAATCCACTCCTCCCAACCAGTTATATGCAATTCTTTCCTAATTTTTGGTGGACACCTCTGGGAAGGGCTGCAGGGTATAGGAGGGGAAGGATTAGGGCAGGGGACTCTTTCTACAACTCCATGGAGGGGTCATCACCCATGCTGGGTGGAGACTATTTTCCGGCCTTTTGTTGATGATTGGAGGGGGGGGCAGCATACTCTCCTCTGTAACTTCTCAGCTGAGGCTAGGAGGTCATTCTCAGGACTCAGGAAGGCTGGGTTGCCTGTCAAAGGTGGGGAGAGGGTGG